>NC_133031.1:12608409-12934545 GCF_048771995.1 Taeniopygia guttata | reverse complement strand
ATGTGCCTCAGAATTAATGAAATGTTGCCTTTAGTGCATCTTCAGTACTCCTTAGGTGATTACAGTAAAGGACATTACTAAGATGGTACAATTGCTGGAAATTGCTTTAATATACTGAAAACTTGTTTTAATTTTTTTATGTGAATTTTTTTTTCCCTGAAATATTGTGTATTTGGGTTAAAGCAATGCTGCAAGTTCTTGATCCTGTTTCTTTGGCATATGGAGTGTGTACTGGTTAATCAAGGTCAGCTTCAAGAAGCCAAATGAAGTCTGTCAGGGGCAATATTTATCAATGGACTTTCACTCTGCTGTAATTGAAATTAATGTTGAGTCATTCTTTCCAGTAACTTCATGAGCAGACAAATGTGAGTTGACAGAGGGATAAGAGGCTCTCCAAGAGATAGCTCAAAAAGTGGCCAGGGTTATATATCACTTCCTGAAATGATAATACAAATGCTAATTGATCTAGAGATTCTCCTGGAAGTCATGTAGCAAAAGCATGTTTTCATTTTTATCAGGAACTGCTATTTGCAGGGAATGAGTCAAAGAGACCAGATGGACAAGTTGAAGATACTTATTTCAAGGTTACAGTGTACTTCCCATTAAAGTACACAGTAGTTGTATAATCTTCATTTAAGATGGACTTGGATAGCTGGACTTGGATATTATCTGCAATAGGTCTTGTAATGTGTTTTCTGCATTTTCTTGTTATATTGAGTTATTTATTGTGGTATATAGTCCTATTTTGTGAGATCTGTTTGCAGTAGATCTCAGTAAAACATCTGCACTCTGCAGGGACAAAACAGAACCACAAAGGATTATGGACACATAGAAATGGAACATATAAAATTTTGGCAATAGAAATTATTCAAAGGAGAAGATAAGGAATGCATTTTAATCCCTTTAAATTCTACACAGACTGTGCAAAATAATGAATGGGGAAAATGAGATAAATGCTGTGAATTTAATATTGCTTTGAGTTTTTTGTTTTGAGATTTTTTTGTTAGGTGTTTTTTGTTTGTTTTGTTTTAATTTTGTTGGTTTGGTTTCTTTTGAACCAGTAGAATTTTCAGATATCCTGATTTATTGAAACCTAATAAGCTTATATTGTTACTTGGAGTGACTTTTAAGTGATTGAAAACCTAATTTCCATTAAGAAACAACAATTATGCTCTGGAACTACCTTTTACTTATGTCTGAGGCATGAGGTAAACTTAAAATTTGTATTTGTTAAGTCTTTGGTAAGAAGTATATTGTTAAATAGACACTCCTCTATAAATAAATACTAAAATACTAAAATTGTTAAATAGACACTCCTCTATAAATAAATACTAAAATAAATTCTAGAAGATCTTGAACTTCAAATTTCCTTTCAATTCCTTTCAATTTTTTGGCAGCTGATGTTTTTTATTGGTGAGGTCTCTGAATTTGTTTGGCATTTTCAGAGAAATATTTCTTGTTATACTTTCAGTTTTGTTGAGTTTTTTTGTTCCTCAGCAAATGCTATGAAATGCATAGATGAATATTTGCTGTTACTTTCACTAAGGCATGCCAGAAATCTGTTGAAACAGCATGAAAACTTAGCATTAGGAGACCATAATAATAATAATAATAATTTTCCATTCTCCCAAACTTGATATTCTAGTCGTATTTTCTTATTTGTAATATTGCTAACTTCACTTCTTGATTATGTCTGGATACAGAAGAAAGATTTTTGCTGAGCTATCAGTCTGTGTTATGTCACTTCTGGAAGTTAAAGTAGAAACCAGCAGGGTACCTGGAATTGGAAAAGAGCTGGTGTCCTGTCAGTTCTGGCAGCTGGGCATATGCCAATGGTCCATTTTGCCTGCTGTTTTCTTGGGAGGCTCTTGTTAGTCCATCTGAGCTCCCTCCTCGGGGCTTCTCTGATTTAAAGTGTCCTCTGATTGCTTTTGGGGTTCACAGTCAAAAAAAACAAAAAACTGTTGCTTCAATGGGATTTAGTCTTGTATTTCCTCCTTGTTTTTCAGCCACTGGTAACTGTACACTGCTACTTATCCTGTAGCTCCCCAGTTATCTTTGGAATGCTTTTTGAGGAACTGTCCTCTAACTCTACCCATTATTTGGGTACCTACCTCACATTCTTGGAGGCACACTGATTCTTTTAGGGCCTGACATGTTTCTTTGTGCCTTATGACTTTACTTGGTGATGTCTTTCCTTAAAGAAGAGGATCCACCTGGATTTTTCTGGGCTGCAAACGAATGTCTATTTCTCTCCTTCTCATGTCTTATCTGCAGCTTCTTTGAAATTTGGCATAGACGGGTACAAAGTGTGATTGTGCCAAGAGCATTTATGCCTGTGCTGGGAGATGGTAGACGTAATCTTAATAGCACTGTTAGCATGTTTTATAGCTCTGTTAGAGTCTGTCATCAGATGCTATGTAGTGTGGACAGGCTGAATCAAACAATCTTGTCCTGCAGAAGTCTTTCTATCATTGGAATTTTTTCCTGGGTTTTTCCATTGCCTTTTAGTTAAATTGAATCAAAATGTGTAATTTTAAGTATGGGGCTTTTTTTTAGTTTTGTCTTTTCCCTATAGAAATTTGGATTCTTAAACAAATTGATGGAAAATTATGAGGCAAAGTATTATACCATCATGTCTGCTAACTATTTATATATATGGTTATTTCAAAAGCATACCTCTTCCTGTAAATTCCTCAAAGGGAGTATTTGATTACTGTGTGGATATTAGGCTTGTAATACTTTTTTCCTTAAGTGCAATATATCCAGAAAAGAAGACACAAATAGTGTATTTTTGTTTTCTTGCACCCTGCGTTATCAAATGCCTCACAAATTACATTTTCTAGATGAAGTAGGAAGCATGCAGTTTAAGCATTACTAAGAGTCATGTCAGCCAAAGGGACAAAGCCCTTACTTATCCGCTGTGTTATGGAAATGGCATACAGACTAATTTTTCAAGATCTAAACGTTTACATGTTCACTTATTTCCTGTCAGTGATGGATTTACTTTTTACTTTTTAATTTATTTTATTCTTTTTTTTTTTTTTTTTTTTATTAACACATAAAGGTAGTCTTAGGAATTTGGGCTAATCTTCAATCTGCTGAAACAGAAGATTGTTGAGCCTGTGAATGTCACAAGATTAAAACTTTTTAGTATGAGACAGGACCATAAATAAATGATAATTTTTCACCTGTAGATTTTTAAGTATTTTTTTTTTTAATGAGGGATTTTAGAGGTGTGATAATTTATATAAAATATTTTTAAAGCTCATTGTAAATATGCATTTGTAATGACAAGACACAAGTTTTGATCTACTCAATATGGATACAATATGCATAAATTAGTATTTTGTAGCAAGATTATCACAAGCCACCTCAAAAGCTGAGTGTAAATATTTATTTGCAATGAGTTATATATTTAAACATACATTTATTAGTCAAGCAAAAGGGTTTGTACATTTGCCTGTGCTGTCACTGGCTATGGCTATGTCCATCTGTATGTCACATGAGCTGCTTGACAACCCTGCTTGGCTGCATCATGATGTGATGTTTGTGAAGCATTTGGTTGTGTGTGATGGAATTGAGGGAATTGCTAGCTGTGATTCTCCCTTGGGAGCCAGAGTATCAATGCAAAGCCAAAAGCACTCCAGAAGCAGAGGATGTGGGAGTCTTAGTTGAGACTATGTTTAGAAACCTTTTTATCTGGTGGAAAATGTTCCAAGAAATCATCCTTAACTTGAAATGTAAACCCACTTGTGCAGCTCTGTATTTGACTTCAGCATTTTCTGAACTCTGGATTAAGACTGACATTGCAAGAGACATGATTTTGAACAAAAGTAAATATGAATACTCCTTTTTTCACTTTTATGTGAATGTAGCTCAATTGCAGCAATAAGCCATCAACAGTAATTTTCCAGGAAGAAAGAAAAAAAACTGATCTAGACTGATACAGCTTTTGATGATAAAAATCTATGCATTATTTGATTATTGAAATAAGATCCAAACATTAGGGGACTAATGTTTGGTTTACTGGTTTGTTGTAATTACCCATTTTCTACATAATCATGAATAGGAAATCTTGTTACCTCAGTTAATAATTTTTAAAATGGTGGTTTTCTGTCCCTAACTGCAGAAATTGCTGTACTGAATGCAGTTTTGCTGCATTGTGATGATGGTTGTAAAGTGAGCTATGTGGTTTATAAAATACGTGACATGGGCCTTAGGTTTTCTTTGTAGTAGAAAATATTAGGAGAAAGGTTTGTGTAATGAGTCTTTATTGACTTTTCATGGAATTATGGTCATTAAAAACAGATTTTATGGATCAGGTATGAATTTTCATTACTTGATAAAAAAATCTTTTTTGTATTAAGTAATTTGGATTGGCAAGAGTTGTTTTACCCATTTTCATGGAGTTCATCATACCTCTCCAAGTTTCTTAGATCTTGGATGTTTACCAGCTGTATGAGTTTGCACTGCTCCATTGCCTTAGGCTCTATGCGCTTGCATTCACCTACAAAGTGCAAAGTGAGTGTAGAGCATTTCTGCTTTGAGCTGAAGGGCCTGTAGTCCACTCAGCAGGGATGCAAACTGTTGCCCCAATGTTCAAAATCTATTTTTGAACAGGGCCAGTATTCCATGGTGACACCAAGCAACATATTGCATTCCATGGAAAAGGGCAAATTCAATAGTATGTTGCTGTTTCTGTTGGTGTAGGGCAGGGAGTTGCTTCAACTACAGAAATGGAAGAAAGAAAGCCCCATTTCAAGGCACTCCATTTATTGGAGGTCTTCATTTAAATCTGCTACTCTCACAGAGCCAAACTGTATGACAATCAGTAGCAAATGACAAGAAAATTAATTGCCATGCTGCCTATCACTAAGGATTTTGCCAAAGTATTTGTCTCTTAACAGTCTAATAATTTATAAAGGGCAATAAAGCTGTGTTGAAGAACTCTGGCTGTAATATGTTATAGTTCCAGGCTAGAGATGATTTACTCCACTTGTCACCCTGCACTGCTGCTATGATACATCCATAAGCATCTACATCATATAGGGTGGTATAATTACAGTATATAACTTTTCAAAACTTCTGTGCAATTATAGATTTAAACAAGCTCCAGTCTTCCACCACAACTTTTACTGTAAACATTAGTTTGCCATGCAAGGCTTGAAAATCAGAATCTTGGCTATCCAGGGATACTGTAAGAAACAAGCTTTGTGCTCGGGTCCTGTGCCCTTCAGCCCTACCACATGTCATGGGGGATTTTAGCTTTGCTAAAAGCTGCCCAGTGACATTGTGTTTGTGTGTGTTGATGAACAGGCATTGCTTTTTGACTGAGCCAACTAGCAATAATTCTCCACAGCTGATCAGCTTTGACCTCAGCCTGCAGAGACAGGAAGTAGTAGTATATGACTTTCTTTAATGAAGAAAAGAGCCTCAAGTTATAAATGAATGAATTCCAAAGCACCCACCAAACTGTGGAATAGAAAAATATCAGTATTAGCCTCAGATCAAAACAAAGAAAAAGAGATGATAATTTATTTGGTGAGATCTTCCAAATTGTGTGATGTTCTTGTTTGCTGCCTAGCAACAAAGCCTGCTCTAAGAGTAGGAAAGTATGTGCCTGCCTAATCTTTCAAGAGTAACTCTCTACAGAAAAAAAGAAATAATTACAATCCTTAGTAATAAATTATTAAGGGATATTAATTATTTCAGTAAGTTTCTTGCTGTTAATATTGCCAAACTGACAAATGCTGAACCCTACACAGAAAGAGTCGCAAAAAGTTTATCTAATTTTATGGTGAAGGCAAGAAAAGTTGCCTAGAAGCATTCAGTTCCCATACTGAGTAGGATGTATGCATTGCAATAAGACACATGAACTAGATGTGACTCTATCCCTAAATGTGGAAGGTGTTTTTTTAATAACAGTTTACATCACAGGTTATGTGACTGAATGGAAATGTATCATCTAATCCAGTACTACAATACTTCTTCCACAAAGGTCCAGAGTTATAGTTGCAATAGAAAAACTTAGATGTTCGTGGATATTTAGGTTAGATGATTCAAAATTACAATGTTGTTTGGACTTACAGATGCACTTACTGCTCATCATTCTGTATTTTATTTCATGTCATTGGAGACAGAAGAAGGTTTTTATTTTAATGTATTAGTAATTCTCTATGTGCAGTTCCATATTGCAGTTACTGGAATTTCTTCTCTCACAATAGAAGAGCTCCCATTTCTGAGTTTTCAAGCTGCAGCTTCGTACCTCAGACATGCAAACACTTACATTAATGTCTGTGGTATCTTCTAAAATGTTCCCCGAGAGTCAGTTCTACACAAGTTTTATAGCAGGCTCATAATTTAGTCAGCTGAGCAGGGATAAGGGTGGCTAACTAGATGCTCACATTTCACTGTGTCAGGGATGCTCAAGAACATGGTCTGTTTTAAGCATATGTGTTTGCTAGGCTGTGCTGACAGAAGAGAGATGCCATTTGTTCAAATCCAGTGCTTCATTTTCCTTTTTAATAGTGTAAAAACAATTGTAGGGAAACCTAAAAAATGCACTTCTTACTTCCACACATTTTTTAGTAGTAAAAGTAAGACTGCAGTATTGCTGCAAGTAGACAGAAGGTTTTTCCTGATAACAGATGGGGAGGATCTTGACCTATCCTTTGTCAAATATCACATGAGTCAGGCTACCTGATTGCCATCAGGCTTGCCTGGGTGGGCGCCAGGGTGGTCAGGTAGGGTATAACAATAGCCATTCATCACGCCCAGCCTGTCTCTCCCCTCTGTCAATAAGATAAAATGATCTAATATAATCAACTCTACAGGAGACACCAGGCTTGCTGGTATTTTGTTCTTGGTGGAGAACCTTGTAAAAACAAGCACACACATCTACAAACAGGCCAGGAAAACTCCCACAACATTTCCACAGTGGTAACTGATAGCAGTCATATTCATGCGCTAAATTGCTTTGGGACTCTTCTGGGTTTTTCTTTTTTTGCTTTCCCCTGTAGTGGTGATGTCAGAAAAAAAAGTTTGTTTGTGGCAAGCACATTGTTTGTTTGCTTATTGCTGTATTTATGCTGCAACAGATAATGATGTGGCAATGACAATGGTGCCACATGGCTTCTGCCCTTGGTGACAGAAAGGAACAGAATAAAGGCAGGTAACAGCGAAATTATGTAAGATAGTAAGGGCCTGGACTAGTCCTAGGAAGGATTACTGTTTGAATTAAACAGGCTTTGAATACTTTTCTCTGTGGTGTTTCTGGTAAAGTTGTGATTAGAAGTTAGCTGTTATACTGACTTTGCACGTGCTTGGCTTTGTCTCCTAAATTTTTTTTGTCAAAGAGCTGTGTTCAGCTCTTGCAATACCAGTGTCCTGTCAGTCTGACAGGAACCTGCATTTATTATTTGAAATGAGGAAGATTAATGTAACCACACCTTATCTTAGTAGTTGCAGTTTGGTGCTCAGAAGCCCTGGATGGTCCTGCAGGTATTACCCTAATATGTGAACAGATTTTGTCATAGAGACCTGAAAGAAATGCTAAAAAGGGTTTATAATTCATGCAGACAGTCAAAAGAAAGACATTTTCTTCTATGATTTCCATAGTGTGAACAGGACTGTCAGGTTTAGTGAGTTCAGCAGCAGTGGTTGAAAATGCCTGCCACATGAGTGGATCTCCCAGAGTGTCTGGATGGCAAAATAGGATTTTCTACTTTGAGCAGTGGAACACACAAATAATTTATCTGAGGACTCATTATTAGCTATTTAGAGAAACGAGAGTAGTTAAAGATCTCTTTGTCCTGTATTTTTGTTTGTAGGACATGAAGGAACTCTGCTCTAATTTCCTTAAAAAAATTAAATTTTTAGATTTTTTATACCTCATTTCTTTTTCATATTGACAAAACAGGGCTAAACTTAATTCATTAAAGATATCCTACTGAACACAGTACCTTGTACTGTACCTTTTTATTAAAATGTAAAACCTGAATAAAGCATTATATATAATGCTTTATATAAAATACACTTATATGTATGCATTATACAATTATATCTTTCATATAACATTGCCATAGAAAAAGTGTATATGCTGGGTGTGTATGTGAGTGTGGTTTCTTCAACTTCTGTGAAGCTTTGGCCATTAAGGCCATCCAAGAATTATATGTTTGCTGTGCCTAAATTTAATTTCCAAGAGTTTGACTGCAATTCTTATCTCTTGATAATGTTTTAATAAATGCAAGTGTTTTAAGGCCAGTAGGTACCACTGCGATAATCTTCCAGTTTTCCACATAACAGCTGCTAGATAATTTTATCTACATGAAGTCCATAATTTCTAATTTTGTTCAGCTCTAGGCTTGTTCCTGTTGAAATTAAAGAAAAAAAATTGCCCTTGACTTGAGAACATCATCTGGATGAGAGCTGATAGACCCAAGCCTTGCTGCCATTCTGCAGAGCAGTGAAATTACTGAGTGCATTTGAGAGTGCTTTATGCTTCCTCTGGCTCTGTTAGTCAGTTTTGTTATGCTTCCCTACCCAGATTCTACTTGGATTAACACCTAAAATTAAGTGTGCTCTATACGTTTGGTGAGAAACCATCTAAATACAAGGAAAATGACTGGTGGGAGAGGGAGGAAGGATAAAGAAAAATGTCTGGTAAATATGCAGCAAATAAACCCTCCTTATATTTTAGAAAATAGTAATTTGGGAACTTCCCTCCTTGCCCGTAAAATGCTCTATTACATTGACATGAAAGGATTTAAAATGCAATTAAATCAATAGGATATTTATTTCAAATAATTAAT
Organism: Taeniopygia guttata; assembly: GCF_048771995.1. Classification (NCBI taxonomy): domain Eukaryota; kingdom Metazoa; phylum Chordata; class Aves; order Passeriformes; family Estrildidae; genus Taeniopygia; species Taeniopygia guttata. The sequence goes on along the minus strand of NC_133031.1, from coordinate 12,925,732 downwards.
CAAAAGCAGAATATTTTACATTAATATTCAAATGTTAAAACTGAAGTAATTTGGCCTTGAAACAATGTGTCAGCTTGGAAAATATTGCAGCAAAATTTTGATGACATCTTTTTCTCCCCTTTTTGAATAAAAATATTTGGCAGAGTAGCTGCAAATTTGAAAGATACCGATCAAAATTGTTTTTTTCTTCTGGTGAAAAATTACTCTGCATTCATTTGAGTACCTGAATTTCTTCAAAAAAACTTTCAATGATATGACTTTACAGCCTACAATGAACATTAAAATCTATATTTAAGGCATTAGTGTTTGAAGTGATCTATTTAAGGAGATCATAATTTTAAATATAATGAAATGTAGCTTGTAATTTTAATTCTGGGGTTATGTTTTTAGCTTTTAAATTTTTTTTTAATTTTATGGCTTTCAGAATTTTAAGGCTTTATTTCAGGTATGTTGTTCTTTGAACACAGGGTACCACAGTTTGAGAGCTTTTTACTGGCTACAGATGGATTTCTTCTCAGTGGTGTCAACAATATGAGTGTGCTTTAGCCATTTTTGTTGAGCTGGGCATGATTGACTTAGAGAGCATGAAGGCAGTGATTTGCCTACATTTTTTCCAGGTGCAAAAGGAAAAAATCCAATGCTTCTGAGCCAATTTTTCTGCCAACAGCCAGCAATTTGTTATCTTCTTTGTTGTTTGCTTTCACAGAGGTTTATTTTGGTAGCCTTGCAGCCCAGAACCAGTGTGCTGGGAAGCCCCATGGAGGGCATTGGAGCAGTGGTGGGGTGCCTCAGGCAAAGCAGATTAAAGCTGCAGGAAATGCAGAGAGCCCTGTGTTTCCCAGAGAGGTGTTGTGCAGATGCTGATCAAAACTACAGTACGACCCACTTTGTAATTGTGTTAATGAAAGCTGCAGTACAGTTGTTCAGCAATGGAGTTGGTTTTCAGCAAGCCATGGTGTAAGGGTTAGCTCAGTTCAATGGGAGCATATGGAAAGCTGTATCTTCCTTCTTTCTCCTGGAAAAAAAAAACAACATAGGAATTCCTGTTGTACAAAGTCCTCACATAGGTTATGTTGATGTTTTAATGTATTTAGTACTTCCCCTCACTGTCAAATACCAGACATATAAAATACTGTCAGAGATGCAAAAAGCTGAGTTAATTATTGGAATATTATTTTCCTTAATAAATATTATTTATTGAAAGATTTTAGATTTTCTAGACTTTAGTTTTCTTTCTGCCACACTCAACCAGCTTTCGAATGTTGCACTGTAGAAGATGAAACAATATTGACAAAACTGGTCTGTTGGATAATCTGTTTATACAGCACTTGTTATCCTAAGTGGCTTTAATGGCACACTGCTGACCATGTGGATGTTCAGGGGAGATTGCTCCCACTGTGGGAAATATGATGTCTCTTGGTGTCTCCTCAGTAGGATGGTTCTGTCTGGCTGCAATGGGCAGACGGCACCATCAGTTTTTTTGCGAGTGAGAGCCTGTGAAGCTAAATTCAGTCCTGCAGGAAATAGGCATAACTTCTTCACTGAAGGAGTCAGTTGATTTTTTTTTTTCCCCTGGTAACACCTGGTCTGAATCTAGCCTCTTGTGATATAATGAAATATGAGGTAGAAACAGGAAAGGCAGTTCAGAAACAATGCCAGTGCTGACTCTCTAACCTGAAAAAGTATGATAAATATAGCTTTTATTAAATAAATTTTGAAATTGAGTTTTTTGATAAAATGTTTTCTCAAAGGTTTGAAAATATTTGATGTAATTTTTAGCATACTTCTGCCAATTTATATCATAGCCTCTTTGTTCTAGAGTTGATGTTAGAAAAAAACTGCTTATGGGTTACTTAGGAGGAAGTCCAATTTTATAGTATAAATCTTATTAAAAGTGTCAATACAGACAAGTGGTTCAGACTCAGAAGCTGATATATGCTTGAACTTCTGGGCATGTGCCAGATAAATTCTTCTTATTCCTGCAAGGTTAATATATTCAAATATCCATAACCAGGTTGGGTGCTGACAGTGAGGACAGTTTATAAAAGAAAATGTATAGAGGCAGAAGAGTATCTGACTCACGAGATGTTTCATAGCTGCATTGCTGTAGGATGAATTAAACCATGCAGGTGGTGTGGACATCCTGGCTGTGTGGCATTATTCCTGCTCAGTGACAGGGCTGGATCTACCCAGTGGGAGGATGCAGTACAGATGGAGCTAGGTGAGGGACAACAGACACAATGGCAATGAGAGCAAATCCTATGAGATATCAAGGAAAAACTAGTAGCCAGGCAACAAAACAGGATCCAAAAAGGTGGTGGAGCTTCCATCCACAGAGACACTCAGAACTCCACCAGATAGGAAATTGTTCTCTGACCCTGCATTTGAGCTTAAGACTGTATCCTCCTGTTCTTCAGGCAGCAGCTGACAGAACAAGAGGACACAGTGCCAAGGGAAATGAAGGTTGGATATTAGGAAAAGGTTTTTGACTGAAAGGGTGATAAAGTCTGCATAGTGGAGTCACCATCCCTGGATGTGTTTAAAAAAAGGATTGGGTGTGGCACTCGGTGCCATGGCTTAGTTGAAGTGGAATCCCAGGTACTCAGGCTAATCAGGACCATTAGCCTTTTATTTTGGGTAAGCCTTGTATGTCTCTCACACTGCTCAGCAGCTGGTGTGCATGCCTGCTAATGTAAAAATACATTATATTCAGGATAAGCTTTACTGCATTTGCTCATTTGTGGCAATTTTGGGTATGCCAAACTTCTGGTTTGTCATAAATTACATTTCATTAACCTACTGCTTGGAAAGAAAAAGAGAAATAGGTAATGAGAGCAACAGAATTTGTGTGTTTGGGTGATATTTAAAGTGATGCAGCCTGACTTTCATTCATAATGCTTGTTCGCACCAGTTTGTGAGAAGAATGGATTGCAGTTTTGATCTGGTTTAAAATAAGCTTCAGTTGACCAGGTTGATACGATATGAAATAAAGAAAGTGATGATAATTATCAAGAGAAGGAGGAATTGAGTTTCCAGGGGATGCAGTCTGCCCTCTAGCTCAAGCACACCATCTTGAATGGAGTTTTATAATGTGATGAGATTGCTAATATGAGTCACAGCAACATCCATTAGCTTTGTTTTGGAACTCTAAAAGATGTATGAAATTCAAATCCAGACGTGGACTGGTCAAGAATCATGATCCATTCTTCTATTTAAGATACATTAAAAAAAAATCACTCATAAAGCTTAGATGTTGGATCAAGTTTGATCTCAATAAGTCTGGTGTGTTTATATTGATCCAACCTCATCACAAATAAACAAGTAAGCTGTGTATAATTTGGGGTTGCACTGAGTGTAAACCTGTAGTTTTTGTGTTTTTAAATGAAGCTCATTCAGTAAAAGCACAATCTAGAAGTTAAAGGTATGCCATGTCCTATTCTGAACAATCTGTGTTTCCTGCTTAATGTATGATGTCTGCAGCTTTCACGGGCAGAAGGTGTCCTTGGGGCAGAGATGGTTCAAGGGGGAGTGGTGGTTTGCCAATGAAAGCTTTTGGTGATGTAGTGCTTTTCACATAATATCTTTTTGGAGGGTTTTGGCAGAGGAATCTGGTGGCATCTGACAGTGCAGGAGTTGTCTTCCTCCTGCTGCCAAGTGCCATTTCATTTACACTTAGTCAAATTAATGTCTTCCATTTAATACAGTGAACTGATTTTTCTAATTTCTCTCTTGAAGTCTTTACACTAGTACTTGTAAACAATAGACAAACCCTAGAATTTGTTCCAAGGATTGATCTGGAAACCAAAATGGAGACAAATAAAGGTGAAGACAGCCTTTGTGACCATCCAAGCTTTCTTCCTTTACCAGTGGCAACTTTTCTCTTGTGGGACATGGCGCTGCCTTGCCTTTTTGGTGTAGCACAGTGCTGAGAGCAGCAATGACCTGTGAGTGCAGTGATTGCTGGTTCATGTGTCATGGAGGCTCTCACTAACTCTGATGTCCTGTGCACATATTTGTGATGAAACATCAGTATTATCTTCTTTCGTGGCAAAAATGCAGCAATTTCCAGTTACTACTTACAAATACCAAAGCACAGCAGAGGCTGCAATTTACTTTAGGAATAATTTCCATTATCAATGAATCATCTTATCTTTTTTTTTTTTTTTATTAGAAAGGCAGGCTTGCCAAGTCCCAGTGCACTAGCATATTACAGAAAACTTATAATAAAGATGTGTACTTTTCCACTAAAATACCTAGTACATCCCTTTGCAGAATAGCTGAGGAAATAATTGAGAATATTATAGCCCAAGAATTTCTACTTTGTCATGATATATTAATTGATTACTGAAGGACTTGTAGTTGTTCCATTCCTTGGCCCTCCAGCAACTGCACTGTTGTTAATTTGCTCTGTTAATTTGTTAATAAGCTCTGTTGTTTAAAATGGTTATATTTTAGTTGAATATAATTGAATAGCATGTCTAATGGCAGATGTAGGAGTTCTCTTTCTTTTGGATAATGTGACCTGAATAAATGTGGGGACTAGAAAAATAACACAATTGCTGTCTTTTCCCATGTTGTGTAAACTGTTTAGAGTCCTTAGTGGTCTTGTCTAGGGACCACTGTCATATGCTTGTCTATCAGATGCTTAGACTAGCCTTGATCTGTGAAATGATACTGCCTTTTGCTTTCTGTTTCTGTGAATTGCCAGAGTCTCTCAGTAAAATACATGTCTAAAATTTTCCCATATGCATTCTGAGTCAAAACCAATCTCTGGAATATGTAAACAGATACTGCTTTTCTGAGAACTAGTAATTCTTTGCCTGTATCTATTCCCCTGCATCTGGCTAGATATTCCCTCCTTTGGGCTAGAAACAACATCTGTGTGTGGCCACATGTTCATCTGAATTACAAAACCCATAAGCTAAATAAAGATAAGCTAAATAAAACAAAAGAAGCTAAGAGGAAAAAAATACCAACAAAAAACCAACTTATCTGCACTGTGGGGTTTAAAGAGGTCTAGCTAAGTGTAAGGCTGAAATCTAGGACTTCCTTTTGATGATTTTTATCTCAGATGCTTTACCACAAGTTCAGGATCCTGTAGAGGATGCTAGCTAACCTCATAGTAATTTTTTTTTTTTTGAAGAGAAATTGTGTATTTCAAAAGAGTTGAAATCCCTACAGATGGATTAGGGAAGGACATATTTGTTCATCTAGATACAACTAACCTAATTTGAAATGACTGAATGATTTAAAGTAGGGAAAGGTTGAATTTTCATCAATATTCTCCTTTGCACTTCACCATAAATTTCCTCAACAACCTCCTCCTCAAATGGTCCAAAGTCTAAGAAAGGATTAAGAAATCATTACATAAAATTACTCTGCAGAGCACAGGGCCATCTTTTTCTTCTCTTGGAGGTCACCCAACCAGTGTTGCTCGCCTGTGCTTCCATGGTTAGTTCTCAAAGCCTGGCCATCGTGTGAGCTCTGTCATCTGAGCCTCTTGTGGCTCCACCAGGGTCATGAGCAGCTGTCTGAACTCCTGTTACAATGGTGAGAATTCAGAAAACGTGGGAGTAAAAGAAAGTAGATTTTATCTGTTTCTCTTTTTGTCTAGTTCATGCACTCTGCTTCATGTTTATCCACTCATGTCTATCCACTGCTAGGGGCAGAATCTCCAGTTTTAAACTGGAGCAGTAGCATGTTCCAGCTTTTCCTGTGGAATTTCAGGAGACAATGAAGTATTTCAAATCAGCAAGATTTTCATTCTGTCTTCCTTCTGCTCCTCAGTTCCTGATCTGACTCCTAGTTAGCAGTCTGACTGGAGCAAGGGAAGGCGCTTTCTTCAGCAGCTGCATGTGTTTTAGTGCTAGTTCTTGTTCATGTAGCTTCCTGCATATGAGCAGCTTATTTCTTATGAGTCTTATTTTCCTAGGTTATCAGTGTTGCATGATAATTATCTTAAGGAATTAAAAATAGATTTTGAAAAATTAAGATTTTATGAAGACTTAGTGAATAAATTTACTTAACATCTTTCAAGGATAGAGACTAGAAAATTGGACAAGGATGGGAGGTGGTCATGACTAGATTCTCAGCTTTAGCCTGGGAAAAGTGCTTCTGTCTCTCTACAGAAATGCCAGACTTCAGCTCTGAGGTGTTTTGAGATGCTTGAAAATTCCTCAGTGAGGATTAGGTATGATTATTTCAATATATTTAGGTTATGTAAAACTTGTCAAATGTGAGTAATACTGACCTTACCTCTAGAGGGCCTGTGCAGTTTACTATTTCCTCTTCTGTGTGTCCATCTTATGTGAAAAGTCCTGTGAAAGAGCAACACGTTATTGTAGCGCAGTGTATCAGAAACATTTGAGGCTTCATTGCCAGTGAGCCCCAGGGGCCTGTGCACTGCTTATTGCTCGAGCAGTTACATCAGAATAGCAGCCTGTTACCAACTGCCTGAAAACCCCTGAAACCTTCTGCCTTTCTTATTTTAATTCCAATTTTTTTTTTTTTTTTTTTTTTGGTGGCTTAGTATATAAGAAAACAGCATACTTGGGGAGAATTTGCAGGCTTTCAGCTGTATGTCTGAGGTGCAGTAATTCCATTTTGGGATGGTATTGCATTACTTCAGCTGATAGGTTTGTGAGTAGACAAATACTGTGTACATTGACTACAGTCTGGTTTATATCCTTTCAGCTTGCACCTGATAAATTTCAGAAAGCAAAACCCCCAACAACTACTAAATAGGGATAAGTGAAAACAAGCCATGAATTTGTTCCATTAATGGGCTCCACATGTTCTCAGATCTGCCTTCATATTTTGCCTATTTTCTTCCCTAATCAGCAATTTGAGAGTTGTATAGCAAATTAAAAGAAGTGCTTTCAACAGCCATAGCTAAACATGAAACAGTTATGATAATGAAGTGCTTTTGGATACCCTCAGATTCAGAAAGAATGGGAAAAAAACTAATTTCCTGAAGATGTTTCCCATTCATTCTGCACAATCTCTGCTAAACCTAGTTCCTATTCTCCTAGGATGATTCCCCAGTCAGCACATCTGCAGAGGTGTGTGGTTACTCTGCTGTGTTACAGCCCAGAGCACCTTCAGCTGTGACTTCCACTTCATCTCACCCAATTTAACTCTCTGCAAGTACAGAAGGCTAATAATGAGCAGGTTGCCATAAGTTTTTAAAGAAGCAGCAGGAAACATCTTAATGCGACTGTCAGCCCGCGCACGTACTGCGGGCGCTTGCTCCCTCTGATAGCCTGGAGCTTAAAAGCGCTGTTCTCTGCCAAGGGAGAGGCGGCTATCTTCAATCTGGCATCTGAAAATGACAAAGTGATCTATCAAGCAGAATTAGGAGCACAGATCCTTCCTGTTCTGTTTAGCTTTGTAATTTAATCTGAGTCAAACCAGAGGCCTGGCCTGAGGAGAAGTGCTCCTTCAAATCTAATGAAGCAGTCCTCCGATTTACCATCATGCAAGCATTAATACGTAAACTTCCCATGTATATAAAAGATAAAAAGGCGTATTGTATCTGACAGAAGTTACTTTTCAAGGTATGCTAATTCTGAAGCTCTCCTTCTATTGGATTGTTCTTCACACTCTCTGCAGGCTTTCACAGCTATGTTCTATTTTTCCATGCACTCCAGAGATCCTGGCTGAATTCCTACCCTATGCCTAGGCATATTCATGAAAATAGGCTTAGAAGTGTCACATAGAGCTTGTGAAAAACTTCTCTGGGCTGCCAGTACTTGGAAGAAAAGTCCACTTATGACTTCACTGATTTTTGTCATGACCATTCTCTTTATATACTTTTGTCTGAGGAATGAACTTTGTTTTCTGTACTAGATGAATATGGTCTGTAATAAGACTATCCAGATATTCTGTCTGGGTTTTTTTTTTTTTTTTTTTTTTTTTTTTCTGTTTGGGTTGGTTTGTTTGTTTTGTTGTTAAACGTTTTGCTTGCTGGCTTGAAAAAATACCTTGAAGTTACAATGACTCCATGTATGTATGGAAGGTAAAGATGCAATAAAACGTGGGCATAAAGGAGGAACTCAGAATTCCTCAGATCAGCATAGCTTTTTAACCATATCCTATGTCTCTTCCTGGAATACTGCTTCACACCAGCTGTGCAGTGCTGGTATAATTATGAATGTATTTATGATACATGTTTACTTAAGAGACTAGAGATACTTTTATTGAAATACAGCATTTAATATTTTCCCCAAAAATGGCTCATAATGAAAAATCATTGACCAAGGATCCTTTCATCTGACTTCAATGCTTTATTTTTCATACTGCCTTGCTTCTCTTCCACTCCTGCTCCTCTGTGTCATTCCTGGGGTTTTGATTGTAAATTTTCTGGTAGACCCTGTGTCTGATCTCATCTGTCTAGCACATCACAAAAGGACAACAACTTCAGAGGGCTTTCTGGGTGAAACTGTTAAAAACATAGAAATCTTTCTGAAGAATAGTAAAATGAGTATGTTCCTTTTGTTGCTGTTCAGGATCTGGTAAGAGATTAGCTAAGGAATAGAGGCCTAAATATGTGTGACTTATTCCCGTGGACCGATTTAGAAGGTTAAACTTATTATCAGGGCTCCTGTGTTTATTTTTACTGCACAAGAAAGTTTTAAAGATGGCATAAAAAGCCATTACAGATGCTAAAACATTTTTAAGTGTTCCACAGCAATGCAGTGGAAATAATGACAAATAATAGAGTAGAAATGCTTTAAAAACAACGCCACTGATGAAAGAAGTTGCGAGTACCTTCTAAAAAGAGGACAATTTGGCTGAAATCCTAGGATTGGTAGACCCTTCTTACAGTTGTGCATTCTTAAGAGAAGTACCATTTAATTGTTCATTTTCCACTCAAGTGCAATATTGGTGCACAACCAAACTAACTCAACAAATCTCTCTTTGGGCCATTTGAGTTCAATAACCTAACTTGGCTGTGGAGATTTTTTTACAACAGCTAAGCTCAGGCTGGATTGCCTGAGGCATGTGTTCCATTCCCTACTTTAACCTCTGCTGCTTTCCCAAATCCTTGGGAAATTTTGAAAGCTGAGTTTCCACTTGGAATGAAACTAGATGTAGGAAAACAGCACAAGCAATAAAATGTAGCATAGTAGTGCATGCATTTAGTGCAAAATTCAAGTTTCTTTAGCTCACTTGTGGCAGTTTTCAGCAATTTCCTTTTTTCATCTAGCATAACAGCTATTAAAAACTGATACGCAAATGAGGTAATGCCAGTTAATTTAATTTCTTTAGCAGAGAACACAGATAGCAATGGAATATTCTTTTCATCTGTGATGGGGAAGGTTCTGGGATTCTCTCTTTTATCCCTATGTCATTTTGCCAAGTAATTTTCCAGTAATTCAGGAGTTGGCAGTCATGAAGGGCTGTAGCAGGAGCAGCATGATGCTCTGACAGCTGGATGAGTCCAGCATAGGCAGTAGGCCAGTAAGGGCATTACAAAAGTGTCCTGATTAGTCTTCTGAATAGGGACAGCAGGCTAGTCTTTACTCTGTAGAATTCTGTCAACCTGATATGATATAGAAACCACTTGACATGCCTTTGCATCCCTAGTTTTATTCCATGCTCCTCATGCCTGTAGCTACCCAGACATTTGGTGTGTTTGGGGCTGTTGTTTTCTGTAGAATTCCTCTGGTTGGGTCTATTTGCTTGACTCTTGGAAACACAGCAACAGATAGCAACTAAATAGAAAACTATTTAGCTGTTTTTCTTTGCTGGAGTTTTCCTTGGAGATAGCTTTTGCAATTTGAAGTTAATGTTAGAGAGCTGTGGTGTTTGACCCTTAGCATTTCCTATGGAGAATGCACATGTACAGATCACTTCTTCCTCCCAGGTGCAGCTGAGCTGCAATTGCACTGGAACTTTGACATTATCGAAACACTGTGTGGGGAATCACAGCTCATTCCTAGATGGATAGGATGTTTTAGTTGTTTTGTACCCTACTGTGTTTATGCCAGGAATTATTATGTTTTTACATATCCCTGACAAGCAACCTTGGCTGAATGAGACCTGCTTGTCATCAGTAGATTCTAAGCATGCACATGTTTTATATATCAAATCTGGAACATTTTTAGTGTAGCCCTTTTCAGTGTAGGATCAGAAAAATATCTCAGGTTGCTATTGGCACTTTGATTTCTTATTGTAGTTGTAACCAACAATTGTATAATTGTTCCAGCCTGGAAGAATGTGTTAATTGACCCAAAGCCCAGAAGTGCTCAGGGTACAAGCAGCAGATAACAGAGAGGCTTTTCTCTGTCAGTAGATAAATTGACATCACCACTGAAAACAGTGGCACAGCATTAGCAGTGCCACTCAGCTCTCAGTCTCAGGCAATGTGCTCAAACTATATGCTTGTTTCTTTTGGACACCAAAGAACAACCACTCCAGAGGGAAAACTAAGACTTCCCCCCTTCTCCATAGCCTTGGGCTAGAGCATGTATTATTAGGAAGGAATGATTCATATAAAAATAGCAACTGTTCGCTGTTAATGGATCTTCAGCAGTTTGGTTTTATTTTGATGTTCTTTTTTCAGTTCATATGAAAAATGTGGTTTTTTGGTTTTGGTGCCTTTTTTTCCCCACCTTCATGTGCTCATAAATTTGCTACATTTGGGAGGTTTTCTTACATGCAAATAAAATATATACCCTGTTCTGCCAAAATTCAAGTTCTTGCAGAATAAGAGAGAACGAAAAATTTCAGTGAGGTTCCCAGATTCCTGTAAAACATGAACAAAAAGATTGTGTTTCTTAATAGTCTTGCTCCTGAAAGGGTTGAACTTTCAACAAGGATTGTTGAAGATGGGCATCAGTATGCAAAATTCATCCCAGGTGGCAAAGGCATAAAAAGACTGAAACCAGGGGTCACAGAATAGGAAGTATTGAGCAACCTTAATAATAGGTGGTGCTATCAGACTTGTCTATAAATAATCCTCATTGTCAGGAAACTAATGGATATTCTGTATTCAATGTTCTTATGAGTCAAGAGTAAGTGGTTCACCAGATTTTCATTATTGGTGTGTCTGCAGCTTTGTTTGAGTATTATGCCTGCATTTGGGACCAGGGAAAGTTATAAGAATCCTTTCACCACTGGGAGCTCTGTGACAGCCACCTTGCCTTGCACAAACAGCTGAAGTCCTCTAAGTGTTTTCAGCAGGGTTGTTGCCATGGCTTGGAAAATGGAGGCAATCAATATGTTTTAGAACTTTTTGGGAATGAAAAGATTGAGAGAACTGATGTTTATTTTAAAAATAATTTTGAAAAGTAGGTGTGGATTTTGCAATATTTTTTTTTTTTCAGATGCAGGGAGAGTTTCTACCACTTGCTGGCAGAGGGGGCTATCTGTCCGTGGTTGACAGAACATCCTCCAGTCAGGAAACACAGCAGGGGAACCAAAGTCACTCTCAAGAATAGTGTGGTACACAGGGCAAGGAAGCAAGAAAAACATGAGTTCAAAGTGTTTCAGTGATTGTATTGGCTATAACAGACACTCTTCTTTAGAACCTAATGGGAGGGGAGACAATATTTGACCTCTTAGATCACTGAAGATATTTACTGATATTTACACCCCCCCAAAAAAAATCTGTTAAATGTAATGCACAGGGCAGCCAGCAAACTAACAGAAAGTGTCAAAGTAACATTTCAGCAGTTGTAAGAAAGTAAACAGGAGCTGTACAGGAGAAATTCTGATGTTAATTCAATTTTAAGGCAGTTGTAAACATTTTAGACTTATTTAATTCTTCAAGCCTATTCTTAAATTATGCTTATAAGGCCAATTTAAAAGCAAATCCCCCTAGATTATTAAGCTTATGATTCAAGATTCCAAGACGATGAAAGATATACCAATGACTCTGGGCTGGAATGGTTAGTAAACAGAAATCTTGTTTGAGGAATGCTGTGAAAGTGGAAACGTTAATTTGATCTGTGTCTCTATGTTACTTTGGATATACAGAGGGAGAAAAATATAAATACCAGATAAGATGGCTTAATAATAAAAGAAGAGAGGTGAAACTTGCCATAAACAACCTTAATTCAGCAGAAAACCTTCTGTGGCTAGTGAGTATTCTCATTTGAATACAGTACTTTGTTTGAGCTTATCTATCCACTCATTCACTCTCATGTATAAACTAGTTCAGTCTGAATCTAAGGATGAAAAGAAGTACCAACACCTTCTATTAGGAAGTAAAGTATTGGAGAGAATGTAAATGACCTCCTGAAGACTTAGGGGAGATTTGACCATGCATCATGGCTGTGCTGCAGCACTAAAGTGCTCAGCATGAGCTGGTTGAACTGGTTGCCCACATATTTTCCTTCCAGGTGTTTCTTTCCCTGCTGCTGCTGTGTGATCTACCCAGGCTCAAGTGTGCTTAGGTGTGTGTGCAGGATACTGCAGCCACAGCAGGGGTGGTGCAATTAGGCTGTTCTTGGTTGGCAACCAGAGCACTGCAGTTTGAAAGTAAGCTCTATTGAATTTATGCAGGGTACACATTTCAGAAGCAAGCCACAAGATCTGTGCATTTGAATACACGGTCTGTGTTTCTCCTATGTGGGGTGTAAACTCCCCCTTTCCTGCCCCACATGTCTAAGTTAACTAAAGGCCACAGAGAAACCCACGTAATTAAAAGGCACTGAGGTCATGAGCTGGTTATGAGGCAATTTAGGTTTCTTGTGCAGGCCTGTTGGGTCGATAGAGATGCAATGCAAGTCTGTTCTCGATAGGAACAATGATCTTCTTTTGTAAAACATGAAGAAAAAACACATGATTTAGGAAAGCCTAGTGCCTCACTGAGGCTTAATTGCATTTTCAGAGATGCATATAGCATTCTGTTTCACTTCAGGATGCACACGGCTGGTCCTGTCACCACTGAAGTATTAGATCTGAGATATATCACAGTTAAAGTAGCATCCCTGTTGAAAATAACATCTGAGTAAACATTTACTAAACTGAGAAACAGAGTGTGGAAAATACTGCTGGAAAAGCTGCTCATTGCTATGAAACAGGACTAAGGGGGGAAAAAAGCACAATTTCCTGAAATTCCATTTGGCTTCACACCTCTGTGCTTCTCAGAAATCCCACAATGAGTATGTGCTTGGTGAATGTCAGCTGACTTTAGAGAGTGAGCATGTGTAGGATGGCAGATTTTAGTCACCCACCTCAGCCAGGAGCTGTGCTTCTATCACATCAATACATGTTCATCAATCTCTAAAAGCTCCAAAAACTACATGGGCAACTTAAACTGTATAACTGCTTCTGATACTCACTGTTCAATATTTTTATCACTTTCCTGCCCCAGCCTTGATATAGAGATGGTAAAAAATGTAACAATGCCCTTTGAAATTAATAATGATGTCAATTTTTAACATTTAGCAAACACACTGGTACTTCCATTGAAGCTCAGTGTTTTTCAGTGTTTGTGCATCCATAAGCAAGTCAGATGCCCAGAGGATGACTTGTGATTTGCAAAAGAGTCATAACTAATATACATATAACTTTATATACACATTTTAACAGCTTATTTCACATTCTGTTAAGATATTTTAAGAGTATGGGCAACAGCACCAGAACCAATGGAATTTTTTTTTCCTTTTTTTTGTAATGGAAAGAAAATTCAGATTTCAGATTTATGAGAAAAAGGAGTCCTTAATTTGGTCCTTTCTATATGAAAACAGATAGCTGAAGGGAAGGAAGTGCAGACTATCCAGATGGTGAAGTTGCATCCCAGGCTTAATGGGATTTAGTTATCAAGGAACCAAATAAGATCAGGTCTTCAGTATTTTAAATGTATATCCTTTCTTTTCAATTTCTTATATTCAAGATTTATAGTCTTCATTTAAAATAAATTACTTTACCTCCATCAACCATGAGTGAAAGACTAATACAAAGCCAATACAGTTCAACAAAGTCAGTTTTTCTTGCAGGCTTAATCTGTAGCTTAATCTAGGTGGTGAATTTCAGCCTAATGGCATGTCATGTGATGCATATGATATGGTTAATTTTCTTTCATCTTTTTCTGCTCAAGATGCATTTATCAATCTATAGCTCAACTGCTTATATTAATGTTTTCTTGAGAGTAAAATGGCACCCACCTGTGACAAATTGTGAACCATGGATTATGATCCATGATTCTATTTAGTGCAGCCTGGCAAAGGAAAAGCAGCATGCACTTTGTGTGGCTGATACTGCTTTAAATAGCGTTACATGGAGTGGTGATGTCCCAGCTGTCCTGAATTCTAACACACTTTTCCTTACATCTTCGTATGAGGTTAGATCGATCTGTTTCTCATCTAACTAGCATCTGAATTCTTCTGCAGGTGCAGGATTTGTTTTGATGTACTCCCTTGATCTTGACCCATATCTGAATAATTGAGGATTGGGTAGAATCTTTTATAAATGAGCTAATCATTATACATTAAAGCCTATTAGAGTCAATTGGTTTAATTCCCAGTAGAGCTAGTGAAGTCCTTATCTGTGTCAAAATCTTCACAACAAAAGGACTGCCTGTAGCAGAGAAGATAATCTTCCTTCCCCTTCCCCCTTTCTGCTGGTACTTTTAAAGAATCTCCTATGCAAATGTGACAATGTGGAATTAGCTGTGAGAGCAGGTGTCAGACTTGTCAATAACTAGCTAAATGTCAACAGTTTCTGTGTGGGGTTTCTCTAATCCTTTAAATGAAGCATGGCAAAGATTGATACATAGGTGCTAATGGCAAAACGATTGTAAAAGCATCTTTGCCAATGTTTGCAACTCTATGAGCAGTAGTCCAGCAAAAATAGGGTATGCAAAATCTACTGCAGTGCTGGAATATTCACTACCTATGTGTAATCCTGTCTTCAGAAGACTTTGGACCTACTATGCATCTGCAAATCAGGCCTACAAAGCTATATTGTCCTTGCTGAACTCCATGCTCAGGACACTGCTAGTCCATAGCCCAGCCAGCTGCCTGACTTGTTTGGTGCTTAACACAGAGACTGGAAATTGGTTTAACAAAGAGATTGGAAATGATGATGCAAGATGGAGTGCAAAAATTATGTCCATTTAACAAAAGTGGAGATTAGCATACCTGTAATCTTGAACTAAGCAGTCAGAAAGTGAAGATTTATGTTGTGGTAACTTTGAAAATGGTGGAATAAAAATTACGTGCTGTGGAAGGGATTTTACACAATAAACAGACAAATTGGGAGTTTCATTCTGTTTGGTTGAATTTTTTTTTTTTTTTTTTTTTTTTGAGGTGGAATGTGGTTTGGAGGTTTTTTAAAGTGTTATTAAAGAACAGGTTATTAAAGTATCTTGTTATAAATGCAGAATTAGGGATTGGTAACTGATTTTAATGGGAGAGGATGTTTTCTTCTGTAATATCTAGAACACACATAAACAGTGTATGTAGTTGGTTGAATGCAGATTCTGAATGCTAATATTTCTGCCAATAACCTCAAACCATATATGAAGGAACTAAATTTCTTGAGTGAGATTGGGGTCACTCAGCCTCTGTGCTAATTTATTTCTTGTCCATTGCCAGGCAGCCATTGCCAAGTACAGTGCGTCAGATTGCATGGCAAGAACATGATACATTTTATCAGGATCTGCCTGCCAAAGCTAGTCCACATAATATTTGGAACTGCGTTCAAACTACAATTCCTAAGAGAGGGGAGAGAGTATGATGCTCTAATCTTCCTCAATGGTGACTTTTCTGTTGCATATTTATTAAAAATATTCTTAAAATAAAACCATTAACACAGAAATACATTAGTTATATTATAATTCTTTGATAGTATTAACTGTAGAAAAAGTTGGAATTTTATAACCTCATTTTCACCAAACGAATGAGTCTTACTGGGATGACGTAAATCTGATTGCTATTTAAGTTGTGAAATATTATATATAATATTATATATTATTGAAGTGGACAGAGAAGTAAATAAGAGGAAGGTCACCTCACCTTAAAGACATATGCAAATTGTAGCACAGCTAATTCCTGGAAAATTATTTTTTTCTTTCTCAAGATAGGAACAAAACTAGAGCACACACTTTGATGCTCTTATTTTCCTACATTTATTAAGCTAAACCATGTCCCTTATATGATGGCTTAAGAAGGAACAGAAGATAGAATTTTGGAGACAAGGACTCTTCATAATTACTAGCACAGTGCTGCTGTAAAATGTGCACAAAGGTGGTGCCCAGTACATGCTTGTCAGTGGTGGGGAGCGGTGCTTGCCCCAGCCTTGCTGCAAACCTGCTGCCGGTGCCTCCCTTTGCAGACAAGGAGAGAACTGTGCTGCACATGCACTGTGACAGGGCTGGGCTCCCTGTGCACAGCCTGCTGCACAGCACAGCCCTGAGTGGCTGCTCTCCTTCCTCTTGGCTTTATGGAGGTCAGCCTAACAGAATCAGAGCATTGGTCCTGACATTGCACCTCTCTTGTGTTCTCAGCCAGGAGCAGAGCAAAGAAAAATTGCATCTACATTAACTGTAGAAGAATTTTCTGAAGCTGTCCTAGAGGGCACTAAATCAGTTGTGCTATTGATTTTATAGAAAAGACAGCTGCAGAGCAGATGTAAGGACTGTGATAATCAAAATCATTAGCTTCAAGCTTGAGATAATTTAAACTACTTTGTTGTATACTCAAACAGATGGGCAAGCCTAGAGAATTATCTAATGAGTGCACAACTTAAATATCTGGTTTATGTTGCTCTTAAAAGACCTGAACAAGAAGATGAACACATAAATATAGTGTGCAATTGGTTGAGTTAGCTTGGTAAAATTTTTGGCTCATCATTCTGTCCAATCCAGCTGGAGATGTTGAGAGAAGGAATGTCTCAGAATAACCATAACCCAATGTCTCAGCCCTGTCATGTAACTGGTTATAAAAACTAAGTGCAAGCAGTATTATTACAGTAGGTTTTTAATTCCTTTTCTGAAATCTGTGCTGTGTCAAAATGAGGTTTTTTATGTTTTTTAATATAAACTATATTTTCAACAGCTACTTATATTTTGAATAATTCAAGATGAAAGCCCTCTCATAATATTCTTTGTTGGAAGCCCTACTTCCTTGTGTATCTTAACATCTAGACTTAGGGAAATAAATGAGCCAGTTCAATACACTGGGTTTTCCCAAATGTGTCTCAAAGAACTGTCTTCACTTTCAGAAAATGGTTGCTAATTATGACTACAACACAGACAATAATGAGGAAATTACTTCAGCTTCTATTTGCTTTCAAAATTGAGATGTTTTTTCAAAGCAATGCTTTCCATCTAGTCTGAGACTTCACCAAGCTGCTGGATCAGGGAAGAAGAAGTAAGAAGTTTGATGGCTTTGCAGCTTGATGTTCTCATTGCAGTGAGAAATGTGGAGAGTGTGTATTGTGCTGGGCTGAGTCAATCAATTGAATATACAGATATGCTTGGCTTATGGGCTGTAGTGGACTAAGTGTTTCTGGCCTGTGAACTCCTGTGGGGTGTATGGCTGTAGGGAGCAAAAGGGGAGGACAGGAC
The DNA here is from genome assembly GCF_048771995.1 of Taeniopygia guttata. Classification (NCBI taxonomy): domain Eukaryota; kingdom Metazoa; phylum Chordata; class Aves; order Passeriformes; family Estrildidae; genus Taeniopygia; species Taeniopygia guttata. Next base: position 12,908,211 of record NC_133031.1, on the reverse strand, counting down.
AACTTTCTAAGCTGTAGATTTTTGCATTAAACGGCTGTGTACTGGTCATTTTCTATACTTTGGTAGAATATGTGGAGGTAAAGTAGTTTTTAAAAATCCTTTGTTCCAAATGAAGACTTGTGTGGGGTTTTTTTTAATGTGTGGGAAGCATTTTGGACACCGACCATATGGTGCAAAATATTTGGTTGGTTTTTGTAGCTTGGAGGATTGCTCTCTACCAGATGACAAGTAAGAATGTCCATGCTTGTATAAAAAGTTCAACAATTTTCAAATTTAAAATGGCAATTAGTTAAAAAAGGATGTTATGTAGGTAATAACTTTTTGATGAGTCCTTTTAGGGAGTGAACTTTATGGGGAGGATCAGCAAACTGGATGAACCTGTTAAAATTTTCATCTGAAACTCATCTTATGTGTAGAAAGCATCCTGGATGTCTGGATAGTCATGGCCTGTACTGCATTGTATATCAAGAGTGAAATGGTGGTGTACTTGGAAAAATGTCTTCTAGCCACCCACAGCATTTTAGGTTTCTGTGACCTTATTACCATTTCTTTCTTCATGAAAGCTGGTGATGAAAGTGCACTCAATAGACCTCTTAGCATTATCCAGCCTGTTTCCTGTGATCTTCTTAAAAGAGTTAGGGAGAATTCCTGGCTGGGAAATGAATCTTAGGGTTAATGCAGTCTATCTTATCTCAGATCCCAGTGGGAGAATAGGCTTTCTGTAATTCGGCTGCAGGTTATCCCTTCTTTGTGCAGACAAGATGGATGGGAAGATAGAGCTGCTTGTTTAAAAAAAATGACCAGAGTAGGTTTTTGGAAGACAAGAAAATATTTGGTTCCAATTGAACACATGAGCAGAAAGGTTTGAGTGTAACAAATGAGACATTTTTAGAAATGATCATGTTTTATTTAAAGTAATAGCTTTAGAGAAATAACGCATCTACATTATTGAAAGCGATAAAACCATGTTGTCAGGGTCTGAATGTAAAACCAAGTTCTGCCTCATCTTCCAGTCATTACATCTGTTAGCTATCTCCTGATTAAATAAAAGCTCTTTTAGATTTAGTAACTTTGCTCTGGATATTGTGGCATCACTGTGCATGTAATGGTTTTAATAAATTTCATTTATAGAACTAAATAGAAAAGCAGTCACTGGCAGAGAGGGCTCTGGCTGCAATATGTTAACTCTTTGGAGCCAACACATGTCTGGAACCTCACCCACACCATTTCAGATAACAGCAAATAATTAATGTGGGCTTAGGTTTTTGGTGTGCTTTGTGTTGTTTTTTTGGTTTGGTTGGGGTTTTTTGTTTGTGTGTTGTGTTTCTTTTTATTTGTTAGGATACATAAAGTAACTGTATAGTGCCTACAGCTGACAATACACAATTATATTTGTTTTCCCTTTACATTGTGGGAATTTCTAGTAAAGATAGAATTTCTTATAGAATATAAGTTTACAGCAAAATATTAACCCAAGTCTTCTTTTCTTCCTGGTGTGTTTTAACCCCAGCCAGCAAATTAACACCATCCATCTGCTTGCTCACTCCTCCTTGGTGGGGCTGGGGAGAGAATCAGAGTAAAAAAGTGAGCAAACTCCTGGGTCGAGATAAGAACAGTTTAATAATTGTGCACCTGCTCAGTGGCAGAGCATGGGAAACTGCGAAGTCCTTGACTTAGGGTCAGCACTGCTCAGCAACAGCCAAACCTCAGTGTTCTATCAACATCAATGTGAAACTAACCACTGCTCTGTACCCAGCTACTAGGAAGAAAATTAACTCTATCCCAGCCAAACTCAGGACTTTAGATTTCCAGAAATCCTAGAGGACACATCAGAAGTGTAAAATCTTACAAAGATAAGAGCCATCTGAAAGAACCATGTAATAGAAAGCCTATTTTCTAGAGTTTGGACCTGCCCTGGAGCTGACTGAAAGCCTATCACATCTGTGATAAAACAACACATCTGTTTTAATTTATTTTCCAGTAGGAAACAAGACTCTAGATCAAATAAACACATTTTTGGTAATAAAAGGTAATTTTTGTGTGATCCTAGTGAATGGTTGCTAAGACTACATTGTGTATATCTACAGAGAATATGCTGACTTTCAGCTGCTTGGCTCTCAACTCAGACTGAAACAGGACAGATGTGTAAGTCTGGAGGTTGCCAGTTCAAATTCTTCATGTTGGCCAAAGGTTTAGTGTCGTGTATGTATGTATTCTTATACCTTATTATTCATTGTGTGTGCTGCAGATGGAAAGGAATATATCCACTAGAGCAGAACCCTCATTTTAAGAGTAGCTTCATTATTTTGTGACAGCAGGAAATTGCAAGATAGCAGTAACTTCTTTTCATAGGTATCATTCTCTGTTGTATAGCAATAGCACTGGGAGCAGCCCTGGGGCCCAGGCCTATTTTGTGCATGTTAAAATCTATTTATCTGACTGTTCCTTCAAGAACTTGAGAAGGAAAACCCAGAAATTATTTAGAAATAATTTTTAGGGAATATGGAAAGAGAAAACAAGTGAAGTGTATGTAAGGGATTGAGTTCTTTTTTCCTCTCAGATTCCAGAAACAGAATCTGCACAAAGATCTTTACTCTTACATATATATTTCTTTCTCACCTTCCTTTGTGTGTTGCCTTTTCATGGGAAAGGTAATAATTTTTTTAGAGTAAAATCTCCCTCACAGATTTGAAAGGGGAATTCTACCTTTGGCTGTTTTATATTCATGGATAATATTGATTGCTTCTGCTATCACTGCTTACAAGCATGATATTACACCTTGCTTCCACTGATGACACCAGGCAGTTGTGTGGCTTGCTTGCATCAAGTTATTGGCATGTGCTTGGGAGATGGTGGTCTTGAAATTACTCTGCAACAGGAGCCATCTTCTTGGAGACTTCTCCAGTGGAAACTGTGCTGATTGAATAATAATCTCAGGGAATGCATAATTTTTTTTCCCAAATGAAATTTATTTCAATGCATTTTGTGGAAGAGAGCAGTGTGTTCATCAGGAAGTTACTTCTCTGTTGATATTGCAGTTTGTACCTGACTTTTGATGAAAGAGAGAAAATTATCTATGAATAATTAACAAGCCAAGTGCTTTTCTATTGACATGTGTGAGCTTTGGGTCAAAGCTAAGTAGAAGAGGGTGATTCAGTTTTAGGGATTGAGCTTGGGAAGGAAAAGTAACAGGATTAGAAGTCTTTAACTTTTAGGACACTTTAGGAACTATTAGAAAACTTTAGAAACTATTTAGAAAACTATTAGAATACTTTAACTTTTCTGAGGCCAATTTTATAGTCCTTGAACCTGCTATCTTCTCAGGGCTCTCAGACCATTAAAGTACTTTACTTGATAGTCTAAGTCACTTTGTGACTTTGGAAGTACTACTATTATCTTTTAAGGAATAGGAAGTTAAAGTGTATTGTACTGGCTTACACACTAGAAAGTAACATTTGTTCTACTCGAGTCAAATTGGACTTGGAGATTATCACCTCTTTTCATTTGGTTGCCTCAAAATTCTTTATTTTATGGAAAATCAATATGTACAACTAAAGATCTCTAAAGTAATTTTTTTTTCTCAGTTTTTTGAAAAAAGACATATCTTGGAATCTATAATTTTCATGGCAGAGAAAAAAAATGAGAAAGCAATGACTGATCATGAAGAGAAAAAAAAATTCCCTCTCTCCCATACTATGTGTTATATTGATCAAAGGTTCATTTATCCTTCAATGGTTTATGTCTGCTTTTAAATCAAGGTAATTTTGCTTCTGCTTCCATGGCAAAGCAGGTCCTTTAATGGCAATCTGATTTGAAAGCTCACCAACCTGTAAGACTTGACATGGAAATAAGATTAACTAAAATAGTCTGTTAGATACCTTGGCAAATATATGATGTTTTCACAATTTCCATTGCTCTTCATCTTGCTACTCCAGCTAGTTCTAAATTGGGTATTCAAGACAATTTTTGGGCAAATTGGGCATTTGACAACTTTTATCTTTCAGCTCTTTTTTTACTCATTATGTATTTGTAAATACATAACAAGTAAAAAAACTACTGTACTACTGGATGGCTCTTGTAGCCTAAGCAATAGTGGGTTTTGTTCACCTCTTCTTAGTATCAAGCAATTGGAAGCAGGGTAAATAACTGGTGACTGCTCTGGCTTTTAGGGACCCAGCAAGAACATCTGAGAGACATTATCTCAGCTGTGAGGGACAGTCAGTAGACTTATCTGAAGGAGAGTTTCTTTGAACAGTGGATCTCCTATCACTTTCACTTCAGCAGGTGCCAAGCTACTGCTCTGTCTGGAAATTACTCCAGTGACTGCAATGGCCATAACAGTCCAGACTGAGAAAATAGGAGTCCAGAGGTTGTATACAGTTCTATAATTTGTGTCTTCATAAAATACGAATAAAAAGAGTCTAATTTCTGCATTTGTACTTGGCTGCTATCTGCAAGATGTGCATAGCTTTATAAAATGCAGGAATTAGATCTTTAATTAAAAATTTTGTAACTGTATGAATAAGCCCAAGATGCTTTAAGAAAGTGGTAGATGGAGCCATGGGGGAAAGGAATGGCAAAAGGAGCAAAGTGCCTGTGCAGAGATCCTGTTGCGAATCACAGCACTTTGGATGCCTAGATATGAATTGACTTGAATTCAGTCTGAAAGTGGAGAGACAGTCGTTGACCTTTTCAGCAGTTTCAAATGGAGCTGCGCTGTGACAGGGGTGTCTAGAAAAGATTTGCTGTGCCAAAGAGACATGCTTCGCCTATGGGCAGGGTCAATAGGCCAGCAAAGTCAGCCCAAAGCTTGTCAAGACGAATTACGTATCAGAAACAGCCCTTGGGTGCAATTTATTGCATATTTTAAACAGTATTTTATGGTGTGGGTTTCTTGTTGGTAATGCAAAGAATAACAAGGCTGATTGTGAAGTGCTTTAAATCGTGACATTGCTATACTGACAAGGGTAATAGAAGCTTTGATTTGAGGATGCCAACTCTTTTATGGGAAGAAACATCAGTTAAAATCTCATGTGATTTAATGTTCCTTTTTCTGGATCATCACTAAGTATAAAAGTAGTCACTAACACTTTAGGGTTTGGGGGGGTTTTGTGATTCCACTTTTTTTTTTTTTTTTTTTTTTCTGGTATCTTCCCCTCACTGTGCTGTGTACAATCTTTCTCTGTAAATTTTTACTCAGGAATGGGTAGAGCTGCCAGGTTCAACTTCACAGAATACATGGTTTTCCTTTTTGTTATTATGAATAGGTTTGCATCTTATCAAACAGAATGAAGTTACACATAAACTAATGCAGTAGAACTAAACTAGCAGGGATTTAAGTTTGGTCCTGAAAATTTGAGTCAATGCATAAATCAGCCATAGTAAATTTTTTTTAGTATCCTCTGTTAGAGGTCTGCTATGAAATTATCATCATATTGCAAAGCTTTCACAGATTTGAAAAGTGTTTTCATACTGAGCTGCAGGTAAATAAAAGTCTCACTGCCAACAAAGAGACAAACCCAGCCATATGCATTTGGTGAGTTGTAGCAGTTCTAGACATAGGGCCCTGCTGCCTTTGGCTGACATCTTTCCTGCTAAAGGTTCCATCATATTAAGAAGGTACTGTGCATATTGTACAGGTCCCATGTGCTCTCTTCCACATGACAAAAGGCTGTATTTGTTGTCCCACTGTTTATGAAACAGAGGCGCTGTTCTTAAAATGCAAAAGGAGTTAGGCCATAAAATATCATGGTCTAGTCTGAGCTGCCAGTACTTCTGTATTAAGTTGTGGACCATGTAACTTACAAAATTCAGATTATTCTGATTAATATGCTTGTAGTAGGCATATTTACTTTGTCAGAATTGCTCTGACAAAAAAAGATTGCTAAAAGCCATGTTGAATAATTTTTAAAGAACAGATGTAAACAGGCTAACCAACAGTTTCTGCATAAAAGGATTGAGGGTTTTAGTCGATCAAAAATTGAATTTGAGTCAGCAATTTCATGCTGTTGTGAATACTGAACAGGGGTTTACAGGCAGAGAATCTGCATGACATGAAACAGCATTGCCCTGCTTGGCACTGGTGAGGCATCAATAGGGATCTATCTTCATATGGCCCACAGTTTCATGGAAAGATGGCCTGATGGGAAGCTCAGAGAAAAGCAGTGCTGTAAGAGCACTGGCTCTGTCATTATGGATGTTCTCCAAACAGATTAGAGAAACAATAGGAGATACAGAGGCATGGCAAGAGAAACTTCAGAGCTTTTCCAAATAATGACCAGCTCTAGTACTACCTACAGAAATGCAGCTGAGTGAGAATATAAGTTTAATTTGTCACATGTAGCTGAGAAGCCTTTTTATTATTTGCTGAGTAAACCCAAGAACTTTGAGATGACTTCCCTGCATTTTGTAACTGCATTGAACTGAGTCATGCAGTTATGAGTCATTTAACTTTCCATGGAAGGGAGACTACGTCTTCAACAGTAGTAGTGCCTGCTGCTTGTTCACTGGGATTTATTTACCTTTTAGCTACAGCAGTGCTTCTATTCAGAACCCTTTGTTCTTTAGTTATCTATTTCTGTTGTCTGTTTTACAGAGGAGTTGAAGGTAATGATGACTATGCAATGTGAAATAAACTTTACTACAGTACCTCATGCTTCTGGTATCATTGAAGTCTGCAATCATCCATGTTGTTAAGATTAGTGTATATTTTATGTGAGTCTTGGAGAGCTACCATGTTTTCATTTCTTCATATGCCAAGTTGACTATACTGTACAATGGACACCACTTGATAGACTGTTATCAGGGGACTCCTTGAAGGGAAGAAAATGTTTTTGGAGATTTCCATCCCTCCCTTTTTGCTCTGATTTCCTTGTATCCAGGCTGTAAGGGAAGGTAGCTTTATGTAGTTCAGAGACAGGTTTTGAAAATCCCAAAATCTTCCTAAACCACTTACTTGAGAGTTGCCCCCTAACTTCCCAATGAATTGTGTTTCTTGGTAGGAATGTGATAGGCTCCTGACAGCTTCAGCTCAGGAACTCCTGCTCCTGAGCTTTGTGCTTGGAGGCAACAACATTCCCTTTGTCAGCAGCTCCACTGATTTTAAAACAACATCAGGCTTACTACATATTCTTATATCTCAAATCAGTATTAGTTTGCATATGAACAAAGGGGGTGTTTATATCTAAACTAATTAACAAGTCAGGTGACAGGAAGAAGATAAAGACCAACTGACTTGTGCAAGCAGGTTGTACTCTTTTCTCAAGGAATTGCAATGCACACCTATGTTAATTTATGCCAGATTGAGGAGTTTACAGGAGATCCCAAATGTAAGATAGCAGTAGGTCTATATATATTTCTTTGTGACTGGCTTTGCTGGCTGCTGTGAAGCTTCCAGAAAGCAGATTTTATGCTGCTGAAGTGATTCCTTCTGTGTTACTTATGGCACTTGGTGCCTACGGGCTCCTTAAGAAAACTTGTAAAGCTACTGCCTCTGCTTCATTTCACATCTGCATCTGTGGGAGAGCTGCTCAGAGGCTCTAGGGAGAGAAAGCTGATACCTGCCCATGCAGTGAGGAGTTGAAGAAAGCTTTAAGGATTTAGAGAAGTTCAGGGGATAAGGCAGTGAATTCTGTTAAGTGTTTGTGACTCTCTAGAACTGTACTGAACTAGAAGTCAGATGTTTTGTATCAACAGGAGGGCTTGTAGTGCACAATCATACCATGCAGAGAGCAGTCAGGAACAAATATCTTATATAATGATTGGTGTGTCATGCTTTCTATCCATTATTTTTTGCAAATTGGATTTTATTCAAATAAAGGATGGGAAACCTATTTCAGGAGAAGTCATACTATGAAATGGTACCTGGTTTCTGCTTTGCTTTTATATTGTGTAATGCTTAAACTTCTTGACAGTCATGTAATCAAGTGAGGGAAGATAATCTGTTCAAATTTCTAAAATATAAAACCACTATTATTTCCTTCTTCTCCTATATTATAGCTTTAATAACAAACTTCAGTGTTTATTTTATAAGCCAAAACAAAAGACTATATTTTAAAGGTTTACTCCAGACTAACAGATAAGAAAATATGTAACATGTTCCTCTCAATCAAGGACTCACTCTCAAACATTTCATTCATGCTCCCTTTAGACTACACTCAGAATATTCCTAATGGTGTTGATTTTTCATTATAAACAGAAAAATAATTGTTCCTGAAGACATTTAGACTAGGATTCAAATTAAAATTATGATATGGCAAAACAGAGAATGCTAACTCTGATTTCCATTTTAGAGTTGTAACTTGAAGAGAACATAAGATTGGTAAGCATGAAATGTCCTTAAATGCAAATTTGGTTTCAGTTTCTGTGTTCCATATGCTCTTGTGACACCTTGATATCTAAATTAGTCTAATAGCACTGACTTTTTGAAAAAGACCAGAAATTGTCCAAGCAAGGAGCTGTAAAGCCTTTTTATACAAAGAAATTTTTTAGTTTCCTTAACACATACAGAAATACTGTAATAACAAAGCCCCCATAATGTACAACAATTAAAAAGAATGTAATTATTTCTATCATTTACCTGTAAGAATGATACATAATTTTAAAACTTAGCTCTGATTCAGAAAACCTCTTGCAGTGAATAAAACTATCCTGTGATCCCTTCATCATCAGTGTATCAACGTATCAAAGTACTGCTTTCTTTGTGCACCTTGAAAACTAAATTTCTGAGAAGTCATGCAACATTCTTATTGGAAGAGATGTTTTTATGCAAATAGTGTGGTGCTTTATAAACACCTCCTTTTCTTCCCTATACTTTTAAGTCTGATAAGGTTTTAGCCTTGATTTGAAGAATATTATTTTTTTTAAACAAGTAAATTATATTTTCTTTCTATATGAATGATACTAGTGTTGAATCTAAATATAGAAAGTGGAACATGGATCTAATTTTCCAATGCAACTTTTTAAATATCTAATTCAAAGTATCGGCATGAATTTTTGCTCCTTAAAAATAAAATGCAGATAGAAAGGATTGAGTGTGAATCAGATGTAAGTGCAGGGCAGGGAGGATCAATGTGTATGATTTGAAAGGTGCTGTCAGATGCTGCTTAATGGGGGACAATTGTTGGAAACATCAATCTGCAGCTGAATTTATTTGGCTCTCAATAGGGGATAGTATTTCAGATAGAAACACCTAATTGGTAGTATACAGTAAAAGTGGCACAGTAAAAATGTCTGGCCTGTGTGTTAATTGCTCTGTCTGAATTAATACAGCCATATTATTTATTGGAATACAGTAATCAAACCCGCTGCTGACTGTTACAAAGGGGGGCCATTTCAATTAACAGGCATTGCTCCCAAAGGGGCACTAAGGAGATGTAAGCAACACAAGTGTGCAGGTATTCAGGGCAGAAACTGCAAATGAGAGAATGGCTCATTCTTGGAATCCTTGCACCTGATTGAGGTGTGAAAGGACTTACCCTTTGAGTCTGAGTGGAATGAGGATGGTTTCTGGTATCATTTGCTGTATAATTCACTAAGGTTTTTTGATGACAGGTGGTGCATTGGTATTAGCAGCAGATGTCTTTATTTTCTTGTGGGTAGAAATCAAATGCAGTAAAGCCCAGTCAATCTTGGTTGATCCATAGTCACTGGAATAGGAGCTCAGATCCATTCTCTGGCTTTCTAAGGGTAGCAGGGTCAATTTACATCTTGGGTTGCTTGCCCATGTAATGTTTGGATGGTGTTGCATGCTGCATGTCTTAGGCTTGAGGTTATTCTCATTTCTATCCACATGGACAGAATGAGTCAGGGAGAGGGAGGAGGTGGAATAGTGTACTTCTCTAGTAAGGCCTTCCCCAAGAGCAGGAGACTCATTTGCTTTGTATTTCTTCCCTAGCACACTGAAAACTTCCAAAACACAAGAAAGTTCTTAATCCACCTAGAATCTGTGTTAATGGATTGTTTTTCAGTCTTCTAAATAAGTGAAAAATATAATTCTACTGTTTTTTTAGGCCACATGAGGTGCCTGTTGTCAACGTAACTGAGAAAATTGTCTCAATGTAAAAACTCTTACCTCAAAAATGTGATTGCACATAGTAACATATATGTCTACACTACCAGAGTTTCTTTCTTGCCCTTTGTTTTATGCACATATGATACTGTCTTAGGAGACTGAATTGCCTTAATAGTTTGAGCACTTAATAGTGTTTGAGAATTTTTATGTACTTTTTGTTTATTTGGTTGGTTTTGGTTTTGATTTCTCTAATAGGTTGATTCAGGATTTTAGGATTTTCAGAACTCCCTTGGTCTGATAAGCACAGCACTCCTGAGCAGTGTAATGTGTGGTTTGATGTTCTTAGTCTATATAAAATATTATACCCCAAATATTTCATTTGAATGAAATATCATGTGTTGTCAGCCTGTGTTGCATGAGGAAAAGTTATAAGCAAATGCAAGCCAAAACAATCCCAGTACAAATTAAATTCGCTAATTTCTCAATCTAAATGAAAACTGTAAAATATCAGCACATAAAAGTCCAAAATCATTGCATCAAGGGAGTTGCTTATAGGTTATATATTTTGACCAAGACACAGGTAGCTGTGATGAAAATGAGACCTCCAACCTTTCCACAAATCACATTGCTGAAAGAAAGGTGATACTAAACGTAGATTTCAGAGAAGAGATGACAGATTTCAGAGAACAGATGATAGATTTCAGAGAGGAGGTGATAGAAGGTTTGATGGGTGAAGTGGAAATCCGGCATAATTTATGGGAACTGAGTGTTTTGGAACTGAAGGAAATCTGAAAGACTACGTTTTCAAAGTTTCTGTTTTCTATGAAGACACTAAATCATAGAATCGAACAGTCTGTGTTTGGAAGGGACATTAATGATCATCCAGTTCCCATCCCCCTGCCATGGGCAAGGACCTTTCCACTAGATCAAGTTGCTCAAAGTCCCATCCAGCCTGGCCTTAAACACTTCCACGGCTTCTTTGGGAAAGCTGTTCAAATGCCTCACCACCCCCACAGCACAGAATTCCTTTCTTATACCTGATCCAGACCTGCCCAATTGCCATTTGAATCCATTCCCTCTTATCCTGTCACTACATGTTCTTGGAAAGCTCCCTCTCCACCTTTCTTGTAGCCCCATTAGGTACTGAAAGGTTCTCTAAGGTGTCCCAGAGCCTTCTGTTCTCCAGGCTGGATAACCTTTCTCAGTCTGTCTTCATTGGAGAGGTCCTTTGATCATCTTCATGGCCTCCTCTGGGCTCCCTCTGACATGGCCATGTCCCTGTGTTGATGGCCCCAGAGCTGGCTCAGTGCTCCAGCTGGGTCTCACCAGGGTGGAGCAGAGAGGCAGAACCCCTCCCTGGCCCTGTGGGCCATGCTGCTTTGGATGCAGCCTGGGATGCAAGTGTTCAGCTGAAGTGTTCATGGCGAGTTTCTCATCCACCAACACCCCCAAGTCCTTCTCATCAAGGTTACTCTTCATATTTTTGGTTTAAAATCACATGAAGGTAGTGATGGAAACACACAAAAAATTTCTGCATCTTGAGTCAGCATCTTGGCTATTATTACAGTATTACTTTTAAACATTTACACTCTTGTTTTGTTCATGTAAATTGTCTTGCAGTACTACACTATATTCTATCTGCTCCAGTGGAAAGCTGGCCCAAAGCCAAGTTTTCCTAAGTGTTACAATCAAATTCCTGATGTAGAGAAACAATACCAGATGTGGGTATGTCTATGTGTGTACATTATCAGTGTAAAAAGTCCCTGTATATATCAGAATGCCTAGTGTTGAGGAAGCCGGGAGAAGATTAATTTGCAGGATGCCTCTTGTTGCCCTAAAGGGTACCAGTGGTGGGAGTGTGGGTGAAGGTTGATTGGGGCTGATTTTTGCAATTTTTCCCTATTAAAGGCTTTGGCTTGTTTCAAGAGATTAAACATTAATCCATTTGACTTTTGTAAATAATTTAAATCAATAGTAAAATAAGCTTTTCCATGAAACTGATTTTTTTTCTAGCTACTAAAATATAAGTAAAATTCAGAGATGCATTTAAGTGTTGATTTGAAAGAATATAAACTTTATCAATTTTTTTTTTTTTTGTTCCTGTGTGTTTTTCTGGAGTGCCTAAAGTGATAGAATTCACAAATGTTTGCATTGATTCCTAAAAAGAAGATAAGCTTTAATTATGAGTCAGTTAAAACTAGAATTCTTTGGTAATACAGATTTGTTCAGATATCAAATGTAGTTTGGAACAACATGCAGTAGGCTTAAGAGCATCTTTATTGTGATGAAATTCAATTTAAACTATTCCTTATCAGGCTTTACGCATAATAGTTTTCCTGTAATTTCTTCAAACCTTGCAATCAATCAAATCAGTGGCTTAAAAGACTCAACAAAGTAGCATTTGACTCATCAGAATATTATCACATATTTAGAATAGAAGAGGAAACATTTAGAAACTTTGAACTGGATGAATTAGAAATCTACTGTTACTGAAGTATTCATTGGTTGGAAAAAATTATATTTTATGTAAGGTCCCTAATTAGCAAACTGATTAAAAACTTGCCTTGAATTCAAGTGGGTGTGGTATCAGGGAAGTTCGATTTGCTAGCTTGTTCCAGAGCTGGGTAAAAGTTGATACTTTATTCTAATTAAAAGTTTCTTCATTAAAAGGGAATGAAGAAACATCAACACCCCCATGTTCCCCCTCCGCCCCCAAAAACCACAAAAATCACTATATATATCACACCCCAACATTTCACAGTTATATTTGTTACTATTATGATCAAGTGACAGTCAAATACTTTCATCATATCAATATTTCTCCTTAAACTAAGTATTATGAATGAATTCAGCATATAAAAGTATGTGACAGTCCTGTGGTTTTGTTATATCAGCCTCCCTAAATTCCAATATCAATTTACCAATCTGGAAATAATAAGAATAAAAATAAAACTCTAAAAAGAGGTGTTGTTTTTACATTAGGCTTTTGAGTTAAAGGATTAGAGCTACATTTACAGTTTTCTGGACAGACAGGAAGATTAAAAATAGCCTTTTTGAGAAAAAGGTCCTATTCTTACAAGAGTTCTTTTTACATTACTTCAGAACCTTAAACTTTAAAGTACTTGCAGTGCTAGGTGAAAGCTTGCAAGGGGCCTTTATTATGAATTTGTTTTGGGTAGGAAAAAGATTTCTGATTTATCATATCAAATGCTATATTCTTTAAAGATAAAATCTTGGTTTTATGTTATTATCATTGGGCTCTGCTCAGCTCGTAATCTGTGAAATCAGTGACGAAACTCTACATATCTACCATGTATTTCTATTTCTAAAAAATATATGGCAAACTTCTCAAGGTTTCAAAGTAATCATACAAACTGATCTTGCTGTGTATGGAACTAAGTAGGTGATTAGCAGAGGAAGAGCAAAGAAAGTCTTAAAATGTTTCACAGCTTGCAGCACCTTGAAAACTCAGATTTATGAAGCTTTCATGTTCTTTCTGCCTATTTACTCTTTACAGATTGCCGGTATTCTGTTTGCATGAAGGTGCTACAGTAGTTATCTTAGTAATTTAGAAGGTCATCTGTAGAAAGACCTCTATATTTTTTACATACATTTGTATGTTTAAGAGAATAGGTGTCTTTTTATGATTCCTCTTAGGTTAATTATTCTGATTAGATCCTGCAATTAGCTGAAGAATAATGACTTTTTCTTAATGGATATTTTCTTCTCACTTCAATTTAACCCTCTTCTTTCGAATATACTTCTTCATCACAGTGGGATGTATAAAAAGAGAGCAGCTTAAGGTATATCCTAGTGCATTTTGGAAATTATCAGCACATAAATGAGTTACTATTATTATATATTCAGAATTTTATTCACTCAGAAAGCAAAAAAAAAAATCAACCTGTTTTAATTTGCAATAAATTATCAATGGGATTTATAAACGTACTTTAATGGTAAAAATATAGACCCCTAAGATATTTGTTTGGAAATAATGATTGGCCTGCTGAGGAGCAAGGAGAATTGGCTGCATAATTTCTTTTGCAATTCACTTGCTTTCCACAAGAAGAATGCTCTTATCTATATTTTAACAGTATTTCAATAGGTTTGGGCCAGCTTTCCATTGGAGAAGGAACAGATAGAATCTAGTATAGTACTGCAACAAAATTTATATCAACAAAACAAGAGTACAAATGTTTAAAAGTAATATTGTATGAGCCAAGATGCTGACTCAAAATGCAGAAATTTTTGCCTATTTCCATTGCTGCCTTCACACGATTTTAAACCAAAAATATTATGAGCAGCCATGAGGAGAAGGACTTGGGGGTGTTGGTGGATGAGAAACTTGCCATGAACACTTCAGCTGAACACTCTCTGGGCTGCATTGAAAGCAGTGGGTAGTGATTCCTTCTGTATTGGCTGTCAAGTTGTGATACTTTGGCTATCCCACAGTAGTGACTGCATGCTGGACCTGTTCCTTTTCTGCTTTCTACATGCGCTGAGACTCACCCCCAGATTCTCCTGCCTTGTTTCTCTGTTTCTTTACTTATATTGCATGCACTGTGTTCCCTTTAAAATTTGTTACCTGTGGCTCTTGTCTTCTGTGGCTTCAAGGCATTCCCCTAGTTCCCAGATGCATGAGCCTGGATAGACTGGTTCTTCTGAGCTCTAGCACATTTTGTGGAAATTAAAAATTAATTTTCACCATCACAAAGGCAAAATGGGGCAAGCATATTCTACATCTTCAACTCAAAGGAAATGGAAAAGTGGCAAAGGAACGTTATGGAAAAAGATATTCTTTTTCCAGTATCATGGATATGTCCACAGCACAGTGGCAAGTGCCTAGAAAGTCTTTGTTCTATTTGGTGTTGCGCATGTTTAAAATTGGGATATTGTATGTTTCATATTGAGCCTCTCTGGAATTATCTTGGTTCTTTGCTCTCTCTCCATCAGTCCTACCCAACTGTAATTAAGCTGCAGTGGGCCTTTCCAAAGGCAGGAGAGTTTAAATATCAGTAATTTGATCTGCCCTGTTTACTGATCTCTGCTGTTAGCTGAGTTGGAAGCGAAATGTTTTAATTAAAACGATTGGCAATAAGTTGGTATAATGCCATAATTTGCACTGGGCCTCTTCTAGAAAATGACTTAACCTCTGCCTCTGTTGCTAAGGCAACTAATGGACATGATTGTAACTGGGTGCATATAGACAGCAAGTGGAGGGTCTAAAGCTTTTTAAAATTGCTGGGGTATCATGATGCTGAAAGATTAAAATATGGATTTAGTAAAATATATCCAAAAAGTCTCTTCCATACTTCATTTTTCACATTTTATTTTTTGTTACTCTTTCATGCTTCTAAGCCTTCCAGTTTGGACTCTAAAACCTCATGATGTCATATTTAAGTTCATTAATGCAGCACTGTATATATAATAATTTGTGATATAATCTTGAAATGGCAATGGCTATTCTACTGGGATTTAGAATAATGTGTTTGATGGAATCTTATCACCAATCTATATTGAATCAGCAAAGAGTTAAGAATTAGATTATACATTATAAAGTATCCTGAATTACATTTTTAGAGAAAAAACACAAAACCTCACTTTTTTCCTCCTTCACTTGCTGGAACTTAAGGTTCTTAATGAACATGGACCTTATGTTAAAAGAGGGAATTTTTCTGAAATAGCCATAGGAGTTCTGAATAGAGCTTAATAGATGCCCTTGACCTCATGTTTATCACTGCTGACCATGTAGAGTTTGATCAGGTTTTTTGAATAATGTTCAGACTCTGTACTTTCTAATTTGCCCTGTTTTCCCCCAGAAACCAGAACACCTGTTATTTCTCTATTGGAAAATAGCAAAAACTAGAGTTCAAGGAAATTACTATTCTTACTGAGAAGAAAGAAAGTGTGTGCTTTGTGTACTTTCCTCCTGACCTGATCCATGTCTAATATTTAGGCTCTTAAAGATAAAATTAAAGAGAATGTCACCATACAATAAGACAGTGCAAAATGCACACTTCAGAACCATAGATTTAAACTTGTGCAATCACAAATCAGAACAAAGGATTTAGTTACTTGAGGCCTTTCTCCTGCAGCATCTTGTTTACTTTTCCTGTCTTTTCTATATTTGTGCAGTGTACTCTGAAGGCCAAGACTGGGAGAACAGGGAAGTGGCAGAATAAGGAGTACTTAGGTGCTGGAAAAGAGAGGTGCCTGAAACATCACAGAACTTAATTGCATAGCTTGTTTGCTTTTTCTTCATTCATTCATTAGTACATGTAATTGGGCAAATTTATTTGAAAATATATGCAATTTATGACTTTATAGCATCACTCAGAATGTAACAAATGAGAAATGTTTTTTGGGTTTGTTTTTAAAAATATTTCTGGAAAGAAATTTTATTCCAGAATTACCGAATTCTTCAACCAAGCATATCTGGAAAATTTAGAGCCTGAGCTGTTAAAAATTAAATTGCTTTCCTATCTCAAACTGTGCCTCTGTTTTCCATGAGACAAGATTAGACTTTGCAAAAAACTGGAATAATTCAGTACTTTTACTTAAAGCTTTCTAGTGATACAACCACTGTTTACTTAAGTATTGACAAGCTGCATATGAAGTTATTGACAAGAGCTTCTCTTTTAAAATGGTAAGCATTTTAAAAGAGAAGAAACTAAAACAATGATTGTACAAATGGCTTTACTAAAATATTTAAATTTGGGCCCTAAGGCTAGAATTCTTAAACCACTTTAAATTATTGAACTTCATGGTACATGGCTGCCAGACCAAAAAATCTAACTTGCTTTACTTGTGAAAGGCCACTTCATCAAAAAATGATGAGATGACCTTCTCATGGTGGAGATTTTAATAAGTTCTGCACCATTGTGGGTTTTTTCCCCCCTCTTTGTTTTCCTACCTTCCCTACATAAGTACATGGAAAACACTTCCAAGGAAAACTTGTTGATGTTAACATTTAGGAAACGAAAACAATCTAGAATAACAAAACCCCAGTAGGGACATGGAAAATAAAAACAGCACTCTCAAAAGATACATTTTGGAATCTAGTTTCCACTTCTCCATGTCCTACTAGAACTCCTGTTAATAGAGTGGAAAAGGAAGTGGAAAATAGGAAAGGGAGAAGGTGATCTCCCGAAATCAGAAGAAGGGAATGCAAGGAAAAATCCCATATCGTAAGAAGTAGTTGTACACATGCAATTACAGAAGCAGATGAAAGGCAGTCATGTATGGGTAAGATGTGAGAGGAATGAAGGCTGAACTTATTCTTACTTCTCGTTTTGCTGTTGACTTGCTGGGCAGACAGCTGTGCTGGTCAGCAGAGGTTATAGAAGCACCAGGAGCAGGGCAGGCACGTTTGCTCCCCCCCAGAGCCCGGGGTAGCTGCACTGAGCCAATGGGTGGTGGTGTGAGGTGTCTCTGGCCATGCTTGCTCCCAGCTGCAGTTATTTGTGGTGAGTTCAGAGCGTGGCTCTACAGGAAGCTGTGCTGACATAACTGATGTGTAGGAGAAACTGCTTGTGCTGGATTCCCCAGGCCTGCAGCCCAGAGCTGTCAGAAACCTCTACAGGAGGATGGCTGAGCCTGGCTGCTGTGCCAGTGTAACCGGGCTCCTGGCACTGCCTGGGGTGTGCAGTCCCTCCTCCTACACGGGCTGCTCTCTCTGTTTTGCCTCACTGGGGAAGTACATGCCATCTGCTTTATATGTCTCTACTTCGCAGTATGCATTTGTAGTCACTTTTCTACTGGCAAAAGCCTCCTCTGATATTTGTTATTTTATACAGGTAAAATAGCTTATTTCTTTTCAAACTGACTTTTGTTAATAGAAGTCCCCAGCTGCTTGAAAAATACTTGCTAATTGCAATATAAAAAGACCACACTTACATAAATGTTAGGGTACAAGGTTAACAACCGGTGCAAATATTTATTCTTATGTTTCTTGTGCATGTAAAAACATGTCCTTTGTGAATTAGACAGGGAAGGACAATCTGAGACAGAATTGGCAAATGGGCTTCTAAATGAAAATGTTAAATGGTTTTGAAAAAGAGACACAATGTGTATATATATGTAATTTGTTCATTCAAGATCACAAGTTGATTTTGAAAGGAAGGAAACTCTGAAAAATTAGAATTGGGAAAGAAAAGTGGGAAAATTAGAATGCAGCTAGTAGAACTACAAGAACGATTTTATATGAAATCAATAGAACTGTGCATCATCTGTGTACTAAAAGTAGGAGTTTATCTTTGGTTATTGAAAATTGCAACATACCTATTGAAATGAAATTGTCTGCTTATATACCCTTATTGCTACAATGAATGTTATTTACCATTTATAGTGAAATAATAGCAATAGATCTGAAACATAGTAGTTTTGAACAGTTAGAAATACAATTCTCATTACTTACAAACGAGGTCGTGATAGCCATTGTTGAGCAGTGCTACTCAGCACATGAAGATCACTCTGAAACTGTATGCAGTGAAAATGCCTGATATGAAATTCAAGTGTCAAGGGCATTTAGTTGCAATTACATGCCTTAATATTACATTTTAATTAGTACATATAGGTGTGACAGTGCCTATAAAACCAGAGTTAGGTGGTAGCCACATAAAAATCTGTGTAAGTAAAGTAAAGTTTGGCCCATAGAAACCCTCTCATTTCCTGTTAAACTGAGTTAACGAAAATTTAGGCATCTATTCCTGTATAAATTTTTCTGGGCTGTGCACTTCATGAATAGTGACTATATATGTATTTTGGCAAAGCAAAGCAGAATACTAGAATTAGGCAGCTTTAATTCACCCACAGTTGTCTTTTTTCCACCTTGGTAAAAGAGTGGGTTAAGCCATCAGTGTGGTACTTTTTCCCCTTTGAGTGTAGAACACTGTATTTAGAAAAATCCCCTTCATTGGTGTGTAAGATGTAATAGCATGGTTTGATTTCATGATTTTCCAAAAGACAGAAGCCGAGTTTCTGTCTGAAGATGTGGGGGAACACCAGTGATCGGAACAATTTGGAAGTCTGGAAGTTCTAACTTAAAAGTTTATTTAGTGTTATTGTATATGTTGCCATTTTTTCCTTCCTAAGAGAGAAATACAGACAGTCTTGAGGAGCAGGAAGTGGTATTTCCTAGAACAACTTTTTTAAGGCCAGCTCTGTGTGCCTCAGCAGCCCAAATGAAAGAGAGAGAGGTTCCTCTCCTTTTTAATCTTCTTTCCTGCAAGACTTAATCTACCTTTGCACAAGAAAATCATCAGACTTTGAATATTCAAACTTTGGCTTATTGATTCCCACAAAAATCCCTGCAGCCTAGAACAGTCTTTTTCCACAGTCTTTTATTCTCCTAATAATTAAACCAATATTTTAGTAGCTTATATATCATCACATTCATACTATTCATAGTTTTAAAATTTTCTCTTCAGTAATATTAAAAATAGATGAATAGAAGACTTTTAATTTTAATGGCAGGGGCATGGCCCTGAAGATTTTACACATATTGCATTGCTCTGGGGTCTCTCTGGGCACAAATGAGTTACAACAAATGAGTTATAGGTGTCAATATAATGTCAAACTTTTCAGCAGAATGCTACAGTGTACTGTACTATGTGTATTTCAGGGTGAAGAAACATTTGAAGACATTACTAGCTGAAAATAGCATATACATAATTTGTTCATTTTCCTAATTCAAAGCTTGCAGAGAACCATGTAAGAACAAATTATAGTTTATAAATACCGAAAATGTCATGGTTTATTGAGCTTTTTATTCCGGGGATTTTCCTGGTTAAAAGCAAAAGTCTCAGAAACTGACTTTTTTCTCTAAGAAAGTGCAAATAGTATGTTTTTGTATCTTAAGATGTCGACTAACCTGTAGGGTGACAAAACAATGCCACTTCTGCATGACTGAAATTCATGCATTTGAGGTCTTAGGGATTATTTGCAAGGAAAACACTTTTCAGAGTAGATTGAAGAAATACAGTTTTAGGACTAAGATTTTTTTTTTAAAGTGTGCAGCTGTCTAAAGCTGCTTAAGGATATAAAATAGTTAAGAGTCCTATGGGAAATACTTTAGAGGGTAGAAAGCAGGCAGAGTAAACAAGAGAATGGAAAATACGTTAATTACATATCACATGGTTATCACTGTGATGTGTGCCATCATAGAAACACAAACTGTGAGAATTGTATTTAATCTGTGTACTTGCTTTATGGATTCACTTTAAGTGATTCAATCAGTCAGTCATAGTTTTTTTTTTCTTAATTACAAAAGATACCTACTAATATAGTCACAGACTGAGCAGA
Organism: Taeniopygia guttata; assembly: GCF_048771995.1. NCBI lineage: Eukaryota > Metazoa > Chordata > Aves > Passeriformes > Estrildidae > Taeniopygia > Taeniopygia guttata. The sequence continues at coordinate 12,887,897 of NC_133031.1, read as the reverse complement.
ACTATTGTGCTCAGGAAGTTAATTTCTGACCTCCTGGAGAATTAACCATGTGAAGGGTGAATATAAATGATCACAGAATGCTAAACCTGGGACCTAAACCTGGGACCTAAACCTGGGATGACCTGGAGGTCATCTAGTACAACCTCAGAGTCCCCAAGAACAGCTAGTCAGGATTGTGCCTGGGCAGCTTCCTTAGATGTCCAATGGGAAAGACTCCACAACATCTCCTGGGCAACCTGTTCCAGTGCTCGATCACCCACACCGTGTTCAGGCGGAACTTCCTGTGTATCAATTTTTCCTGCTGCCTCTTGGCTTGGCACCAGTGAGCAGAGCCTGGTCCATCCTCTTTGCAACCTCCCTTCAGATGCTCATAGGTATTGTTAAGGTCCTCTCTTGATTATCTCTTCTCGAGGCTGAACAGGCCCAGATCCCTCAGCCCTTCCTTTCAGGAGAGATGCTTCAATCCCTTCCTCATCCTCATCGTCCTCCACTGGACCCACTTTGGCAGCTCCACGTCTGTCTCGTACTGAGAAGCCCAGAACTGGACACAGCACTCCAGGTGAGGCCCCACGTGGCTCAGGAGAGGGGCAGGATCAGCTCTCTGACCTCCTGGCACTCCTCTTCCTAAAGCACCCCAGAAAGGGTGATAACTGGCAGGTTGTTGAGGACAGGGCAGAAGTATTTAAGTGACACTGATGATTGTTTTGGATGGACAAATTTTTGCTGGCAGCCCCTTTGAATTTGGAGTTATTGCTGTTTGAAGAACAAATCTATATCCATTATGTTATATGGCTAGAAGAGAATTTCTTTACTAAAAGTTGTTCAGAAAGGTCTTCAGAAAATGAGTTATTGACCCAAAGTAGTAGAATTTGTAGATCAAAAAGATAAATGGCACTAATTTCTAATAATTACTAAAGTTGTATGGAGGTGTTTGAAGTTCACAGCGGCTTCTACAAGAATTCTTTTACTGCATCTTGGGCTACAGGCAGTAATAATAACATTAAATCCCAATTATCAGATAAATATGCAGCTTGAAAATACAATTACCAGATGACTCCTGATAAAATCAAAGGCAAGTATGGAGAACCTGGCAAAAATTACAGAAAACTTACAGTTATGCAAAGACTTCTGCTTATTATTCAATGTAACTATGGTTATGTTGAAGGACTTCTTCCAGGCGCAGTATCTGCTGCTTAACAATTACAGAACATTAATGTGCTAGGCTTTTGGAAATACTAGCCATGAATTTTAACTGGATGGTCACCCTCCTGCAGATCTCCAAGAGGATATGCTGTAAAAAATTTCTCATAGCATGTTCATACAGAGAAGATGGAAGATCAGTATAGCAGAATCCCTTCTGGAGTTCAAAAAAGGGTCAGCCAGGACTGACATGTAGACTGTCACTCCTTTTATGTTTTGTTTCTACATTTGTGTTATTTTCTAAGTGCATATGAGGGTTCTGATGCTCAGAATGGTGAGAGATCCCAGGTGATATTCAGCCACAAATGATTTTACTCCACCAGGAGGATTCAAAGGACGTTCTCTTGAGCCTGGTTCTTGAGTCAGTCTTCTACTTCATCAGCTACCTTCTCCACCATTAGTGCTAATGTGATGTTCCTTTTATGTGTGCACAAAAGACATATCCCTGACTCCATGGGAATTTGGGCAGGAAGAAGGAGAATGCAGAAGAAAGGAACTTGGAAGCGAAGGAATCCAGCAGTAGGTCAAATAGTAGCAAATAGTTTGTTGTCCAGTTATAGCTGTAGGCGAAGAACTGCAAAGAATATGTGAACTGAAGATAGCAACAGGAGAAAAGCTCTCTAACAGGTTAAAGTGAGAAGGTGATGTAGAAAAAGTTGCATCAGCTTTGTTGGTCAGTTGTAAATAGTTCTGCGTGGTTGCTGTCTTGGACAAAAAGACATTGTGAAATTGTTCCTTTCCCATCCTGCCCCACTGTGTCTGGAAGGGGAAGGTTTTTATTTTGATCTGCTCAGGAGAAGGCAATCAACAACCCTAGGTGTTCATGCGTGAAGGAGTGAGGTGCAGGAAACAAAGCCATGCAGATTTTCCCCATGCATTCATGGAGCCCTTTTTGACTATGTGGTCGGCAGTTTATGGCAACTAGCTTTAGTCACTGCTGCAAGAAAGCGAAAATCTAAGAGCCAGTAAGCTGAGTGTAAGGGGTATGAAGTCAACTGCCAGTGATTTCATATCCCTTCTCTTAGTAGGTGTATGCACAGAACTTAGGCAGGATTTCCCAGAATGGCACTGCACCAATAGGTGTTAATGGTGTTCATATTTAGATCTGTATTTGATAATGCACACAGAGAATTCCCCAAGCAATTTGCAGAGTTTAGGTCAGGATATTTCCTTTGCTTGATTTGTCTTTTATGTCCATTTAGGCTGACTGCCTTAGCCTGGGACTGTTTAGATCCAGGTAGAGAGGCCACCTATCCCCAGGACTAACTGATATTATCTCTGTCCTCTGAGGACACAGAAAACAGGATTGGTTCTCATTTGCCTCAAAAAGACGGGTCACTAGTAAGACCAGGGCAAGTTTTAACAAGAATTAACTTGACGAATCTTCAGGCATTCTTCATCTTCAGGCATTTTCTTGTTCTCCCTAGCTCATGGGTTTTTGGGGTGTGGTTTTGGTAGACAGGTATCAAATGCTGTGCAGAGATGCGAAACAGTCTTCCTGGGTTGCCTCTGTTAGCAGGTGATTCCTGGAAGCTAAAATCTGATTATGTAGGAGATTCTGTTGTACTCTGAGAAGGTTTGAGGGCAGAGATTGAACAGTGCTCCATGAAAAAATGTTGGAAATGCTCAGTTAAAAGAGAAGCCTAGGTTTTATTAAGATACGTATTGAGGAATGGAGATACAAGTTCTTCTCTCAACCAAGGTGCTAGTCTTGTGAGATTATTTTGTCTTAGATTGTATGCTCTAAATACTCCAGCTTTTCCCTTTTTGTTTTCCCAAATAATTCTGATTAAATCAATCAGAATTCCAAATCTAGCAAAAGGACAGTATTTTTCCCTTGCAGTTCCTCTGTTGTTGCTCCCAAAGCCTTGTAGCTGTAAACACTGATACTGCTGTTGTGCCAGATTTGCACACTGATCTGCAAGTCACTCCTTTGTACCCCTTTTTCTACCCTTTGATTGTAACTTCTGTTTTGCAGTAAGGGATCAATTAATTTGCATGTACAGAGTTTACTAACAATCAGCCATGTGGCAGCTGCTCCTCATAAAAAGTGCTCCAAACTTTCCCTCCCTCTCTCCCTCCCTCCCTCCCTCCCTCTTTCCCCCTAAAAGTAACTTCCACTTTTAGACTCAATATATACCGTTAGTGATGGACCCTCTAATAAATGCTGGATGCTGAATGTGAGCCTGTTTCCAGCATCCTTTCTGCAGCACCCTGGAGTTGATATGTGTTAACCCCTGCTATAGAAATAACCTTTTACATATATCCTTTGAACACATCCAGAGGCTAAAGCTCTCTGAGGGATATTTTAGCATGTCACACTTCTATTATACAATTCTTCTTATGTGATAAGCTTAAAAACCCTCCAGTTAAAAATGGAGTTTGTAGCTGTAGTTTCACACATGCTGAATGCTCACATTCAAGATCTGAGTTTCAGAGTTAGGGGGTTATAAATATATGAGAATAGTCTATGAAATATATTTTTTAAAATTAAGTGTCATTATCATGTTATTATTATTAAACTGGAAAGTATATTCAATACAGATAGGTACTATCCTGTCAGCTAAATATTTGACGATCAAAAAATTAGCTAAGATTTCTTCAAGTGGCAACCTAAACAGAATTTACAAGTTCTATGGTGGCAGGATACTTATAACTGAGGCTGCTTTTCACATTAATCAATACTGTATTTCACAGCAGACCATTTCTCTTCTTTCTCAGTTTCAGAAAAATAGTATTTTTTTCAACAGCTCTGTGAATTAATTAATGCCATTTATTCTTCTGATTCTAACCAAAGGTTGTCAGGTTCCTTTAGCCTGTGTATTGATCTGTAATATAACCTTCCATTTCCTGCATCTGCTATTAAATGGAATAGAATTCATAATGGTTGCACTCCTGAACAGCTGTTCACCTATCCAGTATTGTCAGGTCACCAGGGAAAGTTGCTAATACTTGAGGAGAACTTCACTGGTATATTGATGTCTTCTATTGTTCAATTAACATTTCTAATGTGGAAGAAAAGAAGATAGTATTTAATATGTCAGCCACCCTTAAGACAACTCTGTTTCCATTTTCTAATGCCAAAACCTAATACAATGTTTATGTCCATTAGAGTTAAAATACTTTCCTTATTAGCTGCCTAAGTGCATTTTTTCAACAATAATAGTGAAGGGCACTCAGTAAACTAAGACTAATTAATCTCCTCAGTCTCCCTTTTGTATTTATCTGATGCCAAAAGCAATAAACTTTTTTCTCTAAAGCAGATTAAACTGTGGATGGTGCCTCTTTCCTGAACAAAACCTGCAAAATTATCAATTTCCCTGATTATTGTTATCTCTCCTTTCAGAATGTTGCTTATTACTAGCTGGGTTTTTGTTTCTGCTGCTCTCTGACAGGCAAGGTTTGACATATTGCTGCTAGAAAGCAAGGAAGCTGCAGGGACCCAGAGCCCAGGACCTGCCATTCATACATTCTTGTGTAATGCTAGAGACACTCCAGTATCAGGCTTTGCTGCAGTCCAACAATTAAGGTGGCTTGGGGGCACTTATACCCTCCTAGAAAGCTAAATCTCCTTAAGCACAAGTTGAAGAAAAGTAATAATATTTTCTTTATGGTTTCAAACTTATTTGGGAATAGTGGAGTGGAGGACAGGGGCCAGGGCACACATAAAAGACATTTCCCCGGCCTTCTATGATTGACTTGTGCTTCTTTGAGCCACTTCAGAGTTTTAAGAATGGAATGGGGTCTACTGACATAGGCAACAGGCTCCTGCCTCGGGGCAGTGTCTGCTGTGCCAGGATGTTTCAGAAGAAATGGATGTTTCTCCATATGGGATGCAGTAGATTGTATAGGGACCTACCAGGCACGCTGAAATGTTTCCGCTGAATTATAATTACTTTTTTGATTGCTAATGAAAGGGCAAAAAAATCATTGGTTTGGCTGTTTAGACATTAACTTCTATTACTATGAGTTATTGAATTATTGAAAATAATTAAATGTTGAATTATTACAAAAGCACTATTACTTTTATAATAAATATGTATTAGTTAACATAGAATGCAGATATCATATGTGTTAATGGTGTAACTATTAACAAAATACAGGTTTTTCAGCCTTCCTCCTGTCATCCTTCAACCAATGACTCCTTTATTGTTCCAGTGTTCTTTTTCAGAATGAATGTGGAGTGCAAAATTTGTAATTCACAGAAAAACTTCAGTGTTCCTCTTCACTGTATTTGTTAAGAGAATAACCTTATTTTAGAACTTTTCTGTCAGTTGACAACCTTAGCTTTGACACAAAACACTAACTTGCAATGTTCCTTGAGGGTTTTTGTTGAGGTTTTTTTTTGCATAAAAGTTGATATTTTTATTTTTAGTTTTATTCCATGACTGTAGCACACACAAAGGGCCATCTTATTCAGTATCCTGTATATATTGAAGACGAAGCCATGCATCTTGGGAAGAATGGACGATCAGGAAAATTACTTTGTGTTTGCTTGAGTTTTTTTAAACGCTCAGGACCCTGTCTGAGGTTAAAGGAGGAACGTCAGTGACCAAGATAACTGTTCAAAAAAAAACCCCAAAAAAACCCAAAAAACAAAACAAACAAAAACCCAACAAAAAAAAAACCAACAAAAAACCCAAAAGTAAACCTTTTCCTGGTTTACTGCCTGCTCCAGGAAGCTTAATCCTAGCAAATACTCTACAGGCCTCCTCCAAGTGCTCTGGAGGATTTCAGTCTTCTCTACACAACTTGCATCTGTTCATATGAGCCTGAGTGTGTCCTGATTTTCCATCCACAAGTACAGACAACTTCTGCTGTTTGTGCTCCTTCTCCACGGCACAACCCTTCTCTGTAAGAAAATTCACTCCTGCTGATCCTGTAGCATACCTCATTTTGGAGTCCTGCCTTGTGAATAGGGCAGGATTACTGAGTACTTTGATGTGCAAACATAACTTTTAATCTCTGTGGTGGCTGGGTAGTTTCTTCTCTCCTCTCCTGGTTCCTTCCTTACCTCTGGCTAACGAAAATTGTACTGGGATCACTTCAAAACTCAAGCAGCTGTCCTCATCAAAAGATTGTCTGAATATCTTTTTGCTTCAGTCTCTAGGTTTGCTTCCCCACCTCTACAGTGCACAACTTACTCTGGGAAGATGGACTTAGCTCCAGAATTGCATTTGCTTCTGTGTGCTGTCATGGTGAACATTCATTTATTTATTTAGGTATTTTTTAAAACTTTTGTAGAAAAAGTTTCATACTTGGTTTTGATTCTATTCCATGTTGTTTCTGACTGTCATAATATTCATTAAGTGTGATAGTATGAGTTACTGAGCCTTTCAACATGTGATGTAGAAATGTAAAATATAGCTTCCATATTCCTTCCTTTTTTTCAAAAGCACTTTAAGCAAATTGGCAATCTAATTATTGATTTATAAAAGGAAAGGAATTAATACAGCCCCCCAAAGCCATTGGCGGTAAGAGTATTTAAAAGTGAACTATGCTTAAATTTCATAAAAGCCTCCTCAGCAAATCAGTAGAAGAATATTGATCTTGAAATAAGTATGTGAATTCTAATTGTGTTTTGTCTTTCCACTGGAGGACCATTACTTTATTTAGCTGGAGTTCATTCTTTACTTTTATAGTCTTGGTGTGTTGTCTATGAAAACTGCCTTTATGTTTGAGCAAGGCTTGTAACTACCCAGTTTTGCTGATCTTTTCAAAAGAGGGTATTGACATGTGAAAGCTAAAGAGAGGCTTTTAAGATCAAGTTACCATCACCAAAAGTCTCAGCAACATATAACTATGGTTCCTGGTATAGAGCTCTCTGTTAAATGAGTATGTCAGATGCCAAGTACAATAATTGCTTCTTGCTGTACTGACTCGCAAATCAATTTATTCTGATTATGAACCACCATCGTAATAATATACAGTGTAATTACATATATATTTTAATCTTGGAAAACCACATACATCTGTAGGTTAATCCTGCTACTTTCACAAGTGGATTTAGACTGGTAAAAGGGAACAGTCTCAGCTAAGTTTGTAAGTTTTGAAATATCTGATCTGGATATTTTTTCATTAGATTTTGGAAAAGACAGAGAGAGGAAAGAGGCTCTAATGGTCACACAACTCTACTGCATTCAAAGGCAAGGGAAAAAAAAGGAAAAGACTGAGAATCTGAATGTTTAACAAAGTTTCAAAATCAGTAGTTTTGAAAATAAAGTTTTTAAATACATCTCTTAAATTAAAAATTCAATCAAAAGTTAGTATAAGTAATTTCTTTAAAAAGTTAAATATATTTTGACAGAAATATTTGTTTCTGTCTGAACAAATTGAAGCAGCTTTACCAAATGTAACATAGGAAGGTTTCAGCATTGGTGTGATGGTTGAATGTAGAGATTTATGTTCCTTCATCTTCCCATCCATGTATATTAAATTCAAGTGGAAGTTTCTTCCTTTTTCCTACATTTATAGTTATTATAGCATTGTGTTTTTGTTTTTGGTTTTTTTTTTTTTTTTTTTTTTTTTAACTGAGCTTTAGAGCCTTTTAAAAGCAGCTGTGCAGTACAGACATAAGTAATTTTTTGGCCACTTGTAGTCTAGCACAGAGTGGGTATGAGGTGCTGTCAAGGAGAACTTCAGCAAGTTTTGGTGGGGAAAAATAACATTCTTTGGGTTTGGGTCTTTTAATCTAGCATTAAGCTAATACCTGAGGGGCATATAGGGGAACAGTGAATGGAGATGAATTGTTATGTGGACTCTGGGTAACCCATAAAAGACCCTGCATAAAGCAGCAGAGTTTTGTCACCCTAGAGCAATGGGTCACTTGAGTGCAGCATGGTGCTATGCACTGCTCCTCCAAAGTTTGCTGATGGAATCTGTGTGTTGGTCTCTTCTTCTAAGGAGTGAGTGATAGCACAAGAGGAAGCGGCCCCAAATTGCTCCATAAGAGGTTTGGATTGCCTAGTAGTCAAAATTTCTTCATTGAAAGGTTTGTCAAGCATTGGAACAAGCTGCCCAGGGAGTGGTTGAGTGACCATCCCTAGAAAAATTTAAAAGACATGTAGGCATGGTGCTTAGGGATATGGTTTAGCCTTGGACTTGGCACTGTTAGGTTTGTGCTTGGACTCAATGGTCATAGAATAGTTTGCCCAACCCTCCTGCAGTAGGCAGGTACATCTCGAACTAGATGAGGTTGCTCAGTGTCCTACCCAACCTGACTTGGAATATTTCCAAGGATGAGGAAACACACCTCTCTGGGAAACCTCTACCAATGTTTCAACACCCTCATTGTAGCAAAAAGGCTCTTTTCAAGCCTAAATCTTTCCATGAGTCTATGGATATGGCTGACAGTGTACTCAGCCATGTCTGCTGAGATGGGCCATAAATTCACATTTTTAGAATTTACTTCTATATGGATTTTTTACCATGTTTGCATTTCCCAAAAACTTTGTTTTGGTTTAATTTAAAAAAGCTGACAACAATGAGCAGTTGGGCTGAATTCCAGTTCTTCAGTTTAACACTTAATTGATGTTTTCCTGACTAAAGACAGAATAATATCCGTGTTCATAGTGAAGAAATACTTTCCACAAATTCAAATTATATTGGGTAATGTAGGTGCATAAAAATTTAGCCTAATGAACAAATTACTCTAGGGTAAAAGATAACTCAAATTACTCTGCACTTAAGTTCAGCAGGGATTTAGCAGGAGATTCAACAACAGTTATGATATCATTTTGTGTTGGCAATTTTGGAAAAGCTACTTCAACTGCACTGGGAAAAATCTTTATATCATAAGGAGAGAAAATGTAATAAAAAGCTAACCACTCAGCATCAGTTAGTGCTGCTTCATAGTGAACCTACGTTGAAAATCTCTAAATTTTAGGGAGAGAGAGACTATCTAGATATTTATATTCATTGAACTGGAGAAAAACAGCTTAGTTCACTACTAGAAATAGCAACTAGAAAAGAATAATGTGTAGCTGACAGCAGTCATGTTCCTTCTGGCGTTTGCCTTTACTTTTCTGTGCTTATCATTCCAATTGCAACTCTGAAACACAATTTGGAGACTCAGTCGAGTGCAATAAAATGAAAATGGAAGACAGGATTTTTTTTCCCTTGCTTGCCTGTCATAAATACTTCAGCTGTTTTACTTGGAATCCTCATATCATGAAACTGAAATTGTTATGAGAAGATTTTTAATATCGAAAGTTAATATTGGGATCCCATTATGTTGAACAGCATGTGAATATAAATCTTGCCTTGGAAAACCCTAAAACTGGATGAACAAATTAACAAGTGAGCGTAATGAGGGAAAATATTATCTTCATTTTAAGGAGGAACAATTGGCACATTAGGAGAAAAGTGTTTTTGCCAAAGCCACACTGCAGGGCTCGATGACAAAAAAATTAATGGTCTGTTTCCTCTAGCAGCAAAGGCAGCTCCCAGCATGTTTTGCTTGCTTGCTTCTCTCCATTGCTCTTTTTCAGATTTGTATTTTTTACTCAGACTATTTGCTTACAAGCCATCATAATAAGTTGCAGTAGTCCCTCAGAAAGCACATTAAACTGTGATAAAAGAAAGTAAAACCATTGTCTGATAAACTTGGTTTGAAACATTTTTGGGCTGACATTGGCCCTGAGGGCTTGAGGACTTACTGTGTCAGTCCCAGCCCAGTGCCTGACCATGAGCTATATTCCTGTTTAGGAGGGATAAGGAGCTCAAAAACCTTTGCTAAATGCAGCTATTGATGGCATTTGTGAGTGTTGAAAAGAGCTCATTAATGGTAATTTTCTTACAAATATTTGAAAAATTCCTGTTGGGTCGCTCCGAAAAAAACTTCCCGAGTTTACTCTTAAGAAGGAATGTCAGTGACCAAGATAACTGTTCCAAGATAACTGGTTTTTTTGTCTCTTTTATAGCATCTTTCAAAACAAAGCAAAACCCCAGGCAGGAACCCAGAAACATAGAAATGGATAGCTTTAGGATCCTGATGGGAATACTGCCAACTAGGTAAAAAAGAAATATTTAAAAAGTGCCAAACATGCAGACCTGTCATATTTTGCCTTAATGGGCACTTACAAATGTGCTACTTGCAAGAGATATTCTTCCACAATATGATTGTGGTTATAAAACAAACAGTACGGTCAATAATATGATCTAATCTGATTGAAGAGGTCAGTTAGAAAATTATTACCCACTTTACAACCCATTAACATCAAACCTACATTACAGGAATGTATGTGATAGATTAAAAACTTGCTTACTTAAAGCAAGAAGGTCTAAATAAACTCCATTATGAATGTTTTTTTATATTTGAAGCAAAAATATTACCCCCTTGGTGACTGGAATGCAATAGGGAGAGTCAGAACAAGTTGCTGAGTTTAGCTTTTTAATCTCTGTAGCTGAATCCTATCTAGTAGACATTTGGGGAAGTGGAAAAGACATTTTTGGATGATTACCTTCTGCTTTGTGATTGACACACTGAGGAGGCTGCAAGAATGCAATTCAAGGGAAATTGAAGCTGTTGAATGGAGTTACTGGAATTAGGGAAGGAAAAAAAATGCTTTGCTTGATACAGAGCAAATTATTTGCTGTATCAGGAAAGACCCAATGACCCTTCTAATCTTGTATCCTGCCTGCAATGTTGATTTATACCAGACGCTTCAAATGAAGATATAAATCCCCATAATACATTTACCTGTAATTTTATAATAGTGTGCAAGGAGGGTATGTTCTTTCTTGACACCAGCCCATGATCAGCATATGCCCTGTAGCATATATATTGAAAGCTTCTGTCTTTACTCCTAGCTGATGAAATTGGAGATGCTTATGGCAGTCGTATAAGTTGATGTGGGTAGATGGCTAAGTATGTTGTGTGGCAAACCACTCATGCTCATTGAACTGCCTGAATTTTAGCTACTAAATTTTAGGGCAATTTCCATAGGATGTTATACCACAAAGTTAGGAGGACATTCTCTTGGGCTTTGTAGTGCCCTTTAGCTGGTAATGTCAAAGGAAGGTGCTAATAGTTTTCTGGCTCTAGTTTCCCGAGGAGTTATGCAGAATCTACTTGTATCTATATTCTGTACTACCTCCCGGATCAGTTTTTATCCAATGCAAGGTGTTATGTGATCAGCTCCTTTTTTTTGTTGTTTTTTTTTTTTCCAACTGGCTTATCTAGATGCCAACATACCTTTAAGGTATATTGCCTGATACTTCAGAATGCCTTAGGTTTATTTTCCTGCTTAGTTTCTATATGAGTTGCTAGATGCAAGCTTCTGAGGGACTCTATGGTTATGTTTGCCTCCAAAGTCCCTGGGGAGTAAGGTGAGATAGAAGGGAAGATCCAGATCTGGACCTATTTATAAAATCCCATCTGTCCTGGGGTGACTGCATGCATCCTCACCTGTAATTAATATTGCACTGGTGACAGCTGTGTTTCATGTACAAGTGCTGAGATTGTTCTGTGTAATGAGCACTTCATAACTGAGTTCATCCAGTAGCTGTCCATAGCATCAGCCTTACAGTTTTGCTGGTGGTCATAGCCTTAGTTTGTGCTTGGTTGTCTCCCCACCTTCTGTAGGTGGTCCTGGAAACTGGAGTGACTTGTGACACCAGGCCTTTCTGTAGGTGTGAGAATACTGCATCTGTGTGCTGTATTCAGGATGGCAAAGAGGTAATGAAGGAGGGGTTGGAAGAGCCCCACAGAAATACCTGGAGCCCCTTCATCAGAGCTATGAACAGCCATTAGGTCATGGGGGCAACATGCACAGAGGCTTCCCTTGCTGTGCTGGTACTGCAGGGGTTGTGTCACCATCGTGTTCCCTGTCTGCCTGCAGGCTGGAAGCAGCTCTTTAGCAAGATCAATGGTTTCTGTGCTGTAGTGCTTCCAGGCACAGATCAGGATGCTGTACCTCTGCCTTTAATGTAGGGTGGTCTGTAGAGCTTTGGACTGCCAGCGATTTGAACCTTTCCAGGCTGGCCAAGGCTATTCTACAGGCCCATTTACATTTGGCACAGAGCCTGTGAAGCTCCATGCCATCATTTCTGCCTGGCATTCCTATCTGCCTGAGTTGCTCTGACTCAAAGGCATTTACAGGTGACCTGACTGCTTGCCAGAAAATACTTATCTCCTCAGTGACGGTGGCATGGCAGGAGAATGTGCTTTTTGGCTGAATGAGGACGAATTGGATGTCCATCAGGACCAGACTTAAGTGTGGCATAAGGTTTGTGAGCTGGATTATATTTGCTTGCCATATCCATCACAATATCTGTGAGAAAAAGAACGGGAGGCAGGCTGACCCACTCTGTGCAGCTGCAAGAATTGTAAAGTCAATTCCATGTAGGAAGCCCCAAATGAGTTCTTTATACACAATGCATTACTGTGTATTCACTGCTTCAGTGACATTCTTTCCAAGCTGTTTTTTTTCTTTTGTCTTTCCTTTTTTTTTTTTTTTTTTTTTTTTTCAGGTGATAAGAGGGAGGCAGAAAACCTTTTGTCATGTTTCTGTTAGTGCTTCTTCTGAAGCACTGTATTCCTCACCACCTCCATGCTCTGTCTGGATGTCTAGCTGGCAGTGCCAGATGAAACCATAAGCCCTGGATAATATGCAGTGTTCTCTTCCTATAAGTTTCCCTTTAATATTCTTTGTTCCTTCATCTCTCTCCAGGGATGGAGTGATTTATGCCAATATATATAGCTATAAATGAGACATTTTTCTACAAGCTGAGGTAAGAACAACGGTAGCTGTACTACTACCTGTAAAAGTAAACACAAAGAAGCAACAAAACTAGTTGTTGGCCGTTAAACAGATACAGTTTCATTTGCTGTAAACATTTCAAATAAGAACAAGTGAGTAACTACTGAGAGTTTTTAACAAAGGTAAATAGTAATGCACCCAGGGCAGCATGTGGGGTTTTATTTTAAAATAATTTTTGTTTTATCTTAACTGCTTTAAATTATTTTTAATTCGTGTTCATTTTACTCAACTTGAAGTTTTGGGAAGGAGAGTGGGATTCAATATAACTGAGTTGCTCCATCATGTCTTACAAATTACATTGCTCATCAGTAAGTGGAATATGAGTAGAAATGAGCTGAAATGGTTAAGAGCAATGTTGATGCAGGAATGAATAAAAATTTTATAATACTTGTTATATTTAAATCTTATGCTGTTTGAAGATGCGAATTAAATTTGCTGGGAGTATTTAACAGACTATTTCTTTTTAATTAATACTGACTTTGTAAAGTTCATCTTATGTAATTGCCTTGACCTTTACTTGGGGGGCTGGAGTCAGTCTCACATTCTTTTTGGAAAATTCAAATTATCTCAGTTTCAATGTGACGTAAAGAGGTAAAACTAACATCTCAAAAATAATTGTTAGTATCAAATATATTCCTGTCTCTCTCCAGTTAGTTCTTAGACTGCTTTATGCTGTGGGAATGGTTCAGTGCAATCAAGTTTATCTCTATATAATTGATCTATAATGGTGAAGCTAAAACCAAGCGAAATGTGGTTTTGCATTCAAAAGGATTTAGGAAATTTATGATGGTGTCTTCTGAACATGGAAAAATGATGTATTCTTTTAAGTATTCATTTCAATTTTTCTTCAAGCTTTGGTGAGGCCTGCCATGAGGGGAAAGAAAATTTTACTGAGAAATCCAAGATTACTCAGCTGGTACAGTGAAAACATAGATTAAACATGTAGGTCTGGGCAATATTTTACCTTGGCTATCAGGATTGTGGTTTTGCATCTGTTCCTTTAAGTCAAATCAATTTTACTATAAGGTTTCTTTGGGCACAGGAATTTTATCATTCTAGGTCCAGAACTGTGGGGTTTTGATCTAGTAAACAGGCTTGCCAAGAGAACGCGTCCCTTGGCATTTCAGTAAACTGTGGCTTTGGGTTTTGATTTTGCAGCAACTTAAAACTCTTTTTCTTTACACTGTGGCTGAGATATTGCTACTTACTAGAGGGCCTCCAATGCTAATATTTTAAAGGAATGGAAAAGTTTAATCACACAAGTAGATTTTAATAAAACCCTGGCATTTTGCTAAGTATTCTTTCAGGCAAATTCCTAATCAACACTTTTCCTTTGTCAATTGCCATATGCTTCAGTGGACAGTGGGCAGGATTTACCAGCAGCATTATAGGTCTGTGAAAGCTCAGGCATTTAGTGTGGTGAATGTTGTAACAACAAACTATTAGCACTTTGCTGCTTCCAGAAAGAATAGCTCACTAATTCAGTTTAGTAAAATATGGTGATATTTTAGTGCCAATAATCATATCTGGAGACTTTAAAAACAACAGTTATTGTTTATTATTTCTGCTGTCCCATGGCAAGGCTTTAGGCATTGAAACTGTTTTGGAAAAGTTATATATATAGTCTTGCTAATGTTAGTGATTCATGTATCTACTGAACAATTTCTTTTGTTTGCTGTTTTGCTCAGTTTCTGTAGTTCAGACAAGACAAAGCAGCTTTTATGAAAAGGAAATGAAATAACTTAACTAGGGAAAAATGTAAACCACAGAGCTTTTGTCATAAACAGGAGGCAAATGGCCTTGTAGCAGTTATGCAAAATGAGTAGGTTGTAGTAAGCTGTAGCTGAGAGCATACTTTTGGATAGGATTGTCATCAGACATCAATTTGGAAACTTGTATAACTAGATGCTCTTAAAGAAAATCAGCTTGTTGTCCAGCATGATTATGAATTCCCAGCACAGTTCAGATGCTTACTCCTAATATTTCCATGTTATTAGTGCCATTTAGAACACCAACTGAATTTGTTTTGCCTTGGGAAATTAAGAATGTTGCACATTTTTCCTGGGATTCAGGACTTCCATGGGTGGAATTCACTGGTGCAATAGCCAGTTGGGGTGTATGGCCTTGGTAGACTTGGAATACTAATTTCCTCTCTTGTAGAGTTTTCTGTACGGCACTTGGCTAAGTAGAGGTACATGCCCTACAGATTCAGACGGGCTCCATTTCCCCACTAATTCTGTTTCATTGGTCATCTGTACTATTAGCATGTCCTAGAAAAGTAAGCTGCCAGCTGGCCAGTACCTGACATACAGGCATTAGCTGCCACTGGGGAAAATCAGGGTGAAATTAGTCATTTAGATACTTTGGCACAATGACATTCTGAACCCCTGGTGAATGGTAGTATGTTAGCTAGAGAAGCATTATTCTACCAGTTTAGTGCCAAAGAGCCACTGTTCAAATATTGGCTTAAAGGAAAGTCAGACTTCTGAAAATAAATTGTATTAAGGATGACTAGTGAAACCATGCTAGTGAAAAAGAAAGTACATAAATGAGGTAAGCATGCCAAACATTGTATTAAATGTAATGGAGCTGGTATGGCATGAAACCCTTATATTCTTCCCAGGTTCCTGAATTTGGTTAAAACGAAGCTTGATAAACCAGAAAAACCACGTTTCAGTTTAGTCCTTTCCTCCTGAGCATTTTCCCAACAGGGAACACTGTTGCCTATCAAGTTCCCAAAATAAATGCTAAAGTTATGACACCCCAACACATTGTAACAGAAATTTAATCATGTAATGGGAGTTAGTCATCTTAGTCTGTGATTTATCTGGATTACTCATTTCCTTATTTTGGAGGATATGTATATTACAGAATCAATGTCTTGAGCCATGCTTGTTGATAGTGCTGTTTTCAATGCTCATGTTACTACTCAGATGTGCTTTCTTCTTTAGGGGAAGAAACAAATATCTAGAATTATTCTGTTTTCACTGTATATGTAAAGGACAGGCCTAGGAGAAGGTATTTTACAGCTTTTCAGAATACATTGTGTGCTAAATCTGGATACACCTGTAATGTAGGAGCTCTATACTCTTGATTATATCTATAACTGTGGTTCCTGCATAGTTCCAGTTAAAAGAAGTCCACAGAAGGATCTAACTTCATCTTGTACAAGAAAGTGATCTGCTATAATACAGAATATCAGCACATGACTAAATTAAATGTTTCTTACTTATCAGTACAAACAGGGTGTCCAAAACTTAGCCAAGTGGAAATAATACTGTGAAAATTTTTCTCAACTTAGCTAGTAACAGAGAAAGTGTGGAGTTAAGATCGTTGTTGAACTGCAGGCATTTTCTGAAGAAGTGTCTTCCCTCATCTTTATTGGATGAGAGTAGGGAATTTAAGCTGTCATCTGAATGATCTGCAGGGAAGATAACACTAAGGGTATTCAGACCTTAGAAGGGAGATCTTTTCCTCTCTTGTTTTTTTGTTGTTGTTCTGTTCCATTCAGAATTAGACTATGCTGAGGTCATGTGGCTAAAGGAGCATTTCTCCATTTATCTTTGAGCAAGATAAGATAAAACCTACACAATAGTTGAGACTACAACTAGCTGCATCTCATCCATCTACCTTGGTTCCTGTGCTGCAGAGATTTGCACAAGGGCCATATGCAAGAGGAATCCAACTGGCGCTGCCAGCAGGTCACCTGCTCCCCTGGCCTGCAGGACACTGCTTGAGAGGTCCTGGGAAATGCATGATGGAGATCAGATGTCAGCTTTTCAAGAGCATATGCAGAGAAATGGGAGATGCTTGCACATATTTCAGCTTTTATCAATTGTGTCTGAGGTATCTGGTATCTATACAGGAACAACAAAATTATGTGCAAACGGTGATGGCATTTTAATTTCTTTTGTCTCAAAACTCTGGTATGTCTTTTCACACAGAAATCTCATTTAATGTTCCAGGTAAAATCTGTAGGGGATTTTCTGCATAAGAAAATGCATGAAGGAAAAGCTGCAAACAAAAGAGTAGGGGATGTCTAGGTTATTTGTTATAAGTAATATTTCTTGACTAATCAGATAACCTTAACATTAGTACTCTGTGCCTTATGCACGCTGATTCTTCAGTATGGGGAAGAACTCTAAAGCAGAATTCTCTGAAAGATCATCCTCATCCGTCTTTGTCCCCTTTATGCTTGCACAACAAAAGTGTAAGAATGTGTTAGGAATAAATGGCAGTAATGTACTGATGGGAATACTTTCAAAGTGGACAACACAGCCTGGATGAAGCCCAACACTTAAGGGTATGGAGCTTGTGATTAATCCTTAGGTTTGTGCATGTAACCCTGTATGCACTCTAAAGTCTAGGAAGCTAGTTTGAAAATTATGGTAGCTCTTATGCAATAAAGATTTATCAAGTGGTGTGTATTTATTTGCAGGTAGGGAAGTAATAAGCACCAGGATGTATTTGAGGTTTGAATAATTTCCTGGCATTTGAGGAGAGTTGCTAAGAGAGCCTTTCTCCATTATGCACTTTCTGTGAAATTTTGGGAACAAAGGAACAAAGTTGAGTTAAAAAAAAAAAAAAAAAAAAAAGGAGCTTTATCCTTTTTGCTTTGCTGGGGGTCTTCTCCCAGAGTCTGTGAGCTGCTTTTATTCCCTACGACCCCCTGTGATTTTTTTCTTTCTATTTTCTTTCTTTTCCTCTGAGAAGTGCCATCTGGTTTCCAGTGTTTGCTTCTTTTTCTAATGAGACAATATTTTGAGTTAGGAAATGTCCTTTTGTCTCTGATTTCTGTGTGCCAGTGGCTTGCTGTTTAGATGTGAAATGTGTCAAAAACTTTTTAGCAATTCTTGTTTATCTGTAGACATGCTGTTAACTACCAACGTCTTCTGCTTTTTACCATTGTCATTTCCAATGCTGACAATTTACCTTCAAAAGATAAATAGGTTCTTTTTAAGAAAATGAAATGACTGACCCTACCAGTATTTGATAATTGATGGCTGTGTTTTAACATATACTATGTAGTTTTTCCTATGGTAGCTATGGTATTCATTACCCTTTTGAAGCCCAGGCTACTATTCATAGCAAAGGCAAGAATCTGCACAAGAAAACCTGAGTTTGATTAATATCCTTAATTACTCTGCACTGGACCAAAGGGTAATATTTCTTATTGCCTCCTGTTAATAAGCAGTTATGTCTCAAAGCACTTGGATCAATAACCTATATTTTTTTTTCTTCAGAACTGTGCTTATTTTATTAGTAGGAAAGTATTCAGATGAAGAAGCTTGCAAATATTAAGTAAAATTCTTCAGAAATTCGTTACTGATTTTCTAAAAGTTTGTCAAATTGGAGACATTAAACAAGCTCAGCAGTGTTTTGGGGTTTTTTAAACAGAATATTTCTGAGGGATTATCAGCCAGCTCTGCAGAGTGCAGGGACATTAAGCAGGGTAATATTTTATATGGGCATGTATTCCTCTCTTGGCTGCCTGATAGGGCACAAGCTCATTCCCACTGTATACTGGAGCAGCTCTTTGCTAAAGTAACCGTGGTCTCTCAGGAGCACACTTATATATTACTTTAGGTACAGCACTGTGTCAACAGCTCTCCAGGCTGGGGCAGTGGGATCTTAGCCTGGATGCTGTACCCACATACAGACATGATTTAAACCAGCTGTCCTTTGGCTTCAACTGTAAATTCAAGGTTAACTGTGTGGTCGTGAGCATTGTCTCCATGTGCTTTGTGATGGTTTGCACTGCTCACTGCTTACTGGCTCAGTGCACTGGGCTGCTCCTCGTGCTGTTCACCCTCTGAGTTAGGTCATTAGAGCCTCTATGCACATTACTGAGTGAATTGTCAATACTACGTGTCCTTAATTTCTTTGGCAGCCTCAGGAACCAAGACGATGAGAGAGGATTGAGTTTCTGTAGGCTCCTGTTCATCCCCACAGCTTTGAGTGCAGAATGCCTGTGTATATGTGACCTTGAAACCGTCCTAACACGGAAATGTTTAACTATACCCTCAATCCATACCTATCACCCTGACCTAACTGCAGCCATTATATCTTACTATCTTAAGAGTGATCATCAGGAGGAGGATGGGGACAGACACTTGTCAGTGGAGACTTGACAAAGTGCAATGGGCATGAACTGAAACACAGGGAATTCTGTCTGAATATAAGGAACACCTCCTTTGGGAGTGACTGGAACAGGCTACCCAGGGAGGTTTCTAAGTGTCCTTCTCTGAAGATATTAAAAATCTGCCTGGATGTGATCCTGTGCAACCTGCTTTAGAGACCTTGGACCAGATGACCTCCAGAGGCTTTTTCCAACCCAACCATTCTGTGATTCTGTGATAATACTGACAACTGGCAGTCTGCTCTTTGCTCCCTGCAGTGTTCAATCATAAAGGCAAAACCTTGCGTTGCTGTTAGTTTTGTGGAGAGTGAGAGGAAGAGAAATCCCTGAAGTGAAAGTGATAGGATGTGGATAACAGATTTTAATTGCTGCTTTCGCAGACTGTCTGTAGCCTGGCTAAAACAGATTTTCCTGCTGATTCGCATGAAAGAAGACAGTGTTTTAAATATTGATGTGTATGTGAAGGGATTATAAAGTGCCCAGATGGACCTCTTCATCTGTATTTTTCTGATAATGTGTGTTGTGTTTTTTCTAATTGGTAACCACTGGGTTCCAGTCCAGCACATCATTCCTCCTGACCACTGCTGCTCCCCAGGCTGGGTGGCTGCCTGATGTTCTTCCAACTGGCAGCTGAATAGTTCAAGTATGTCACTAACATAAAACCAAAGTGAATAGGTTTTTTTTCATATTTTTGTTTTGTTCAGTCTTTGGTTGATGAACTATTTCACTAGAGCCAGGACATAAGTACTTTATTTTTAAACTACAAAGATACCCAGCAACTTCAGTTTTTCAAGTTCACTGAAGCAAAATGAATCATCAAAATGTTTGAAGTTTATTTAAGTTTTACAGGTTGGGGTTTTTAGAGGTTTTTCAACTAGAAAATACAGACTTCTTTTTTTTTTTTTTTTTTGTTAATTTGGATTCACTACCATGTTTGTCAGCCTGGGACTGTTTTGTGTAAACACATTATCCACACTTCCTCCTCTCAAACTGCCCAGCTCTAACCATGTGATTTCAGCAAGATAGCCATCTCAAGGCTTTTTGATATAAAGACATTTTAAACAAAGGGTTAACTGACAGGACAAGAGAGAGGCTATTTCTGTATCTGAGACTTCAGTGGGAATGATTTATGTGAACAGAAGAACTTATCTCAAAAGTCATCTTTTTATCTGTCTCTGCACAAAAATTTATGATGATGTAAGGATATCTATAAAGGCACAATTTACATGGCACCTTTTGGCTGATGAGAAATGGCAATCTCAAAATGACTACATAGATTAGGAGTTTTAGCCTTGTTGTCAAAAATAATGTACTCATGGAATTATTGACAATTTTTTTCTGGTTGAATCATTTCACCAAAGCATTTATTACATTTATGTCAGAACCCAAAATAATAATGAAAATAAAAGCCTTATCAATCAGCCAGTTAAATTTTCACTCTATTTTGGTGTAGCATTTTTGGTCTTTGGAGTAAATTTGACAGCTTCATGTGTTGCTGCTTAACACAGCTTGAAGATGTGCTACATGATTCTGTGCTGTTTGGTATAACTGGCAAAAGTAAGGGTAAAAAAGCAGAAGGATCATTTCAAACATATCAGTGGTAGTTTGAGACTTAAATACTACTGATATTTCACTCAAACTTTAGGTTCTCAATGCCCAGGTTTTCTGAGTCCGTGGTATTTGAACTTGTATTGCTTGGTATTATTTCCCTCCGCTCTGAATTCAGCTCAGGCATTTTAGATGTGAGAATCTAAGACCTGATCCCATGCAGAGGTAGTGTGGTTAAGAGTGCTTGAAATGTAAACTTTTTGGAAAAATGGGTACTTTCCTTCAGATACTGTTGGAGAGTCTTCTGATGTATCGACAGAGAAACTGCTGATGAAAAGAAATGAGGACACTTTGGAATTGTTGCTGACCTGGTATTAGGACACTCACATGGCAATGGGAGTCGTCAGTTCAATCAGATGCTTTTCCTCAAGGCAAGCAGCCCAGCACAGCTTTCCTACTGTTGTGGGGGAAGATTTTCATCACAAAATACTTTATCTTGGGTCTGTCTCTCCATTGGATTGTTTTTGTTCTGTTTTGTTTTTCTTGTTTGTGAATTGGAGGACAAAAATAGTCCTTGGCCTTTTATGGTAGTGAGGTAGGGTGGATTTTTTGTTTGTTTGTTTTGTTTATTTATTTCTTAATCCAAAATACCAGCTTTTTTTCCTCCTAATCTCCTCCTAGTATGAAGGAATACATTGGGGCTCCCAGGGAAACACCTGTTGTACTTTAAGGGTAAAAAGACAAAAGATTAAGCCATGTCCATCTACCTTTCACAGAGGAAAGCCAAATCTTTTCGTTCCAATGTTTCACATAAACACCTAAAATGTCTTTATACTT
The DNA here is from genome assembly GCF_048771995.1 of Taeniopygia guttata. Classification (NCBI taxonomy): domain Eukaryota; kingdom Metazoa; phylum Chordata; class Aves; order Passeriformes; family Estrildidae; genus Taeniopygia; species Taeniopygia guttata. Next base: position 12,866,411 of record NC_133031.1, on the reverse strand, counting down.
TTCTATTCCAACATCAATTTTTCATTGAGTTTGCATTGCTGTGACTCCACTAATGCTGTTGAACAATTTTGTGTGTGTCCTCAGGTGATACATCCTTCAGAAAGGCAGTGGTAAAGATCAGTTATTATGTCCTCTGTGACCTTTTGGTTTATCATTTCAAATGACCTGCAGCAGACTCTGCCTGAGGCATACAGTTGCTTTGTGGCACAGTGGTTCCAAATGTCAGTATCTGTTTTCATTCTGCACGTATTTTGCATGCAGTAGTTTGTTAGCTTAGGTGAAGATGGGGAAGACTGATGAGTACCTCCAGGGGATTGGATTTTAGGTGAGGCTAGCTAATGAAATAAATTGTATGGTGTTAATTGCTATGTAACACTGTATATAATCACTTCTGTGGTGACTATAGGCAATGTCAAGGATATTATAGCAAAAGTCACCCAGATTAATGAAAAATGAATGGGACATGCCCAGCAGTGATGGGACCAGAACTGGCTTCATGATGCAGCAACCCAAAACCACAGCAGTTTTTCTGCCCTGAACACCTATTATGACAGGCAGAGCCCAGTCATGGAATAAATTAACTCAAGGGACTCTCACAGGAATGGTGCATAGCCTCAGGGAATGATACCTATATATATATGTACATGTGTGTATAGCAAAGGACCAAGAAGAATGATGGTGGCTAAATGGGATGTGTTGCGATATGTGGGACCTAGGCGTTGCATAAATGGTATGGAACAAGGGGTGGATACTGTCCTGGTTTTGGCTGGGATAGGATTAGGTTTCTTCCTTGTAGCTGGTACAGTGCTGTGTTTTGAATTAATTTTGAGAATAATCTTGATAATACATTGTTTTATTAGTGGCTTAGCAGTGTTTGTGTCAGGGACTTTGTTTCCCCTGCTCTGCCAGTGAGGAGGTGCACGGGAAGGTGGGAGGGAGGAAAGCCAGGACAGCTGTCCTGAGCAGTTCAAAGGAATATTCCAAACCACAGAGTGTCATGCCCCATATGCAAACTAGGGGAGTTGGCCTGGAGGTGTCAATCAGTACTATGGGAAGAATTGGGCATTGGTCAGCTGGTGATGACCAGTTGTATTGTACATAACTTGTCTTTCCTGATTTTTATTTCTGTCTCTCCTTTTAATTACTATTATTGTTATTGCATTTTACTTTATTTCAATTTTTCAACAATTCTTAGCTTAAGGCTTTTACCTTTTTCCAAATCTGCTCTCTCTTCCCCTGGCTGAGAAATGGGCAGTGAGCGAGCAACTACATGGTGCTTATTTGCCAACTGGGGTTAAACCACAAACTTAAAATGTGGTAATATTTATACTGGGTATTTTAGGTCTGCTTAATTAGTAATTTTCTAAAATCCTTTCATAATCACAACTGAGACTTGTATGCTTTTTTTGGTAGGCAAAATACTGTAAACTTGAAAAGGCTTTGGGGTTTTAATTTCTTTGCAGAAAAGCCCAGAGTAGGTGAAAAGACTGTGTAACGCTCAGGGAAGGTCATTAAAGTTTTCAATTTAAATTGATTACAAGGAAATGATATGCCAGAGGAAAAAACAATAGATGAAAAGAAGTGTCCTGGATGGCAAGAGAAGATGAATGCTCTGTGTTTTCCCCACCTCAGATTGTCCATGACAAAGTATGATTGTCTAATATCTCAAGATGAGGAGGCTAATACAAGGCCATAAATCATAGTGAACAGCTTTTCAAATAATAAAGCAGTCTGCCTTCTTGCTAATAGGCCCCAAGGTAGGACCCTGAAATGCTGAAAAGAAGGCTAGCAGTCACCTCCCTGTGGGTGACAATGACTTTTGCATAGCCTGTATTCACACATTGTCAGGGGAGACAGCTGAGAGCTCAACATATTGCCAGTACAGCAGATTTGTAGTCTGCTTCTTAGTTACTTATATGTAAAGATTAATAGGAAAGTTTTGGAAGATGTGATGTTTTTGTATGGTTTAACTCACAGCCATTATTTAGACTCGTATAACCTACATAAATGTAGAATTGGGATGATTGTGTGTTGTATGGTTATTTTCCTTGCTTTCACAGAAAATTTTAAAGGTGCAGCTCATGCATGAGACATTGTAATTGTGCCTCTCTCTTTCTCTTCTGACCCTTCCTTTGCCCAGCCTTTCTGACTGAGAAAATGTGCTCTTTCATATGAGAGCCTTGTACTGCATAAAACCACATATAAGCTGAAAAAAAAAAAATTCATTTAAGTCTTTCTTCCTATAGATAAAAGTTGAAAGAATCCAGACTGAGAACAGCACATTGAAAAGTGTGAGGTAAATATATTCATAATCTATGGGCATTTTGAACTACATAACTAGGAAGGAGATTAGGCTGACTTACTCTTTCTAAAAGAATTACCTCAATGGTGAGAGAAAATTAATAGCTTTGTTTTAGGGAAAGTCAAATATCTCATGTGCAAGCATTTATGCAGACCCAGCACACTAATAGTTTCATTGATGGAAAGACAGAAGAGGGGCAAATATCAGATATTTGTTTTCTAATTAAGTTGTACTTGTTGTTGATTTCCATATAAATATATTGTTAATAGGAAGCATCTTTGATTTCTTTCAATTAGAGTAGAAAATTGAGAAACGAAATATTTCCTTCTGATACAGGTTTATTTGTATGTCTTTGTTTGTATAGGAACTAAGAGCTTCTGAAAAACTTGCAAAATATGGGATGAATTTTTTCAAGCAGACTAAAAATACTGAAATATAGCAAACATCATTTTATTGCTTTTTTTCTTTTAGTCATTGTATTTCTGAAGTTAAGAATTTGGTTCAATCAAAAAATGCTATCATTCTCCAAAAATCAGTAAAAATGTTCACAGCTAAATAATACCAAGCAAAGGAGACAATTTACAGAAATCTGAAATTTTAGTACATCCTCACTGCAAGATTGAAGAGATGAAATATGTTACTACAAACAAAACTAAAATGGAACTGAAACAATGTATCTTGGTGAATGTTGAACTTTACAGTAGTGTTGTCAGTTAAGATACAAAACCTCTGAAATCTATCACTTGAGCTGAAAAGTGTTTGACTCATACCAGTTGTTATCTTGGCAACCAACTACACTTGATTAATGTTAATTGGAATAATTTGATGGTCTACTCAGTGGCACAATAGAATCACTTGATTGTCTTTTGAGCACTGCTCCTAAACTGCTTGGCTTTTAGTACTTTTGTTGCATCTAAAATAGATGGAAACTTTCCATCAGATCTGAGCTGACATTAAAAAGCACAGTACTGAGAATTATTATTACTGACAGATTCTAAGCTTTTACAAGAATAGATGAGCCTTTGCGCACCTCTTCAAACCTCCTCACATCATCTTTCTTCCTCTTGAAGATTTCTTCATTTTTTCTACATATATCTCTTAAATAAAATGCACACACACCCCCCCCCCCCCGAGTTATTATCATTATGATAATTTAAATAAAAAAGAACACTGGTTTTTGGCAGAGAAGGGAAGTGAGAACTTAAGGGACCAGAGCTCTGAAGTCATATTTCCTTTGCACAGATTCTAAAACATGAGAAAAAGAAAATGTGTACATGACTTTTTAACTTTATCTTGATTATCTTTTTTATAGAAGAATGAAAACATAAATTTTGTCATTATATAGCTTTTGTGGTGCTTCACAAACAATTTTTCATTCACTTTTCAACCTTAGAAAAAGCATTACAACCTTAGAAACAACCCTCTTTCATGTCCCTCTCATGTCACGAACATGAAAACTAACTGTACAAACCCCAAACCTTTGTCAATATAAATATGGAACAATTTCACATGAAGTGAAACTACATTCAAAATAAGATCTTTACAGTCAAACTAGTTCAAATAATTGACTCAATTGAGCTAAAATGTGTATTTCCCAGAAAAAGTAGCCTCAACCTTTATAGCTGTCTTATAAACCAGAAAATCCCTATTGATTGTCGTGATCCACAGTGGTCCTGAATTAAGAGGAAGTTCCACGTGTAACTCAACATCAAAGGGAAAAGTCTCTTTGGATGACATTTGAATATCTCTGTCTTATCCTTGTCCTACAAGACAGAATCCTTTTCTTGTAAGAGGTACACAAGGGGATTAAGACAAAACATCATTGATTCACTGCAGGTTAATCCTCCTACAAATGAAGATTTATTTGGGTACAGTTGCTTCTTTAATATTTTTCTTTCAGCTCGTTTGCCTTAAGTTTTAAAATGTTTCTCTGGTAGAGAAGCCCCTGTTGATCCTAAATGCAGGTTGTTCTGTAGATTTAGTACTCTTTCAACTAACACACTTACCAGGGTGCAGACATCTTTCTGGAACAAGTCCCGTGCTCTACACGGACCAAATTACTCTCAATATTGACAGGATAATATAAGCTAAAATAGTATGGACTTCAAACTCACACCTTTGAACCACATTTGGTTTAGGTACATGTCGTGAATCCCATTTCAAATTATCAAATTCACTTCCAAATTTTAAATATTTTATTGAATCATAGGATTTGAGTTTATAAAATTTGGAACAAGTTTCAAAGTACAGAGGGGTAGTTTAGAATGCAGTTTTCTCTAAGTCATCATCAGAGATAATCTGTGTGTCAATTATGTGTAAAAAATAACTGTTTTCAGATGCTACCCAGCATAAAATGCATTTAAATTCATTTTTTGTGAGTGGCTAGCAGATAAAATTACTATTTTACACTCTGTGAGAATGAAATACTTACAAAATTTATTTAGGGTAGAAGAATAGGAGGACTGACTAGTTTTCACAAAAGTAGCTCCACTGAGTGTATGTGTAAAACAAGTATTGCTAGGACAAAACATTACTTTGTATTCTAATCATGTTCATATTTCCTGTTGTCAGTTGCACAAAAGCAGTGCATCAAACATCCAAATGAGTTGAGATGTGTTTTGCTGATTACTAGAGCAGATGGTACATCTCAATTAGAGAAAAATATTTTCTGTTGGCTTATTATACTTTTAAATTAAATTCAGTTGGAGTGGAAGATCAAACATAACAAAACAAAGGATTTTTTCTGATTCTTTTATCATCAGGCTGGGTATTGCACGAAATAGTAATGTATTACTATTAAGAAGTAACATGAATGGCAAACAAAACTGCTTATTCTATTTAATTCTTTCCTGCTGAAATATCAATGTCATGATGTAACAAAATATGTTAAGGACTGGAACTTCTGAAATGAATTTAGTTTGATTTGCACAGAAGTTACCCGGGATGGGAAGGGATGATGGAAAATACGTGAATTGTGCAGGTTGCAGGTGACACTATCAGACACTGCCTTGCATGAAGGGCAGCTGGTTGTAGAACGGATTATCTGACTGTGAGTTTTACAAGATGTGATTTTTCTTGCCTCTAGTTTTTTAAAAAGAACTTGTTGTTATAGTACAATTTTTTAGGTCATTTACCAGATGTGCCAGGCACACTATCACGAAAGAACCAGTAATAGAATAGGAAAGTATTAACTTCTCATATTTGCTTATTTTGCAAAAGAAATAGTGCAAGGACCACAAAACTGCATAGAGGAGGTACACTTCCTTCTTTCAATTGATCCAAAGCTGCTGTCATGTAGAATATAGTTTTCCCTAAATCATGTTAAAAACTTTACATATAATAAAATGAAGTAGTATTTTATTTTAAACTACAGTCTGGCAGAGAAAACAGAACACTAGGGATTCACTTGGCTAAGTCCTGTCAGGAAAGTAATTAGAGGATATAATGTTAACTGCTACAATTAGCACTGATTATGCGTCAATGGCTTGGATAGCCTTAGAATTGTAAGGAAAGGGATTAAATTGTCTTTGATTTCACAGATCCAATTGAAGAAGTATAACACAAAAATATTTGTGTTATTAATGCTGTGAAGTTTAGTCAAAGAAATGTGTACTTTTGTGACAATCCTTTCCTTTGAAATAGATCCCTAATTAGTAAAATTGTAACACTACTGCTTCAATTTTTCTGTTTGGAAAGCTATTTTGTTGTATTCTGAATAAGAAAGCAAAGGAGTTGAAGGAAATCTGAAGGAAATGGGTAACATTTATTCATGATGCAATCAACATCTTTGTCAATGGATAATGAATTATATGAAGAATGAGTTTTGCCTTATATTGAAAGAGAAGCTGACCTTCTTTTAAAAAACCACAAATGGGCAAAAGTGGTTTTCTTAGTCATTTTCTACCTGAATGCTAAGTGTTTATTATGATAATTCATTTATCATTCTAAATATTTAATTGTAAGACAGTCCTTGAGGGTTTATACTTCCTGTTGCTATCAGGTCAAAGCATTTCTGCCAGGTTCATTTAAAAAAGGCAATTTGACTTTTGTCTGTACATTTTTCATTGTATTCTGTTTTACACTGATTTTTTTTTTTTTATATCTCAGCATCTTCCATTATCTTGCACAGAATGATTATAAAGAATTATTGGTCTCAACTAAGTTTGAAACTGTAAACATGGCTTCCTACAAAATCTTCAGGTTGACCATGAAAATGACAGATTATTTTCTGCCCATTTTCCCTGGCTGTGAAAAACAGAAGTCTAAAGACTTCAGATATTTGCAACTTCAGTTATATTTTATTTGTTCAAAATAGTTGACTACTCGAATATTGTTGACACTGAGACTGTGGAATATTTTTCTTTAGTTTGTTCAGCTGAAATTCCTTTGAGGTGCTTTTCAGAACAGCAAACTTACCCACTGTACTTGATTTAGTAAAAATATTTAAATTATATCTGCAAGTGCTTTGCAATTGTGAGAACTGACTTTGAGGATACTGGCTGTAGTCATGGAAAATGGACTGTATTATTCAGAAGGTTTACTGCAAAAAATGGGTATTTTGCATATGGTTAAAGGCTTTATTCAGTATACAGGTTTTTGCTAACATTTATTAATTAGCTGGTAGGCAAAAAGCACAAGGTTCAAACTGTGCAACCAGCCAACCTAGAACTCATTTCTGGGAAACCTTGGCAGTTGAGGTGGAGAAGTCAGTGCTTGAATGAGCTGGTGAAACTAAATTACTTCTGCACTAGAATTAAACTTTCTGGGTCAAGTTCGTAGAATGTTAGTATATCTAAATGACTTGCTCATTTCTTGGAAAAAGAGAACACAATTTTTCATAGTTGCCTAACTTTTACTATTTATTACCAGGCAGTTCTGGTCACTCAGCTTTTCTTTGTTTAACATTACAGGCAATGAATGTTGACTACAATGAAAGTAAATGAATTTTTGTCTTAGGGTATGAAGTAATTAGAAGGTAAAATGTAGTGAGATTTTGCTTCTGTAGAAATGGTTGTTTTGACAAACACACAAGTTCTAGAAAAAGAGGTTATGAAAGTCAGTACTGGTTAGGAGAGCCGCCAGAGTTTTTTCTCTCAACGATTTTATTTTAACAATTGACAAGAGTATCAGTGGTTTTCTTTCATTTTCTTCCTAGCTATTTTTGGGTGACTACTTTGTCACATCATACTTAAAGGAAACATAAAAGAATGCAAAAATGTAAAATGTAAAATTCAAAAGGCAGTACTAATTTATTAATTTGATCAAACTACATATTTCTGTGTATGTATAACAGTTATCTGCTATGTAAAAAGGATCAGAAAATTTCAGTAGAGACTGATGTTAGCTGTAATCAATTCATGTTTAGTTTTATTTTTAATTTTATTAGGTGTGATTGTACTTTTGCTTATTTTACTTAAAGCTTTCCTTATATTTAAAGTACCTTCTTTAATTTTGCTCAACTGGTCCCAGTTTGAATGATGTCAGCTAGCCACCAAACCTGAATGTTTTTCCTTTGTGATGTCCTGTGTTTTGGCCTTGATTAGTGGTGTTGCTTACACTGTCAATTATTAGTAGATACTGCTGGTGCTCTGCTCTTTGATCCTTTCAGCCTTTCATTCTGACATGTCTGGTGAATAATGATGATGGGGAGAGCAAGGTCTGCTTTGTTCAAGGATTGCAGGCCACTTGACATGCATTTCTTCTTCAGCAGTGCTTTCTGATATTTACAAAGGTAAAGTCTGATTATAAAGTAGCATAATGTCCAATGAATACAAATCCAGAAAGTACAATGGTTCTTTGTATTTTGTATTGTGTTTTCCAAAGCAAAAAATAACAGCATTTAACTTTTAACTGTGTACAATGACACTTTCAGTACTGCAAGACTGGAAGCAAAGAATGGTCTTCCAGCTTTACTCAGCAGCCTACAGAGCTCTTTCAGTGAGCCATGAAGGTGAATATTGTCAATAGACTGTGTTAACAAGAAGGAAGAAACCCCAGAGTTAGGTCATAATTGCTATTGGATTTAGGGTTAAGTGTGGTTAGAATTATTTTTCTGGCCCCTGCTTTGCTCTTCAGACATTTGTCTGAGATAATTCTTGTGAATCTCTTATTTAAAAGGGACAGTGGTAGTCATTAGTACACTAATAACCAACAACAGCAATGAGCTTACTTATCCTGAGAGGGAGAAATTTGGTCTGTGTCTGTCCTGCAAGTTTGTGAGCCCTTGCTGGCTGCCAGCTTGCCTTGCTTCTGAGGCTGCAGCAATAGGACAGCCAGCATTCAGCCTTGGGCTGAGCTCTCCCACAGACAGGGCCAGCAATGGGTCTCTACAGACCTGTTGAACAAATATGGTAAACATGGCCTTGGTATTCCACTGCTGATTTTCACAACTTCATCATACGCATGTAATCTGGTAAGCAAACAATCCCATCCATTAAATATAACAATAATGGCACATTTTCTCCCACAGTCAGTTAAAGATTGAACCTAAAATTTTATATATATTTATATTATTGTATGCATTTCTCCATGACACATTTGGACATCACTAGATTATATGTATTCAGACTCTGAGGCATTTTCACCTATCATTAAACCTAGTCTATTCTAAACTCACCTAGGCCTGATCCAAATTGTCTCTAGCTACTGCTGTAATAATTTAGCCTTTGTAATGACGTGAGAGCTTTAAACCAGAGCTTATTAATTGTAAAATGTTGATATATAAGTGTGTGCAGAGAGTGCAGGAAGTGCAGAAGGTAAGTTGATATTTAAATGTGTGTTCATGAAGTACAGAAGGCAAAAGAACTGGAAACTGTTCAGATGCTTGCCTATGCTTTCTGTTTCCTCTCTACCGCATAAATGCTTCCAACTAGCAAGAAAGTTAATGTTAGCTAAATGTAAATTAGAACGTGTTTGTGTCCCAATAAAGTAGTGAAAGTAGTGAAATCTCTATGAGATAGAAGAGTGAAGAAAAAGGAAAGTATATATTGAGGTAATGGTCTTGTCAGAAAGGGACTTTAAATAATCTTCTATTTAATCCTCTTCATTTGTAGTCTGTATACAGATTTCACTTGTAAAGGTGACCAAACTAAATATTTCCTAATGTCTTCTTCTGTCATTGTTTCAGATTTCAGCTGCAAATGCATTGTTGTTTTGACTTAATGCAAGCAATGTGCTTTTTTTTCTTCCTCATTGTGGGAAATGACTAGAACTGCAGAGCCTTTTGACCCTGAAGGTGTTTTAGGTAGAGTCATGTTAGTTTTCATGGCAGGTGAAGGAAGCTATTACATTTCTCATTGTTGCTCCTATTCATAACCATTTTTTAGGTAATCACAGTGATGTTTTGCTTTCATTACTTCCATAGTCCTATATACAATATGAAATTGCTATGTAATACTGGAAGTCTACTGGGAAATAAGGTAAAGATTTGGAAAACAGTCATAGAAAGAATCATACTGAAAAATACTGTGGTCAAGAATCCTGTTTGCAGCATTAAAAAAAAAAAATCCCACAGCCAGCCTGTGATGTACCTGGCCGGTAGAGCAAAGATCTTGTCCCTTTTCAGCTGGGTCAAACTCATTCCAAATTTTTGTTCATTGGTCTTCTGTGTGGTTTATTACTGAGCAATAATAAATGCATACAGTTTGTTCTAGTGGGTTTTCCCCCCTCAGACTTTATCTTGACTCTTACCAGATATATGAGAAGAAAAACATAAAAAAGCAAAGTAATCTGTTGGTCTCTTTTAAAGTTATTAATGGAACTGGTGAAGAAAAATTGCTTTTCAATTTAAACACATTTTTATTTGCTGCTTCAAAATTATCTATCTCAATCTGGACCCAAACCAGTGTCAGGAATTAGGCACTTAACTATTGTGCTAGAATGTGATTTGAATGAATATTGGGGACAAACATACAAAAATACAGAAATCTAGTTCCATGAAATCTTCACTTGCAGTGGTGGATCAGTTCTGAAAGATTTTCCATTAAGCCCATGTTTGTGTGCTGGATTTTTAGCCCCTGCCACGACTTGCATATATACTTAATACAGTAATAAGAGTTGTTTTCAGTGTTTATGCAGTGTACACACATGCAACATGCTACAGGTACTTGTTTTCCAGCAACACCTGGAAAGCTCAGTAGCACTAAAGACTGAAATGCTAGCAGGCAAGTGCTATTTATGTCATCCAGTGGAAGGGCCATTGTAATTTAATTATTGCTATAAACTAGAAGGAAGTTGAGTATTTCTTAGGTTTAAAGCAGAACTGAGAAACCACAATCCTGATAGAGCAGCTGTGGATTTTTTTCTTTTTTCTGGCCAAACACCAATTTTTGCTTAAGGAATAAATAATATTATTTGGGGTAAAAGTAGTCTACAAGCCACCTGCTTACCTTTCCCTTAGTATGGGAATCTCAGCATTAAATAATGTAATGTAATTTCATTTCAGGGACTGCAGAGAAAACAATCTAGCATTGTATCTGATTTATGGGATTTGTATGTTTAAAGCTTGGCCGGCTGACAGAGAGTTAAGAAAATAATGGTTAATAACTTTTTGTGAAGGATAAACATTAAAAATTAAGAATAATTTATCTTTTTGCAGAAGAAGTGCTTATAACATGGAATAATATATTGCTATTGAGAAAAGAGAAATTTAGGCTGAACACCATGAAAAATTTCCTGACAGGAAGTTTTATTAGACAGTGGAGCTGAATCTCAAGGGAGGACATAGGAACCCAATAGGTTCAGACATTTAAAACAGTGAGAAAAATGTCAGAAAAATGCTAAGTCTATACAGGTATTGCACAGTTCATTATTAACCTGATATGCCTCTTTCATTTTCACCTTTTTTAATCCCATGGTTCATTAGCCAGCAACCTCTTTCCTCTGCCCTCTGGTACATCCAGGACAACTTCCAGGCAATTAGTAAAAATGCATTTCTTAAAAAACATGTGTCTCTTTTGTTCTGTGGCAGAATACCTGCCAGCAACCCTTCTTATTCACTTGTCTACCCAAACTTCTGCTGTTTCTGGGGCTTTTTTTTTTATTATTATTATTTTAAAAGGCTCTGGCAAAGATGCAGTTACTTTCAATCTGTGAACACTGGTTGGAAGCATTTTTTTCTTTATCAAAACAGGAAAATTCAGCCCTAATTAAAATAATCTTAAAATTAGTTGGAGCTTCTAGAAGAAAAATGTGTGTGTTCATTCTTCTTTCAGGCATTTTAAGAGCTAAGCTGTTTAGCAGATGACTTGTTTCATGAGAATGGGAAACAGAAGACTTGTAACCTCTGTTGAAAAATTCAGAAAAAGGGTACAAAATCTTAGAAAAGCTGTTTTAAGAAAAGTTCTTGAGACCCTTACTCAAAGATGAGTTGCCAGCCAGCAGAATTCATAAACTCAAAGCCTGTTCAACTTTACAAGACTCTTGTTCATTCTTTTTATAAGGACAGTTAATTTTCAGCTTTGTTTGAGGTGTCAGGGCTGTCAGCTGTGAGGAGGAGGATTAGCAAGCAAGTCAGAAAAAACCATCTCCCCAGTGTGTCTCGTGTGCTGTCAGTGGCCTTTCAGCAGAGCTCCCTTCTCTACAGCTGCTGGGTGTGACATCATGGTGTGCTACAAATCCCTGCACACCACTGCTGGGTCACTTACTGCGAAATTTTTCAGTCCAGCTTCGTTTCAACACTGCACTTTTAACTATTTTGTTGCTTTAAAGATTAGCAAATATTTAGAAATATGAAATATTTATTTAGTAGATGAAGAAACCTCTGATGAATGTAACATTTTTCCAAGCTGCTTTACCAATCTGACACTCCCCAAGATACTCCAGCAGCAGTTTATGTGAATCTGAGTTACTGGTTAGTAGCAAACTACTGCTTCAATAGGAAGTTGAAGGAAACGTGGAACTGCAAGAACACAGTTCTTCTCTAGATGTAGCATTTTTGTTTTCTACTCTTCTGGAATGTGTATGTTTGATAATACAAGGCTTGCTACCTACAAAAAGATCAGCATAAGGATTGTTCACCTCTTCTTTCAGTCAGCTATTTAATAATGCTTACAGGTTATCCTGGGAATTGTCTGAGGGCTGAGGCTAGCTTTGTGGCTTTTTCCCTGTGCCTGTGGAGGTTGGTTGGTTCTTTACATCTAAGTATTCCTTTGTTGATCAGTATCTGTGACAGCCAACAAATGGAGAGTCATAATGTCCATGTTGTAGAAAATCAATTAAAAACAACAAGTTCAACAAATTCCTTCATCCCCTAATCAATATTGAGATTCAAGTGTCTGATAAAATCCTTTGGGTAGTTTGTTGTACCTGAAGCTAAAGAAAAACACATAAGAATATTTTTTAGTTTAAGGGTTTTCACACAGCTTTTTGCTGCTACACAGTTAGGAGAAACAAGTCACTTAGCAGAAATTAAACATTTTTGCTGTCAAACTAAATTGCCTTCTGTATAAAATGTACATGTTAGTGCTCTAACATAGCATCTCAGGAATTGAGTGCTCTTAGGACTGAATTATATGTAAAGGTTTCTACTGTTTTAGTGAAAAAAAATTAGTATAAGCTGTAATTATTCTTTTTTTTTAAAGGCAAATTGATAATTCTGATTGTGTGCTATATCTAATCACTATCCATAGTAGAATGGTAACTAAAAATTGTGTAACATAGTCACTTTGCAATATGGACATTGAAATGGGAAAACTATTATGTCACTCAAAAAAAAGGACAATTTTTTTTCTCCCTGAATTTTTAATTTGCACCACTGAATAAAGAGTCAATATGACTGAGGTTTTAGAAACTGGAGGATAGTTTTTAAGGTCTCTTTTAGCTTTTGATTGTAATGTTGAAGCTTCAAACTACTGTAATGATGTGATGCAAACACCCTGCCTTTGTGCTTTAACTCCAAGGGGGAGGTGTGAAAGTTGTCCCTGCAGGTAGGGAGCATGCAGAGAGAGGGGACACACTCCTGGAAAATACAAGAACAAAAAAAGAGCAGCTCACAAAACCCAGTGACAGATGACTATTGAGAATAATATGCAAATAGTGACTGTATATTTATTCAAAAATGCTTCATGGGGCTCAAGAATGTTCTGTTATTGGGGAACTATCTTGGGATAACAAGGAGCGTCTTCCTGCTCCTTGTTATCCCAAGAAACTTGGCACAGCTTTTAAAAGATTGTCAACTCCTAATTCCCGTAGGTGTCTCTCCAAATAGTTTAGGCTGCTTCCTGATTTGTTGGTAAATTTGAGGGTGCAAAGCTTTCAAATTCCTGTGCCAGAGTGAATAAGTTATAAATTAATTTAGTGATGGGTGAAAGGTAAATCTTTACATTTAAACCAAAATACACTCACCCTTCCTATTGTAGAAATTAATTAATTAGTCTTTGACCAAAAATACAGCTCTTTTCTTGGCTGTGAGAGGTATTTTAACCACGGCATCCATCAGGAAACACTGGAGTCTGACTCTTCCCTGATGTCCTCCTCCCACATTTTTCATGATTCCTCTTTTATGAGAAAGATAAGACAATCAGACCTTTGGCCCCATGCTTTACAATACACCTGAGACATTCATTAATGGTCCAGAAATTATTTGTGTGACAAGTCTTAGTGGTTAAATATCACTTACTTATTTACGGCTTCATGCTACTTCCTGGTGCTTTAGCATTTACACTAACCAGCAAGGGAAAGCTTAGTTTAAGATTATTTGGACAAATCAGCTTTAAAACAAGGTTATCAAGAGCTTGCTGTAGTGGAAGTCTGTCTACTCCCTACAGCTCTTTTTATTTTTTGATGTTATATCTTCAGCCAAGTGGATTAAGTCTTTAGAATTTATTTTAAATGAGTGTTTTCTCTCATTGATATGTTGAAGGACCTGCCAGTGTTGTCAGTATTTTTCCATTTTCCTCCTCCCTCTATGGAAGAACATTTCTATTTTGTAAGCTGATACTGGAGCACAATGGTTTAATGATAAACAGTTTAGCAGTGGCTCTGATACTGCTCAGGCTGAGCTGTTATTGGGAGATGAGACATTAAGCACCATTTTGCCCTCTGCAACTTACTGATAAGGGACCAGAGATAGACATTTAAAACTAACTTTGCACCCTACTGCAGGTGCTTCTAAGCATTGTTCATAGCCTTTAGTAGTACAGTAATAATTTTAGTAGAGGACACAAGGAAAAATGCTCCTGTTTTGGAGGGGACATGATTGATTCATGCATGTCTGCTCCATTTGGAAAAACAGAGAGTCTGATTAGAGTCCGTAAGCTGCACATTATGGCATCATTCAGATAGAGATATGCCATAGATTTTTGAGAATTTAAAAATAATTTCTTGAGAATCTGTTTCTTTTACTGCTTTTATTAAACATTACACTCGTGCAGTAACAATTTTTGGGGCAATGAAGTTGTAAGTTATGCAGGGGTGTTTGTCCACACTCTGAATAGTTCATACTTTGAATTCCAGTAGAAGGGTGTTTTTATTGTTTTCAATGAAAACATTTCAGAACTTTCAGTATAGCTCTACCAAGGAGATGAATTAGCTCCAAAGTGCTAAGTCTCTTGTTTTGCCCATCTCTTTCATTTGAGAAAGCAAAATAACTTCTCCTAAAACCTGTGAATAGAAAAACTGTTTTCCTTCCTTCAGAGTATAAAAGCCTGCAGTATTGCTATTTCACTTTTTAAAGAAATGTTTATTTCAGCTTTTTGTTCCTAATCTTGTTTTTTTATTCAAGTAACTGCCTCTTTATTTGTGTACTTTTTATGGTAAATATTTAAATTATTCATGTATCTTTACCAATCTGAACTGTTTCTGCAACACTTCTTTTGATTTAACTTACTCCTTGCTAATGATTTGGCCAATTGGTTTAAAGTTTTAATTGCATAACACTGAATTTTAAATTAATTTAATTACATTTTACAAACTAATACTAATCTGATTTCAAATTATTTTGTGGCTCCATTTTTGAGAAAGGATTCCCTGTTCCAATATCTTTAAATATTACCTTGTTTAGTCACAGTTGATTAAAAAACCTGAATGTATTTGGTTATATATATGAGAACTATTGTGCTGAGAGAGGTTTTAGATTAGTTCAGTCACTGTTAGTGATTTTGCTGCTCCAGTAGGAAGAACAGCTGATTGTCTGTCTTCATAGCATTTTTGTAACCCAATAGATGATTTGTTTTGAAATTTGTTATTGACATCAACATATGTGTAAAGCATTAGCCAGAGGGGTGGTTAGAATTTCTACTTAAATTGAAGCAGCAGTTTATGCCTCTGCCTTGTTTCCCTTGGACAGTGCTCAGCCTTATGTTGAGTGACTAAATAATAAATCTATTAAGCTTTCTCCTAAAGTAATTTTGCTGTGTACTTATTTTATTTCTGACTGGTTTTCGATTTGCTTGCTAGTCATTGCAACTGGCTCTGTTTTCCATTCCATCTGTACCAGATATATTCACAAGGTCTCTTCTCAGAGTTTTGGGAGGGTATTAAGTCCTCTGTTAAAACCTCAGTCATCTGAAGCCTTTGAGTCATCATGAACTTCGAGCCTGTACATAGTACATATTTGTTCACATTTTTGTTCTCAATGTAGTCTTTTTGTGTCTGATCACTATTTTTGTGAAAACGATGCATGTTCTCTTTATTGATACAAGGAAGAAATATCAGTTATTTACATTGCAAACACACAGTATTTGAAAATATGCAATTGGAAAACTTACCCTGTATTTGGGGCACAACCTCCCTGGAAAAGCACAAGTCTTCTAAAGACTCAGAAGCAGGAGCCATGCCCCTGTAATTTAAGTTGCTTCCCAGATTTCTGAGCTGAGTCTACTCCTGCCCAGCTTGCTGAGTTTGTATCAGCTTCTGGCCACTAGCCCTTCACCTATTCTGCAGTTTAGAGCAAGTCTTTAAATCCTCCCAATTGTTCTCAACCAACATATTCACCTTGAAGATGGAAAACAGTTAATGCCTTCACTAGAAATTGCATGCTTTCCTTCTGTGTTACATGGAGGGTGCATGGAAACTGTAGAGCAATGGAGAAACAAACCTAGAGAGGTTTAAAACAGTCTTCTATTGCTGTCCATTGCTGTGGATTTGGTTTTGTGGTGATTTTCCCTTTACAATGTCAATGAGACAAAAATTATCATGAGCTGTAAATGGAAAATCTGTTACCTAATATCTGTAGAAAAGACACTGCAGGAGAGTTTCCTACTGTTTAAAACAAAGCTTCCTCTTTCTTTCATTTTCTCGGAAGGATCAGGTTTGGTATATACAGATTTTGTCCTCCTGAATCAAATTTTTTGAATGTTTGCTGGCAGTATTTGGGAATGTGTGCTTTAAATGGGTCAAGAGAATTCATCTGTAATAAATCGCTCAAAGATATTGCAAAGCTTAGAATACATGCAAAAAATTGATAATTTGTGTTAAAAAAGAACCTTTCTAAACAAAAGCTGGTCCTGTAGGTGTATGTGTGGGGATGTTACATAGCTGGATAAAAAGCCTTTGGCTATTATAGGAGACTTTCAGGTGTTTGCCCAAATCTTGCGTTTTCATGCCCATATTCTGATAGTGACAGTGCAAACTCTTTTACACACAAATAAAATTTGCACACTTTTGAGTAATTCCACACACAGATTGGCTTAGTAGTTGTTTGGAATTAGAGAAGGAAGGGAAAAATTTTGCTTTTCAGGTTGGCATTGATTTCATGACTTGGGGATTTTGTAGGGACCTTGCATGTAAAAAACAGAGGCACTATTTTGAAGCCCCAGTTTAGTGTCAGTGGTGGAATATCAGCTACCATGTGCTGAACCTTACTGTTTGTCTCTTTTTCTTCTGGTTCCTTTTTCTAGGAGATGAGGAAAGGGGGGGAGAGGAGGTGAAAGTGGGCTGAAAACTGTCATTCAGCACACTTATACTAAAAAGCCCATTAAACAGTGCCTAACAGCTGTATTGATTCCTCTACAGTTTCACAGAGTGCCAAAAGGCTTCTGCTGCCTGGTGGTTTGGAGTTTGGCCTTCAGAGGAGCCCAGTACCGAGTGACAAACTGGTGCACGTGTTCCGCGTGTCAGAGTGACAAACATGCACGGTGGGAGTGACAACAGCCAGGACACTGCATGCTGGACAGAGGTGAGTGATGCTGTAGTTCTGCCTGGTAGGCTTTAATGTAAGTTTTGCCAGAAATATGAATCCTGTTATTAATGTTTTGCATTGCTAACAGATAATAAGAAAAAAAATTCTGAACTTTTCAAGTTATGCGTTTTATCTATGTCAGTGTGGCGCTGAATTATAGTCTGCTTGAAGTCACAAGCACTCAATATATATATATATATTGAGTATATATATTGACCCAATATATATGTGTATAAAAAGCCTTTCAACAGAAACTTTATCATACTGACATTCTCACCACATCTGAGACTATTCAAACAGAAATTCAGAAATTAAAGCCCTGGGCCAAAGCTGCATTGATACTGAAAATAACT
The DNA here is from genome assembly GCF_048771995.1 of Taeniopygia guttata. Classification (NCBI taxonomy): domain Eukaryota; kingdom Metazoa; phylum Chordata; class Aves; order Passeriformes; family Estrildidae; genus Taeniopygia; species Taeniopygia guttata. The sequence continues at coordinate 12,848,638 of NC_133031.1, read as the reverse complement.
ACCATACAGGCAGTTGGCATCTCAGATGAGTAAAAATTAGCTGAGCACCACAACATTTCATTCAGTAATATTCACAAAACAACCAAACATTACTGTAATCATCTCTTCTATAAAGCCTGAGAGTACTGAAACGCCTTAAAGCTCTATATTGGTCCTTCTGTTTCCATCCTCTTCTGCTTACACTAAACACACTGGCTGGATGATTCTTCCTCTGCTTAGAGGTTCCTCAGTTTATAGCAGGGCTGGTTTTGTGATTGGATTCCCACATTCTGTGGTAACTCCAACAGGCATCTCTTAAAAATCTCATATTTCTTATTTTTTAAATTGGAAATTGGATATTATATTCTGCATCAGTCATCCTCATTTCAATATGCTTCAATTTGGCAGGTTCTTTTCTTTCAATTTCTCTGGAATTTATAAGATTAGTTATGTTTCTGTTGAAGGTCCATAATCATTTCCATCCCAGTGAAAATTTCCTGATGGAATATCCTATTGTTGCATTTTTTCAGTTGTTTCATTTTAGAATCTTCTCATATGTGATATTCTGTCTTTTCTCTGAATAAAAATAACAAGAGTTCTTTATTCTCTTGAATCAACGATGCAAAAAATCTGATGTAGTTGGAAGCATTTCAGAAAATTTTAATTTTTGACTTTATTAACAAGTGAAGTAGAACATTTCTGGTGTGTTAAAATATGTTCCTAAGGAGACAGCTATAAATTTGTTTGTGAAATTCCCTCCACCTCTTCTCTAATCTTGTTGGATTAAATGTCCTTTTTTTTCTGCAAGTTTTTGTTCTCTAGAATTTTAGGGAATATGAATAGAAATTAAGGAATAAATTCATATAGATTTTATTTTCTTTTAAAACTTACATAAATTATTTACATTAGTATCTGTACTTGCTGAATTTTTAGTAGTAATGGCAAATTTTAATGCTTTCTTTTTTGTTTCCTATTCAGAGAGAATCATATTCTAGGACAAATTTGAGTTCATTTTTACCAAACACTGTTTTCTGTAATTTTTTGGTTTGCAGAAGTCTTGACTAATTCCCATGTCCATATTGTCCAATGACAGCTTCAAGTTGAGCTCATTAAATCTCAGAAGTCTTTTTAAAAAGTCAGTTGGTGACAGGGTGTTGATTAAATTTGTTAAATGTAGAAGTAAATTGAATCGGTTTTGGATTATGCAACCTGCAGCTGAGCTTGGAGAGCTCATTTTCATTCCATTTCACTTTGTAGGAAAAGATTTTCTCTCTGTTTCCTGCTTCACAGTAGATGTAGTTACCAAATGTTCAAGATGGTGTCTCAAGTAGTCAAAAGGTGAATGTCTCTATTTGTACATATACATGTGTAAGAATGTATTTTTTCCTTGTGCACAGCTGCACTTTCTTTTTATATGGCTTTTTTTTTTTTGGTCTGTGTTTTCCCTGGCTTGTAATTAGAAGAGGGAAAAGAAACACTATATGCCATAGGAAATGCATATCACCTGCTTGTATTAGCAAATATAAAGCAATTTTTATAACTGTCTTCTAAATAGCTCTTTTATTGCTTCGCAGGATTCTGTTCTGTCTACTGCGCCTTCTTATGTACTGTCATAGTCTTTGATAATACCAACTATTTCATTACTGAGAGTGCTCTAACAAATTTTTTGTTACATGGAAAATCCAAATAACCTGCTGAATTGGTTTATGTTGCAAAATGATAGGTGGTGTGTAACTGTCACAGGCAAATTCTGCAATCCTATAATTTGTGTAGATAAGAGGGCTTAATGCTGTAATTCCAACAGAAAAAAGCGCAAGTAAGAGAGAGTTTAATACTTCAGTGTGCTTGTATTTTTCTTTATCACATTTAGAATATAGTAAAGGCTTATATTTTTATTCCTGTGAATGAAATTCTCCCTGAATTGTATCAGAGGAAAGATTACCACCTACCAAGTGACTGAAATCACCTTGCTCTTAAGGTATAAAGTTTTCAGTGTTCATATAGGTTTGAGCTTTACATATCTGGTGATACTTAAGCAATGAAAAGCCTGACAAATCGAGTAACTGAAGCAGCCATCACCAATTCCAGTGTAGCAGTTCCTTTGAAACCCCACATCTCTTTTGAAAATGCACACCTCTCTCCAAAGTTTGAGGCATAGAAGTTTGAGGGAATTGTCTTCCATTCTTAACTCTGCTGTGATCTTAAAATATTGGAGTTTTTCTTGATTTCTCCCAGTGACTCTGGAATGATGCTCAGTAATGCTTATTTCAGGTGCAGTATCCAAGAGAGCCAGTGGGTCACCAGACATCTGTGGTCCCTAATCTGTTTATGTCAATCTATATATATATATTTAGGGTGCAACTGAAAGAAGAAAGTTTCCATTAAATTCTTAGAATTTTGGAAAAAACATGGAAGACCCAACAGTAGCTAGGTATAAAATTTTTATATTAACAGCATTTTTCTTATAAGGAGCACTGTGCTAGCAGTACAGTGCAAATTATGCCCTCAACACTCTCTGTGTATCTGCAGAAAATATGTCTCTTGGTGCTCTTGTGTGCAGAACACTTTCAATCCAAAGCTGCATAACATGAAAAAAGACATACTAGCAACCAGGACAAGGCTGCCAAAACTTGTGTTTTTCCAGGGCCTGGGCCTCCAAAAAGGATGTATGTTTTTAATTAGCTGTGTGATGACAAGATTAAGAAGGCAGGCACTTCTTTTTACTTACCAAAGTCCCACAGGTCTTTTGGGCAAATGTCTAAAGCTGGGGGCTTCTGGGGGAAAAAAAAGAGTGTAATACTTAGAATTTAATTCCCTTAGTTACAGCTAAATGGTATATGAGAATACTCAAGGCATGTTATTTGTGGGAATAAATTGATATAGATCCATTAAGTTAATTGAAGTTAAGGTAATTTAAACTTGCTGAGAATGTAACTCCTATGGTGAAAAACAGGAGGGAAGGCAAACACGATTTTACATGATTCATTTCACTGGGGAAGGAATGATACCTTGGGATCTGTCTTTGATAGGCAATGGGACAGATCTGTGGTGATTTCCATGACTATAAAGTGCTCTAAGTTCCATTAGGAGTGGACTAACATTATGGAATAGTCCTTTTGCCGATTTTGGAGAAATCATCTTGGTTTGCAACAGTTATACATAGTATGTGAAGAACTTGGGGATCACTGAATGAAAAGTTGTATGGAGAGGCAGATGATTTCACTTTGATATAAATATTGATATCATGTCGACTGCTTGTTCTTACATGTCAGAGTTTAGAAACTGAATATCCTTTGTCTTTAAACTATGGAACAGGTCTAGCTCTATTTCCCCCAGATAACTTTGGGTGGGTTTTTGAAACACCCATTCAAATATCTGATTATGTGCTGACTACCCTGAAGTTCAATTTCTACATCCTAGTGCTCTGCATGTACCCTTTTTACTTTCTCTGTGCTGAGAAACTGTAGTAAATTATTTTCTTTGGCTGGGTCAGGAAGTATTTTTCCATTTGGCTACTCTTTATTCCTGCTTTTCATTTGCAGAGTAATTTCATAGTTAGACACTAGGCAGCTGGTCTTCTAATGTGTGGACTGGCTTAGCAAATAATTTTATTATGTCTACAGTGCACCAGGTTTCATTATAAAGTTTCAGACAAGGCTATCTCCTTCCTTTCTCATTCATAGCTTTTAGCTATGCCTATGCAATTAAATGAGGTAGCTGACTCTCTGCACATCTTGATAGATACAAAGAGGAACAGCCTCTTTGGGTTCTAAGGGTGTTGTTTCAAGATCAGTTTAAGCCAATCTAATTGCAGGCAGCTCCTGTTGACTCGCATTGTCCCTGCTTCTCTTCCTCCCCAGCAATATTTGCAGCTGAATCAGGTTCTTGGCAGGGCAATGTGTGTGTGCCAGTGGCAGCAAATGGGAGAAGTAGGAGGGAGGAGGAAATCACTGCATAGTCAGGACCCAGTCACACCAAGGCAGGGCCAGAACGGTGCCCTCAGCAGTGCAGACTCACCGGGGGATCAGTGGAATTTTGCTGTCGTTTGTGCAGGTGACCTTCAGCAGCGCTTTCATCTCCCAGCTTCCAGCAGTGCACTGCACATTCAGATTTGGAATCTTGTAAGATTCTGTAAGATCTGAAAGGTGAGCTAAGGCAAAGGACATGAGTAGAGGTTTTTATGACTTCCATGTTTATGCTGAAGACAGATTAAAGTCTTCAGTTTGAGATACAGCAGGTAATTTTTATCAAGTAGTATAGCAAATATATTTGTGATACTATTTTTTTGCAAATAGTACAGATTTAGGAAACTAGGATTTGAAGACAAGACAAAATAGTCATTATTATATTCCATGGCAAACTTTGCCTTGAGTTTAGAAAGGCCAGATTCAACATCTGTTTTTCTCAGTGACAGTGCTATTTCAACAAGACAATCATTTATATTAAACAAATAATTTTTAATTCTGTTAAACAGACCTCAAATTCCAAGGCATGCAGATACACCCATCAGATGCAAAGAAGCCAACTCCAATCTCCTCAGCTTCAAAAGAAAACATTTTAGGCACATGTTCGGACAAATCCTGCTCCCAGTGTTAGAGCCAATTGGAAACACTTCTCATTGATATTTTGATTTATTTTCTACTTTATGAATGCCTTCTCATGACCCACTTGAAAGGATCCTTGCTAAGTATTTTTGGGCAATGCTGGAGACTAAACTGGAATTTGGTTATTCTGTTTTTATCTTCAGTGTGACTCCCATAACTGCATATATATTTCTGACCTGTCTATTTGTATAGGATTTGGGCAATATCTATATAATTACTTTTACAAGAATGACCATTTCTGGCATATGTAATCTCAGCAAATTAAAATTTCCACTAATAAGAGCCAGAAAACAAGTATAATAGTAGTCTCTTTACAAAGCTGAAACTCCATATCTGAGAGGCAAATTGTGACTTTGTGAGGCTGATAATAGTGGAAAAAGTTTGGCTATAGTGTAAGACAGGAGATTATAAGAAGCTGTTGCCATTTAGAAAAATATTCCCTTTCTGTTCTTTACATGAAGAGCTGTAAGTAATCAGTATCTATAAAAATGGGCCTTCCTGTAGTTCTTTGCCAAGGTGGTTCACTTGCACTGCCATTTTACCTGCTCACTGTAGGTCTGTGGATACCCTTTCTGTAGCACCATTAGCAACACATGCTTAATCCAATTAATTTAATCTATTTCCATCTGGAAAGTTAGCAGATAGTGTGTGGAGGGAATGAACTTCTATCAAGGCATAATTGAGAAATGCTTTGCCATTTCCTCTGTCTATAATTCTATCACAAATTTGAAAAAACTGGTTTTGCCTTTTGTACTAATAGAGACAGAAGTAGTTGTCCCTGTAGGTTTGAGAAGTGCTTTAGGATGTACAGTTGATGCATGGATGTTGCAGCGTGTTCTGTTTGTCAGGACCTGTTTCAGGGTGCTGTTTGTCTGGCTGCACCTTGGGGAAGACCAGGTGCCCAGGCTGAATTTCCACAGCCAGCTCCATCTGGTGTAGCTCTGTAGTCCCACACTCCATGCACGGTCTGTCACTGCTGGGTGCCACCCTGTCCCTCCTGTGCTCTGGGTAAGTGTCTGGGTGATCATGGCCTGAACATACAACAAGGGACCTCATCCAGCCTGGAAACGAATCCTTCTTACCTGGCCCTTTGTGGTTGAATCAGGCTCCTGATCCAGCCATGTTATGGTGCTGTGGTCATCAGTGTCAGCCCAAGGTGGGAGCAAAGAACTGGGAACAGATGGTAAGGCCACGTTCTGCATGGCAGCTTACAATGGTGTTTAATTAAGATAACTTCATAATCAACTTCCTAATGATTACTTTTACACTTTCCTTAAATACTAACCATGTTGAGTACTCTGTCATTTTGTTTCTGTCTCATAAAAGCCTTTTATTATCTTTGTGTTAATGTGCATTTAATTAAAAATAACAATGATGCAGGTGATTGCTATGAAAGTTCCCAATAAGAGTGGATACATGATCTGTTTCACTGGAGTTATAAGTTTCCTTCATGCTCTTTTCTTGCACTAGTGAGATTTGATTATACTTAAATCCATGTATTCAGATGAGTCTGTTGCTTCTCCCCCAGCTTTTTTTTTTTTTTTTTTTTTTTTAATTCCACTGAGGTTGTTTATGTGTTTATTCAGTGATTATATCTGAAGTTACTGAATTTTTCCTTTATGAGTTCCAGTGCTTATGAGTGTTGTGAATCCCAGAAAGGGAGCAGGGATGGGATGGGCTGCCTCTATTCGGAACATGCTGATTGTTTTTTAATATGTTTTTCCCTGAGTGCCTTCTCTGTGATTCCATACAGAACTCTCCAGCATTCAGATGAAAAACAATTTCATATTTCCTTGTATTTCTCTGCCAGCACTACCCTGGACTCTGACTAATGCTAACCAGTGTAATTATCTGTGACTTTCCTCCTAAGCTTTCCATTTCCACTCAGACCACAGAATGGTGTTCTCCAATCCACAGCAATTATGAGTGTGATATATGAGACAGCTGGAAGAGGGTACTGAGGATAAAATTGAGATGATAAACAACAACCACTGCTAAGCCAAATGCATAGCAAGTCTCAACTTAAACTCTCTTCAAAACTGCCACTAAAATCATTGAGGATTCTGCTTGCATGTCCAATGCTTTGATCTTTATTTTTTAATTATTAATTCTGTGTTTGAACTTGGCCCACTCTACTAAGATATTTGAAACACATAGTTCTGAGTTGTCTTTGCTCTTTTGCACGTGACAATCAGGGCCAGCCTGGGGTTTTCCCCAACAGATGGAAACAAGGTCCACGTTTATATAAAGATGTGTGGAGAACCATGGGAAGGTTTTGTGTGAATATGTCCTTAAATAACATCCACATTTGATAACTGGGGATATAAGATACAAGGGGTGGTGGATTTCTGCCAAGGCCCCAGGAAAACAGTTTTGCACTTCTTAAAGAAGAGGGTCAAGAGTCTGGGCAGTTGGATGTCTCATGATATTGCGTTTGCTAGATGTCAAAGTTATTTGAGAGCATTTCCTGCAGGTCTCCCTCAGCTCCAGCTGTTTCTAGCAAGGGATGTGCAGATCCCAGAGGATTAATTACCAGTCTCTGATAGTCAATACTCCTTCTTGTTTCCATCTGTGCTTAATTTTACAGTTTTGCTTATCTATTAATAGAAATATGTAAGAAAGGTTTATCAATTTCTTTTTTTTGTCTCTGACTTTTGCTCTTGCTTTTACCTTTTCGTGAGGAGCAGACAGGCAGAAGGCAACACAACTGAGGTAAATAGGCATATTTTCTGAAGAGATTGGGCATACACTGTATGTACCAAACAGATGGGGTACAGAATTTGCTGATTTTGCAGAAATACTGGAATTATGAGGTATACATTGAAAGAATAGTAGCAAATTATGGAGAAAATAAGTAATGCAAAGAACGCTGTTTATTGAAACAAATATGATTTGCATTATTATTTGGATATTTGTGTTGCTGTGGGAAATACAAAAAATGAAATGTGGGAGAAGTTGTATATTGAACAGTAAAGTATGTGGTTTTCTTTTTTTTTCTTTTTATTTCTCATGCAAAGCTTTACATTTTGATCTTATTTTTAATTTCTTTTTCCTTTTTTATTGTATTGAAATGGAGAGGGTTGCAGTCATTTAGTTGTTACTAATCCCTTAATTAAGCAACCTCAGACTCAATTTAGCTGCATATCTTCTTCATCCAGGAATGCAAATGTGCCCCTGAAAAACAAGTTCTCTGTATTTTTGGCTGTTGAAGAGCATGATTTTCAGAATTGTTAGGTATGCTCTGCTATTATTGTAAAAAATCCTTAGAAGAAAAAATTACAATAAAAATATTAAACCTACAAATGTGTTCTTGTTAAGAAATACATCTTTTAAAAAACCCGATCCTAAAATGTTTTTTATACTAAAGGTCTTGTGGAAAGACCTGAAGCTGCTTGAAATATTCTGAATAAATAAGAGTGGTGTCACAAAATTCAAAACCCCCCCCCCCATCTGTTTTGCAGTACATTTTGGGGTTTTGATGTTGCCATTTAAATTCCAAAAATAAATGGTATCTAGTATCAATGGCATTACTTTATATAATGTTCCAAAACACAAATATATATGTGAGAGAAATTATCCTTTTTTATTTCTATTCTCAATTCAATTTGAAACAAGTTAAAAAAAAATTTAGACTACTTAGATTTTTACACAAAATGCAGGTTCTGTTTCTTCAATGTTTTTAATTTAAATCTTATTATTCTCCCTAAGTCTGCAAGTAATATCTGTTACAATGGTGCCTGCCAGTTTGGATTACCTTCTAAACTCTGCTGCAACAGAATCAAGTTTTTGGGAAACACGTAGGGAAATAATGAGTGGTTTCCATGGGCTTAAACTGTGACTCACTGTGATCATCAACTTTAACATCTCCTTTTTTAGTGTCTTAGTGACATTGGTCACCTTTGTGATTTGAAGAAGATTTCAGGATACTTGTAGTGAGGTTAAGAGCGAAAGGGTACAAAAAATATTGATACTTTAAGCTCTTCACCTCAGCACCCTGTGTGCACACACAAGTGAGTATTTCACCTCTAATTCTGTAAATGTGCCCCCAGTCTCAGAGGAGAAAGATGTGACTTGAGAGCTGGTGATGGAGTGAACACAAATGAGCTGTTGAATGAGGTTCTCAGGTTGGAGGGTACCTATTCCCAGTTTTCCAGGAGGCTTCTGATTTTGTTTGCCTGCAGAAACTGGAAGATTGCACAATATTTAATCATGTTCTGAAAGTTGTTTTGCAAATGTTAAACCTAGGAACCAAAATTCTGCTGCCTCATTTGTCGTGTAAGGAATGAAGTGTTAGTGAGCTGCAAAAACATCTACTGCTCAGAGACAGTATGAGAGTGTAACAGCTATAAAATTGAATTCTGTGTTTAATAGCTTTGGAGAGACAAAGGACCTACTATGTTACACTCCTAGTTTAGACTTACATTTAAGTTCCACTTTTTAGCACCCTGTGAGTTAGAATAATGTTGTCAGTTCCACTGAAGCTGAAGGTAGCTTTTTTTGGAATTAATAGGGCACACAGAAAGTCAGCATATGCAACACTGATCTCTTCATTTTATTCCATGAAGAAATAAGAGTTTCTGCAAAGAAATAAGAAAATAAAATTGCTCTTGCAGCACTTTACTTACTTACCTCAGATTTTCTTGTGTAAAAAAAAAAAGCATACTTTTATTCCAATTATCAATTAGTTAACACTTACTTTTTCTTGAATAATGTCCACTAATCTCTGCTTTAGACTTCTGATTTTATTTATTTATTTCCAGGCTGAAAAGGTTCTCCTGTTGTATTGTAAACAACCACTGAACCTTCAGAAGAGATTTCTCATCTGGGCTGTTTTGCTGGTGAGTTGCTTGAAGCCTGATGCTATAAAGATAATAGAATTAGGAGACCTAGCAGGCCTCATTATTTTTAATTACTATTGCTGCTGCTCACACACTACATGTAATTCAGTAAAGATGGAGTGGAGTGAGGGGGGGACCCAACAACTCTGCATTTCAAAATGAGCCATCAGAAGCAGCAGTTGTCAAATCTTTCTGTGAATTATGTGTTTTTCAGATGTATTATTCTAATAATATTTTGAACACATCTCAGAAATTCAGTAAAGCAAAGAAGAAAAGGGAATGTGGGCCTTAAATAGGTCAAAATTTAAGTACCTTCAGCTAGCTTTTTGGTTCATTTATCAAACCAAATCAATTGTTATTACTAGTCTATTATCATCATCCTTCCAGTGAGCTGGTTTCATTTCAATCAATATTTCTAATTAAATTACATCAAATGTGGTTTTAAATTGTAACAACCTAGCTTCATGTAGGCTAAATTTATATGCATATCTTTATCCATTATTTTCATTCTCTCTTTATTAATAAGATATTTCCTTACAAATAAGCAATAAGCAGCTGTGTTGAAACAGCTATACATCAGAGTTGATAGTGGACCACCTGCTATGCTGAAATGTTATTTGTCTTTTATTTGTATGGACTATATGCTTTAAATAGCTCTGAAACTGCCATTGAATTTTCCAGTCACAACCCAGAGAGATGGAGGACCAGTGATCTGGGCTATGGTTTTCACTGGCTCCTTTTGGCTTGTAAACTAACCATTTATGGACATGGATACAAACAGTACAAATACCATTTCTTGGTAGTTTCTTTTCAACTTGCAAATATCTGCTCTGCTCCTTCAGCAGTGTGTGCCTCAGTGCTCTGATTTCCCTCAGTTTGGTACTGCTGCTTTGTGAGTGTAGTGCTAAAAGCACAAGTGGAGTTAGTCTTGCTTTTGTGTCTTGCAATGTCCAGAGCAGGAATTTTACAGCTTTTGAGACAGCAACAAAAATGCACTTACTTAATTTGTTGGGGTATTTTTTTATTGTGGCTGCCCATTAGAAGGCTCTGTGGATTGTCCTCTTCTTCCCTCCCATTATTACAAATACAGTAACTGTGCTATGTTTGAGAATAATTGTTTTGCTTCCCTGCAGGGATTTAGACACTAGTTAATCATGCATTAGCAGTTTCCATAAGATGTACTTTCCAGGATGATAATGTGGTTCTAGTTCAAGCATTCATGCCTTGGAAGTGTTCAATGTCTGTATGTCTGTGGTAGTTTACAGCAGCAAGGGAAGTCTTACCTTCATTATGTTTTTCATAAACACATGTGTGTGTGGATGGGTGTTTGCATGCTTGTTTGTGCATGTGAGTGTATATAAAAATCAGAAGCCTTTCTTTAGTGGCCAATGGAGAGATTACTGGGAGAAGCCTGATCCTATTGCCAGTGTATGGAAGTCAATCTGGACAGTGAGGTCCACAAGGGCACACTCAGTACTACATCTTTCCAAATAATTGTTGTAGGTTAATTGATGTGGCTCTAAGGTCATGTTTTGTATTTAAATATAATTCTAATCCTTAACTCTTTTACTTAAGTATTGTAGCTGGTCATCCAAACATTCCTCTTAGTAGCAAATGTATAAACTCAGAACAATTGAACTCCTTGGCTCTGGTCTCCTGATGATACTTGTGCATGCCATTTCTTAAATATGCAGTTTCTGTTTTTTTCACTTTGACAGGCTATTTTGTCAGTTTTGAGTTTCATATTTCCTCAAATTATATTCTGAAGGCAGATAAGGGAGTTTAAAAACATAAAACCAAAGTGACCATTACCCTAATGGGAACTGAAGTGCAATTAACTATATCACAATGTTACCATGCTTACTTCTATGTCAGTCATAGGTGTGGTCAGTATATGTGTGGGGAGTGCAAAGGAGAAAGTTTTAGAACTGAAATATGCAGAATCTCTAAATGTTTCAAGGCACAGTCAATTCCTTCTTTACAAAGTTTCTCCATTTTTTTTCTTCTTAGATTAGTGTATAATCTAACATACTCACAGGCTAAATTAGGCAGGTCTCCAGAAAGAAATTGTATGGAAATATATTTGAAAGCACCTGTTCCTGTGCCTCCCACCACCTCCTTTTGTGGAATGTTTTAAAGGATTTATAAAGGTCTTAAGAATTCTTTCCTAAGTAGTATAAAACTTTCCTTTAACAACTTCTCCAGTGCCCACAGTTACTCTGCTATCACAGTTGTTACAGGTGTTTGTTAAGGATTGAGTCCTGTGATAAGAATTTTAGTGTTGTATATATTTTAGAGTACTTTCTTCATCCATAGACATGAAATATGGCACTTTCTCAACTGATTGTGCTCTGTAATTTAGAAAATTATAGTTACTTGTGTGTGAATTAATCTTAACACTCACTACTCTAAAACCAGAGTAATCAAGAGTGCTAAGTGAAACACTTTCCCTGTAAAATTTGATTAATGATTTTGTCTAAGCTGTTTAAACACCTGTTTTGCATATTCCAAACATATTCCTTACACCATCCAGTATATTTAACTGAGCTGTTGTTGTTTTATTGTATACACACCAAAACTGATCAAAAGACATCCAAATCCTTCCAAAATATTGGGGGGGGGAGGGGGGGGGCAGTGGGGAGGTCTCTGTGAGGATGTAGAGAGTACAGTCGGAATGCTTAAAGATCTAATGAGTGCCAGAGTGTTCAAAGTGTAGCCTTTTAGTCCTGTTTCAATTGTTCCATAGACGTGGACTCCTTCCCTCTCGTTTCTCCCTTTAATCTGCTGATGGGATACGTGAGGTGACTTCTGTGGCTTCTGATAAGTGCAAAACCAGAGTCTTCTCTGTAGTGATAGCCTAGGAGAGTAGCACTTCACTTGTAGGTCGAAAAAAGTATTTTGCCAGTGGTAGTCAGTGATGGCTTCTGCAATAGCTGATCCCCCCGACTCTTGGCTCTCCATCAGGGGTTCCTTAGTACAAGTTGTCTGGGTGACTGAATCAAATGGAGTCAACACAAAAACCAGTATTTGCTCACTGAGTAATTTTTTTTCTTCATGAGTATTGTAGCTGTGCAAGAGAAATACTTGATTAAAAAAAAAAAATTGGTATATGGATATTAAAGCACATTCAGAAGAAGAGTTAATATAACTTTTTCTGACTGATGCACTTATAAAGAGGTCATGGCACTGGGCAGATGTGGCAATGAAGACAGCATATAAGGACCTTTGAAGTATAGGTTTGGCATAGGACAAAAGACATGTGGTGAATCAATCTTTGTCCAGTTAACCATGTGGCAAAACTGGTGGCCTGTTGATGTACTTGTCACAGTATTTAAGACTAGCTATGTCATTTGCTGTCTTGCACTTCACAGTGCACAGACATGCTCCTGTGAGAGCAACTGAAATCCTGCATTTGTAAGGAAGGCTGGTGATAAGGAATATGACTGGACTTCATTTACATGGTAAAGGGAGGAGTAGAAAGAGTAATTAAAATTTTAGTATTTCATATGATGCATTTTTCTGGGAAAACAGCCACACAGTGACTTGTACAGAATCCCCATTCATATCACAGCTGAATAAAATCATGGCAAGGTGAAGTTTTATAAAATTTCATTCTGTATTGTAAATAGAATAAAATACTACAAAAAAGGAGAGATAAATTAATCAGAGAAAGGTTGTTCAGTGCATGACGATTTTCCCATTTCTTTGCTTCTGCATTTTTTTCCTTGCAGGCTTTCAGATGCTGAGGTGATTTTAGGTGCAGTTTTATTTCAGAAGCACTTTAAATACAGATTTGCATGTTTATTTGTGGCTCGGGTTAATTAAAGGTCAATATTTTGCAAAGGATTAAGGGGTACGTGCAGTTTCCATGGGATGAACCTCAAAAAGATAGCAGTGATTTATCTATCCATGCTCGTGTGTGTGTGTGCATATGAGGTATGGTACTTAAACATCTATTACAGAAAACAGCACCCTGGGGACTTGGGTAATAGATCATTTTAATGTATGAATAGGTTACATCCCTAACTACTAGTTGGGAAGGGTTACTTCTTATGGGAAGGGGGCTAAAGTAAACGGCCAAGAAAATTTATAGTGTTGCAATTCAACAAAAATATTGATTAGAAGATGAGGAACTCCATTTTTATAAACTTAATCAACACTGATTGTTTGATTTCAGCTAGTAGTCTGTCAGGGAGAAATAAGAGCTTTGAGCTTGGAGTGGTGAAGTGGGGGAAAGGAGCTGGCAACATTCTAGGGGAAAAAAAGCCTAAATCCAAAAGCACTAATGTAACTTTCCAGAAGATTCAAAGACTAAATATTTAAAAGGGAATAGAAACTGCCTAGGTTTTGTTTTGTTTGCACTGCCATGTATTTCCCTGACTGGAAATTATATTTTAACAAGCAATTGCTGTATTTATTGGCTTATATTTTATTTTGCTAATATTCTGCTGGTGTCCTGTATTTCCATAGTAATCATGTAATAATCTGTTCCACAAAACAGTAGGTTGCCAAGATCCATTTGGAGCCGTGAGTGCTGTGGCCAAAGGTCAGTGCTGGGGGAGCTCTGCTCCTCAGTGTGCAGGTGCCACTTGCATCACAGCCATTAAGCATGAAACTAAAATCAATTTCACTGCATCTTTGCAAGCTGGCAAATGTAGGAGTCACCTAAGCAGAAAAAAAAAAAAAAAAAAGACCCAACTGACACACATGATGTGCCTTTATAAAGAGCTGGACAGGACCTGAAAGAAGTTTTGAAGAGCCTGTAACTCTGGTTGTGTCTCCAAAACCAGCTGTTGCATTGTCTCTGCTGCCACCATTCAGGTCTTAGTTGCATTTTTGTACTGTGTGTTTGAAGTGACTTGCCAACAATAGTTTGATGAATGCAGTGAGGTTTACAGTGGTATCAGAAAGTATCTCAGAGTGAGGGCTTCTGATCTTGGATTTAAAATTACAACATCTGGCTCCTCCTCAGTATGTGATCCACTATGACTGTATGCCTTCACTGCCATGCTAGAGATTCTGCAGTACCTCCTTCTTGAAAAATTGACTTTTCTTCCTTCACTGGTGTCAGAGAGAACACAAAATTTTAAGAAGCTTTTCCTCCTGAAGTTGAGATGATTTATGAGGTAGATGACAATGCCTTTCAGGTAATTTAGTGAAAGGACACCCAACTAATCGATGAATCAATTTTGAAAAATCAGTTGAATACAAATCATTTGCAGTAACAGTCTTGCTTACTTTAAAGTCAAAGTCTAATTCTTGATGAATTTAATGATAAGGAACCTGTTTGGCCCATGGGTCCAGTTTAAGTTACTGTTTAAGATTAAGTTATGTTTGGTTCTTTATATGAATTAGTTGTTATTTTTTTCTTCAGAAAATTGTATCCCCGTTACCTCCATTTATCATTGCTTTACAAGCACAGTGGAATAAAGTTCTGAAGTACCCCTGAATGGCTCAACCTTCCAAGATTCTGTCATGCATGTCATAAATACTCATCTTTTACCTGAGAGCCTCATGTGCTTTGAGGGCCCCAGGCTGAAGGAGGCTTCCTGCCTTGGTACAGCTCTCTGGAGCAAGAGGGAAGTTGTAATTTTGCCTGGAGGTCCTCTCCCTTTAAAATAGTCCTTGGACTGGGGGGTGATCCATGGCTCCCAAGAGCAGTGAGGAGCTGCTGCTGGGGACCATGCTGTGGGATAAGGGCTCTCTAGGATGTCCCCCAGCCACCCTGGCTGCCAGGAAAGCTTCTCCTGCTCTCATGGGTTTTCCTGGTTGTGGGGTCACTGTTAGATCACTTCAGTTTCTGTTTCCTTCAACTTTCTCTTGGGCAAGATGACCACTACCGAGTGCTTTTAGTTTGACATTTTCTTTAGAAGCTATAAACATCCCTGGAAATAACATCTGTCAGGGAGATGGCAAGCTGGGAATTGGGTGCCTGCCCAGCCATAGCATAACAAGGCCACAGGGCACAATTGACTGCAGTGAACAAGGAAATTTCTGAGCCATTGATCCACAAGCCCATATAATGTGTGAAATTGGAAATGTAGCCTGTCAGAAGAAGCTAGCCATATATTTTTAGATTATCTTAAAAAACCAGTACCCTTAACCATTGCTTGGTAGAGAAGAGTGTTTCTTTTTTCTAAAGACTGTTTTGAGGGGAGTTTTGGCTGGTTGTTGTTGTTTGGGGGGATTATTTGTTTGGTGGGGTTTTTTTGTTGGTTGTTTTGGTTTTTAGAATTATTTTCTACTAGTAATGATTGTATAATTTCCTTTCAAAATAATTTTAGTAGTCCTGCTTCTCTTTCATATCACATAGCTTTGTGTGAGCACATATACCCACACAGTTTTTTGTCTAAGTGCTTTTCAGAGGCCAGCACTAAGAAGCATTTTGTGTCATACCTTTGGATGGTAGAACCAAAGACATTGTCCTTGGCAGGAAAAGAAAGAGTGCTGAGACCTACTCGACTTGCAATGTCACCAAGATAAATGTGTAACTGCATCCTTAGGAGAAGTCTAATCTCTTCTGACTTACTTTCTTACCTATGCTTGCAAGTATCTCTTGGCTCCAGAGAAATTATTTCTGATTTGCATGTATGTGCAACCATCCTAGAGGCTATCATATCTTCCTCTTTTGTCAGTTTTCCCTCTTTTTTGAAGGGCTATTACTGCACCAGTTCAGTAATTCCTAAGAGTTTTCCTAGTGGCTGTGAAAAGTTTGTTGGAACCTGCAGCATGCCTGCTTAAAGTAGTTTCTCATTCTGTGAATGGATTTTTCTGTCTCATGTTCCAAAAGAATACATGAAATAAGGTTGCTTGGCTGGGACAGCACCTTTCAGCACAGCTAACCCCTTGATCAGTCCATCCACTCCTACTGAGCAGTAGCAATTGCCTCTTTCATGAACCTTTTCATCTTACTAGGTATGACGAGAACATTAGCTATAAAGAAAATGGAATATTGCCATCTCTGCCTGTGGAGGAAGAGAAGTGGATGCTGTTTGGGCATTGACTGCATTTTAATGTTTGCAAACCTCTTCAAGTTTGGGGATTATCTTTTGTGCTGTGTGCCAGTCTTCTGCCAAAGCCCTTCAGCGTACAAAATTCAGCAATTTTAATCTTAGCTAAAAATCAAGGTGATGAACCCTACCTATAATTTTCTTTTTAAAGCTATACACAATTTGAGAAGTGTTTCTTTATGATAGGTATGAAATAAATGTGAAGCAATATTTCACAAACTACTATTTAGTAGCATTTCTCTCTTAAGGAAAAAACCCCATCACCTTTACAACATGTTTAGTGTCAGTAATGGAAATTGCACAGGATTTTTAAAATTAAAGATTTTCCATGACCCTCACAAAAGAGTAAGTAGATCATTGCTGTAGGGCCCATTAACTTTTACACAGATTTGAGAACAAAGTACAGTTAAAGACCTTCCATTTGTCTCTGAGAAGAGAAACAAACTAGAGTTCTAAGTCACCTGGTAGTTTACAGAGTTGGCCAATGTAAAATGAAACTAATGAACTGTGCTGCTATTTTGGTAAGAATTAAAAAGTGAATCAGATCATGAGTGCATATTGATTTTCCTACCATCTCTTATGAGTTTCCCTACTTTTGGTCACTGAGGGTAAATGTTTTTTAACTGGTAGTCCTATAAATATTCTTGTATAGTCCTATAAGTATTCTCAGTAGCAAACTAATTAAGTAGAAAAATATAGAAATTTAGGACCTAATGTCCCACTTTATTGCTTATCCAAAGCTCATTAAAAGCAGTTTCACAAGAATTAGACCAATCCAATTTGTGTCTAAAGTTTGCTCTGAAGAGCAAATATTACTGTTTAATTAAAGTTAGTAAATTTGTTAAAATAAGAGAATAAAAATGTCAATGAGATAGCCTCTAAATACATTTATTCATTCATACAGTGAACTTCTAATAGATATTAAATCAAGGATAGATAATAGGAGAAAGAACCTTTGGTGAGAAAAGTTTTGACATTTCCTTCATTGTTTACCAGCAGTACTCACACTCCTTAGCGCATGGAGGGAGAAAAGCTGTGCTTCCAAACATAAAGATATTTACTGCAATTATAATCTAGACAGAAAATCAACACCACTCCAATAGAGTTCCTTGTAATTTTATTTAAACTTTATCTTCTAACTTTTTTAATATATGCAGCCAAGCTGAAGCTTATTTGTGCACATCTCTGCCACACAGTCTTTAGTGCTTCTGTGAATATTAACTTGAATATTATCTCAGTGTCTCCAGTATTGTTGGTTCACGTGGCAAAGTATGTTCCTCATAAATTACATAATTTTTGTTATTAGCCTCATATAAATAAGTAGATTTGCTTGGATTTTAAAATGTTCAGTTTTGCTTGAGAAGTTAAGCGATAATACTAATTTCTATTATTTATCCCTTTTCCAATAACATCAGACATTTTGCAGATACAGAGCATAACTGCTCCTTGCCTCAAATATTTAGGCTCCATTATTTTTGGTTTTAAGCTTCTTAGAAAATATTGAAGTAATTTTTCCAAAATAAAACATTTGTTTCACAAATTCAGCTAAAGACTTTCTCAGAGCTAGTTGAGTTCTGATAATAAGATTATTTTTAGCATGAATTCAAACAAAAATGGCAATGCACAGGGCCATATGCTGTTTTTGTTGAGTTTGCTTGCTGTTATCATATTATCCATTGGCACAGCACTTTTATTCAGGTGGTCAACAGGGCCTGTTGAGCCTTTTTTGATGCCTTTATATTTTTTTTTTTTAATTGCTTCATCCTTAAAACCCATGAGTTTCTTCTTTGAAGGACAGAGAGTCAAATCCCAGCAGCCTTACAGGAAGACCATCTAATATATGTCACATAGAAATGAGAGGTATGTGGACCCTGGCTAAGATATTAATTTATTGTTGTTACAATGATTTATCATTCTGTCTGATCTTGCCCTCTTAGAGTCCATGTCATTAATGAACAGTGGCATGACACAAAATCAAAACTAATTTCATTTTGTAAGGGACACCCACAGCTGTGACTCTAGCTGTAAATATGATCATGTTGTTTTTCTGTCACAATGATGAGTAGATGTATGTAATGTTAATAAGATAGCCTTTCTAGCAGTGATAGGGGAGAAAGAGTTCAAACTGTACTGTGTAAAGCTTGGAGTTTATATGTATGGGCCAAGTGAGAGATTTCTAGCTATTCATCATATTAAGATAGTTCACAAAACAGGTGGAGTGTTCTTTGTTTAATTTGAAACTGTTGGATTAGATATTTAGAAACCTAAAATCAATATTTTGAATCATGAAGTAAGCCTCCTCTAAAGCTTTTCTACACCAGAGTAAGAGGACAGCTCTGGAACTAAAATCATGGGCAGGATTTATCAGCTCCTTTCTGTGCTTTTGTAAAAGACAGAGAGTTCTATGATTACCATGTGTCAGAATGGCAACACAAGCTACTGAAACATTTAAAGAGAAAGATGTCATATCTTTGATAAAATCATCACTGAAATGTGATGTTGTACCTCTGTTGTACCTCAACCAAAGGTTGGATTTCGAAACCTTTGTAACCATTATCAGAAATGAAAGGTCATCATTTTGACAGGTTAGAATTAACTGTTTCAGTCCCAACCCATTCTTGTTTTCAGATTACTGCTGCAAACAAAAACTAGCATTAGTCTCAACCCTCTATAGAAAAGAAAAGAAAAAATCTAGGAAGGAAAATTTTCATTGTTTTTTTCTGGAACTCAAAAAGTTTAGAATTCTCTTATAGAAGCAACCATCAAGACATTTTATCTAGGCCATGAAAAAGGTGCTTTTGTTAAGCAGTTTAATTTTCTCTTCAATGTACTATGGTCTTGTCAAACAGGCTGTTGATTACCACAATTAAGACAAACAAAATAACTGTTTAGCTTTTAATAGAAGCAGTAATTACCTAGTAAGTCTGAGATCTGAAAGTTTACACTAAAGAAAATGTTCTGGATCTGTGGTTTATAGTTCTGGAGTTGTAATGATAGTGTTCATTTAAAGTCATTCTTGATCTTTAAGTATTTAAGGATTGGTTTTCTAAGTTTAAGCTTTCAAATATGCTTAATAACTGAGTAGGAAGACAGAATGGTAATCCAAATGGCGTAATGGTCTACATAGCCATAAAACTTCCAGCATAAACTTTAAGAGTACGATAGAAGAGGAAATGTGAAGGTAGAGTAACATGATGTAGCTTGTTCAGTTCTGTACTGGCCCTGCTCCATTAGACTGGCTTCTGGAAACCCTTGAATTTTCAGCCTGATTCTGTTCATAAGTGTTCACCTCAGGCTAGATGCATTACCTCTCTTTGCAGGCTGTGTGAACATTGTGATTGTAGGCTGGGAAACTGGGAAGCACCATGTAGTCCCTGGGGGCAGGCACCTCAGTGGGGAATGAAACACCCATCTCTCCCTGCAGCTTAAACTGCACCCATCTTCACCAGCACCAGCAAGCAGTGCTCTCAGTAAAACAGGGGGAGTTTTCTCTGCCTTTAATGGCTACTGTTTGGGCAGATGCTCATGAGAATGTTTAATATATTAAACACTGTTAATCCTCATTTCTAAAGCTAGCTTTGAGTGAGGAGTTTTATTCTAATCTCTAGTGGTTTTAGCCTGTACTCCAAAAAATACGCCAAAAAAACCCACCAAACCACCACAACATAAACTCAAATCCAGCAATATGGAAAGATTTGGACTGTGTTTGGTATGCTTTTGAGTGAGACTATAAGTCACTGCAAGGGAATCCTATTTCATTCTTCAGCCTTGCTGGCCCCTGCCAGGATAGGGAATGACACTCATGCTTGTTTCCTCTGATGAGGCAAGTCCATTGCTCTGCACTGTCTCTTTTTAACCTGAGAACCAGAAGATGCAAATAAAGACCAAGAGCTGCATGCTGCATAGCACCCTCCTGTTTTCCCATGTCACTATGTCATGACACAGAGAATAAAGTGCTGAGCAGTCTGGCAGTTTGCAGCAGGCAACTCCCCAGGCACTAAATCCACTTGCATGGGCCCATAGCTGTGGTGGTCAGCCTGCTCTGGGAGCTCCACCTTACGCACAGCTGTAAATTGTTCCAAAAGCAATTTCTCAGTCACTTTTGTTTTCATTTAAAACATACTGACTATTAAAAAATATTCTTATTTAATATTTTCCCTTCCTCCTTGATCCCTTTGAAAGGTGTAAAGGTGAATGAAGAATATAAAGCTCTACCTAGCCAAAAGCATGTTTTCTGTTTGAGACACTGCTTGTCATGAGAAAAATCCAGATTGCTTGTTAGTACTGAAGCTTGAACTTCAGAGGAAACAATTACCCTTGTTAAAAGAACTCTGTTTAATGTACAGTGCATAATGAGAGGACAACAGGGAGGATCATTTCACTACTTAATGGACTACAATTAAACTTAAAGCAAACTTTTGTCCTCATTTTCACCAGTGTAACACAGGCCAGGATTCTCCTCCTATGACTGAACAAAATATGAAAGGTATAGTTCTGCAGCTGCTTTGTTTCTGTGGAAAGTTTCCTGACAGTGAAGTACTGTGCAAGAGGCAGCTGCAGAATCAGGCCCTCTGTACACATGCGCTTGTAGTAATCTTAAAAGAAATAGAATGGGACCAGCTATGTGCCACTTCAGCTCAAAGAAAAATCTAGCGTCTTCCATCTGCTCCCCGATCTTGCAGCTGCATTGAATTATGATGTGCTGTCACATTTATAGGGTGATTTCATCAACTGATTTATTTAATTAATTTAGATTTAACATTGTACAAAGGGTATGTGATAAAGTGGTGTAACTCTTTCCTCAGCCACCACACCAGCCAAGATTTATTTTGAGTATCCCCTGCCTCACTGTGTCCTCCCTTGTACTTTTCAAGCTGCAGGAAAGGGGGAGTTCAAAATAGCTGGTTGGACCTAAAGCTGCTCCACTAACAGTGCTGCCACGGAGCAGAGCTGGCAACTTGAATCTTGTGCTGTGATGTTAGAGTTAAAACATCCATATAGTCTTTCCACCAAAAAATATCACCCTGGTGTATCCCTAGTGACTCCAGAATATGCACAATCTTTCATTTAGAAGAACAGATGCACCTGGGGCCAGGTGGATCCTTGGGGTGTTAACAATTTTAGGGTATGCTTCTTTAATACTCTTCTTGGATATATTCATGAAATGGCATAGACTGCACTCTTTTACTTTGTTTCTCTAGAACAATGAAATCTATAGTTGCTAACAGATAAAATCTGTAGCATTATAAATCCAGAGCTGTGATTTGGTGACATGCTGATTGCAAAAATAAGGGACTCTTTCCTATGATGGTTTCAATAATCTTAGTAGGTTTATAAAATGCTACTATCTAATGCAGATATGGGGAAATCAGGGCACAGGTTTTGGCAATAGCTATATACAGACTCAGGAAGTCATGATCTCTGAAGCCATGATCTCTGTGCTGAAAAACTTCATGTCAAATAGGTGAAATAATAGTACAGAAGTATTCCTAATTAAATATACTCTGGTATACATTTATATCTCTGTGTGTGCATGAGAGTGAGAAACAGGTGTTTAATTACACTTATTTGCTGGGTGGACACAGCTCTGAGAAGCCAGAGAAAGTCAGAGTTTCAAATTTTTTTGTCTTAATATTTCTCTAGTGCTCACTTTGAATGAGGGTGAGAGCTATGCTGAGTAAAACCCAGAAAAATCCAAGAATGGTTTAACTGAGTCAATGCAAAACATCTACATTTGTAACACTTATTTTGTAGTGTTGAGCCATACAAATTCAATTATTCCCATATATAAAGAAATAAAATCAGTTCTTTTTGGTGGAAGAGAATGAAGACTATCAAAAAGGGGCTGGATATTTATTACAATGTGTACAGAGAAGTGGTCTGGGCATCTTTTTTGAACCCCTGCTTTATGAAGCCAGAGATGTGTTTAATTTTCATTTGTGTTGCTTTGTTTTTCATAGTTCTGAAAAATATTCAAGCTTTTAAACTGCATTTTGCTGGTTTATTTTCCTATAAATGAATATTTACTAAGAACATAGATTATTTCTATGGAAGGAGACTGCAGAAATGAAATGGTTTTTTGCTAGTAGCGAAACTGTAAAATAAAAGCTCAGTTAAAATGCATCTGCTTCATCTAAAAAGCTTTGAAGTTCTTTTGGCTGTTCTAATTTCACAATATTGGATAAAATCAGTACAAAGGGAACAGGATTATTACAGAAACTAGGCTTGTTTCCACAATGCTAGAATTAGGATTGTGACCCTAGAACACTAAGCAGCATGCAGCAAACAAAACTGAGGAACAACCCAGTAGTTTCTTGTGTTAGACAATCATAAAAGTAGTCATCATGTGGCAGTTTGAAAAAAGAGTCCAAACAATGTAGGAACTGTATCTTAATTTAAGAGATGATCAGAGTAATTAGAAGTTGAGAATGTCATTGAGACAATGACTCACTTAGACTTTTTGGAAGTTATTAATCAAAAGGTGGAAATGAGAGGCAGAAAACAGCACAGCATGTTCAGTATTACGGAATCATGAGCTGCAAATAAATTACATAGAAGATCTATTTTTGTAATAATACACATTTCTAATTATTTTTTACCTTGTGTCTACAGCTATAAGTGGGTGTTTGTGTCACAATCAAATCAGATTTGCTTTCTCTGTGAATATAGTTTATCTGTGTTAATAAAATCCTTCTTCCCCCTTCCCTCACCAAGAGTTTGTGTAATTCTCATGTTGCAACAGACCCATGTGTAAAATCAAAGCTGGTTCTCTGTCACTACTGCAGATTAACTGCTGTTCTTATTGAGCAATTCAGCTTTTGGTTCTCCAGTCAATACAAACGGCTTGGCATGGATGCTGCTGCCTTTCTCCATTGCACTCTTTATTTTCTGTGATTTCTACAATAGATATTGCTTGTCATGGACCCATGTCTTGGCTCCTCTCACTGAGGGGATTATTTAGGCTGCCCTAGCCGAGTACATGTAAAATGAAGGATTTCTCCTTGTAAAAGTAATCTCTGCTAAGTGCTTTTAAATCTGAAGCAACATCATGAGAGTTAGTAGTTATGGGGAAATATAGTAGAAAATACTATGTATAGCCAGAAATTTTATCTATTATTTTTGAATGAGGTGTTGATTCTTGTGAACATATCATGTTTGGCAGACTCCTTCAGGGCTGTGTTTAAATTTTTTATCAGTTTTTCCTTTTCTTCTTCCTGTTAATGTTCAGCTTGAAAACTATCACCGCTCACACCACTTCCAGACTGAGCTGTGGTTTGTCTAGGAAGTGAAAATGAAATGCTTCTCAACCAGAAGTCTGATCTCCATATGGTTTCTCTCAACATTAATAAGAAGCTAACAAAAAAAATTCATCCCCTTTTGTCAAATGCAGAATGTTTGACTTTCATATCCACTTTTTAATTAGAGAAACATGTCTGAACCTGGGAGATCAAGCAGATCACAGACAACAAGTTAATCCATCACAAGTCTAACAAATCCGCATTTAAAAATAGTCTCAATGCTATCCCTTGGTCAGTAAAAAGCATTATATTGTTATTACTTTATTATTAATGCTCTCTTCCCAGTAATAGTCATCTGAGATGTCTTCATCAAACTGGACGTGATCTTATTAATGAAGCAATGGTAGGAAATATAATATTGGCCGTAGCCAGCAGAAGAGAGAAGTAGCAAAGAAAGTTCTACTTATCTTTACTTACATGAGACAAAATAGTGTTGAGACATTTTGTGAACAAATCAAAATGTTCTCTGTTAGACACATTTACAAATTCAATTTGTTACACTAAACCAGTGGAGAAGCTTATAGAGAAAAAAACTTATTCAAAGATTTCTTTATTGTGTTCATTACTTGCTGTTTGATTGGAAAGAAATAATAAATTGCTCCCACTTAAAAAAAGTAAATTAGTCTGCTAGGATAGTCTTCTGCTATCCCAGCAGAACACTAGATCATAGTTAAGAAAAATCTCTAGAATCAGTGCAGTGAATATTAGTGAGAAAAACAACTAGTGAGAAGCAGAAAATATTTGAAATAATTGCTCATCCATGAGGGTTAGCATCTCATTAGGTAGCAGATTAAGACCTTGGTCACAGTAATACCTTCCAAGATGAAGTAAATGACACAATGTGTGCAGACTCCTGTGAAGAGAAGCAAAGATCACTATTTGAGCTCTCTAGTGTGCCTTTTCTAGCAGCACTTATCTCTTTACAGACACCATTTTTGAGTGTCCTCACCACCCAGGTAGAGTCCTTTTTCCACTTCTGGAATTTTGCTGACTCTCATACTCTTTATGGCTGTCTTCTGACTCCTCTGCATTTTATGTCCTATATCCTTTCTCTTCAGTGTTTGCCATTGCACTGTGTGATCACATTTTCTTTCTGCCTTCAAAAATCTCATCTCCTGTGTCAGGCTTTTTAATTCCCTAGCTGGTTATATATCAGTGGTGAAGAGGCCATCATCTTTCCTGAGAAAAGTACACCTTTAATGGTCTGTACCCATGTGAAATAGTAAAATCCTTCCATGTGCTTGTCTAGGCTGTAAGCATGCAGTGCTTAGGCAAAAGGACTCCAGGCATCACATCAATAATAAGAATGCAGTGAGTATTTTGGTTATATGAAGCAGATGAACAGATTATGAGCTAAAAAAACCCTTTAACCAAAATCAAGACTAAATGCTGTGGAAATTGTGAACTACAGAATGTTGGCAACTCTTGAATATTACAGTTTTGCGAATTTTTCTACTTGTTTGTCAAAACTACCACCACTATGTATCCAGAGATTTATGTGATCTTGTCTCTTTTTACTCTTACTGGCTTTTCTTTGACTTTCATATTTGAACCTTTGGAAGAGTACATAATAAAATTCATCCCAAATTGCTAAGATTTGCTTGGTTTCACATTAAATGGTACAAAACCTCTGCGTTCAGCATAATTTCAACCTGAAATCATAAATCTGCTCACAGTCACTCAGTCTAGGATCATGGAGAAAATTTTAAAGGGCCCAAATGGAGGTTTCATAATTAAGCTGTCAGCAGGTTTGGATTTCATTACAAACAATTTGAACAGTTCTTTTTACAAAAGCATGCATGAGCTACTGGCCAAAAGACCAATCACAACTGAGTCATGCTGTCACCAGAAGGAAGATATGATAATGGAACAAAATGTTAGTAATATTCAACACTGGTCTTTTTTGGACAAAACAAGTCATTTAGTGGTACTTAAGATTAGGATTTTGGCAGCTAGACTAAAAACTTTCAGAAAGTTAACCAAACACAGCACAGATCTTATACTGTAAAAAAGTCCATGAGAAGGTAATAAATGCACCATAAGCTATCGAACCAGGAGCAGCTGTCTGTGAACCTAAAGAAGACAGCAGGTTAATCTCATGTGTTGGAGAACTGCTTCCTATAGAATTGGCAGAAGCCAAAAAGGCTGAAGCTCCTCTGTCCAAACGTTCGTGGCTTTTTGATCGGTATTGAGAGAAGCATTAAAGAAAGAATAATTCTAAAGACTTCTCTCTGTTAAGAGCTATGCTGCCATTTTTTAAAATTAACTTTTTAAGAAAATGACAGGACTCTAAAGGCCAAAATAGCTGATATCATTTAAAAATGGGGAGATTATTAAACCCATGAATAGAATTTGAGAAATTGTCATGAAACGGCAGCATTCTTGCAGACATATTGTCCATGCTCAAGATATATGACAGGACTCTGGGCACCTATGTGTAATATATCTTAAATGATTTCCTAGAAAGGTCTTGCTAAAAATACTGCTGTCTGTCTTCATAATTAATTGAATGGCTCTAATATGTGCCTTTTAAAATGCATATGCCCAGAAATTGTACTAAGGCTACTATAGTTCTAGAAGTTTCTTACATGTGAAAAAAAAATCAACTATTTTAATGTGATATTGATTATACCATGATATATTAATTCACAGTGTCCTTCTGAATTTTTATTTCTTTAATGAATAAAAAGAATTTAATTTAAGATATTTAATTTATTTTATAGTTTTCCTGAAACACATGGAAATGTATTTCTCTTCATTGAGAATTAACTATTCTTTGGACTTTATGAGGGTCTTTGAAATATCCATGTACTATTTTCCAGTCCTTCACACTGGGTATTTAAGTAAAATATAGGAAGAAGGCATGATGGTTTTAAAGGAGAAGGAAAAATCAATAGGCAGCTACTTAGAGTATTGCAGTATGCAGATAAGCAGCTTTGCTAAGTCTGAACTTTGCACAGCAACATCAATACAACTTGTAGAACAATGAACTTCAATAGAAATGCTGTGGAGGGAGAGTGGGGAAATGCCTCTTATAAACAGAGCTGTAAATGGTGTTAATGCATGTTGACAAGAGCTTGCTTGAGTAATTTACTGTGTTCAAATACTTTGCAAACCAATTCTTAGCAATAACTGCCTCAGAAAAAAGGCATGGAACTGATGTGTCCTATTTGTGTGAAATGCAGCCTTCCACTACTACAAAATGGACATGTTTAGAAAGGCTTCATTTCCACAAGGTGTATTCAGATAATAGGGTTGGGTTTTTTTTTAATTGTGTAGAAATTAAAATGTCTGTACACAAAAAAAGTATTTCACATGTTGTAAATATTTTAGTATAAAAGATTAGAAGTATTTTGTGAATCATAGCTTCTTAAGTGCATGCTACAAGGATTGTATTGGCACATGTCCTGGATAACTGCACTACACTTATGAGTGGTGAAGGCATGACTAAGTTATTGGTTACACTAAAGAAAGGATGTGGTGAGTATAAGAGTTTTAAGTACCTACTCCTTATGCCTCAAAAAATAATTCATTGCATACCTGGCTATTCATTCAGCTTTCTAAAATGCAGTAGTGACAATGATACAGCCTTCAGACTTTCCAAACACAGAGTGGGGCTGAAATAGTAATTCCAGATGTAAAAGACAAATACTTCTGTCAGATTTCTGGGTTTGCTGGGAACGCTGGCTTCTAGGAAGTTCTTGGGCAACCCTTTGGAGAACTTCAACTTTGTCCTCACACCTGTGTCTGGAAGGTATAACTAATGCTCTGCCAAACTCCTGTTTTTTTATTTCTGGGGAGCCTCTCACAGTTTTTCTCACTGAGTTTTTCCTGCCTTTTAGTATGTATACAGAGGATTAATACAATGCTGGAGACTGGCTGGTTTGGGTCAGTCAAACAAATTGTTAAAATAATCACTGATCCCTGAACTAGTAGCTAAAAACTGGCTTTAGAAAGCTCTTAGAGTCCTCATAGCTGCTGTCCCCTTCTCCGTAACTTGGAGTGCTTGTATGTTGTGTATGTTGTTGGGTGGCAATTGGGTGGACAATTGTTTTTCCCTGCCCTTGCTTTCTTACTCCTCAAGTCCACTGGCAAAATCAGATGGGAAATCAACCTCTGGTTATAATACCAATAATTAATTTTCATTGAAGGATATCCTGGATGTTCTGGTAATGTCAGCATTTAAATTTAAAATGCATAGCTAGAAAAATCTAAGGAAAAATATGATAATTAGGGTTAAAACCCAAACAGTATATGTATGGGAAGCAGTGTTCTCAAGAGTATGCAACTTGTTTTGATTCCTAGGCAAGTACATCCCAGCAGAACCTTCTGACTGTTAACTAGATGAATTATGAGTGAAAAAAGTAAATATGTTCACGTTTATGAAAATGTAACTGCTAAATATTTTTCCTATTTACCTATAGGTAAACTGATTTGTTTTTCTTATTTTTCCTATTTCCTGTTCACCTATTTCTACGTTTTATAACTATGAATATCACAGTAGTGGGAAAAAGTGGAACTGAATGTCATTTTAATTAAAAACACAATGAAAATTGACACTTCATTGCAACATAAGTGATTTCAGCTATTCTCATTTAAATGCTCAGAACAATTTTAATATCTCATTTTTATATAACTGTAACTTTCTATAGATTGCATGATGTCATACATTGATCTTGACCCAGAAAGAAAAAAACTTAGCAAACAGCCTTCAGTATACAAAGGGGGAAAAAAAGGCTATGGTGATATAAGATGCCTGAGATCAGATCCAGGAACACACCTTGGTATCTTTTTCAATCCTTGCAGGTCAATTATTGCACCATGACCTCAGGTCAGTTTTTCTGGCCTGATGTCTCCCAAATGTCACTCAAAAGTTGTTCTGTGTCCAGAGCACTCTTATTATGCTAGCCCCAACTCAAAATGCTGGTTGTTTTTGATTAGTTTATTTCTTGAAGTGGTTTGTTGTTTCTGTTTGTTTGTTCGGTTTTTTTTTTATTTATTGTTCAGAACAATTTATCATAAGACCTTTAAACTAAGATGGTGGTATTACAAAATGGCCAGCTACAATTTCAGCTCTGCCTTTCCAATACTTTGGTACCTCTGAGTCAAACACATTAATCCTACATGACAGGAAGAATCAAAGTGTTCTTGTTGCCCTTCTGTTTTTGCTGGATACTTAAAAGCCTATCCAAACTTTAATGCACTGAAATTTTTACTGTTATATTTGTTTTATTGTGTTTTTAAAATCATGGACTCACCAAGAGCTGAAAGAGCTGGTATGGTTGAAATACACACTAAAACAGGCAAGAAGCTTTTTGCAACATGTTTGGTACCTTTTAGATCACTTTCTTTTGGGGATCTGAATTGCATAATTTAAGAGAATTTAAAAATATTTTAGTATTTCTGGTTCTAGTAAAGTTGCATGAGTATTTTGCTCATGCTGTCCCTGTTAGTATGGAAAATGTCTATCTTCTCTTGCCTCAGAATAATTTTCTCAGCTAGCTGCCTGAATTTTGGTAGTCATATTTGCCTCACTGGTCTTTGTTAATGGCACAGGTTAAAACTGACTGTACTTTTTCTGTAAAGGTGAAGCATTCAGCTCCAAGGAAAATTTCTTACCAGTGGGAAAGCCACACAGCTCTATATGCCCAACTGCAGCAATGCTGTGCTGCTCAAAAATCCACTTCCATGCATTTTGCAGGTCTTTTCAATGACAATAAACCAAGATATTGCTACTGTGCACGTTGATTGTTTCCTGCACTTTTCTCTCCTGTAGTGGGAGGTGTAAATCTAAATGTGACTTTCAACATTCTCCATTCTGTCTGATGGGGATTTTTTATTTGTCACATCTCTGCCCTCTGTGACTACAGTGATTTGTTTCTTTTCTGTCCTTCTGAGAGTAATGTTATGTGATGTTGATTTGAAGAACTGGCAGAGAGGCCAGTCGTCCATTTATCTCAGGGAGGACATTGGAACTAAATCATTACTCAGCTGCTGAAGTAAAGGAATTGTGCAGGAGCTGCTCAGCAGTGAGGGCTGTAAGCTTGTTCCCAAAACAGTCTGTCTTACTGAAAAGTAACTGCTGTGTGAATGAAGCCCTGTTCATCATCCAAATAAGTGAAAAGACTGTTCTCTGATGCATCTTAAGTGCTTTCTAACATGAACCACTCAGAAAATAGGGTGTATATTTCCAAGGGAAATCAGGGATCATTTCTGATCATCATTTTTGCTTACTTCAAAATCTCTGGACACATTTGGCAAAACTCTGTTTCATGGATATCAATTTTCAGTTCATGAAGCTGTGATGCCAAATGTACCGTTTCTGCAGTAGGTCATAATTCAACGTTCTGAGTACACAGCAGCGTGCTGTTGATGCTCAGCCCCAAGAGAGGGGGTGAGCAAAATACATGAATCTGATTTCCAGGACTGACTTCAGCAAAGGAAAATGTAAAAAAACTGTGAGCTTCTATATCTTTCACAACAAGGACTGCTTCCCTCTCTATTCCTCTTTTCCTATACGGGAAATAGGGCTTTTTCTGCATATTGCTGCATGCCATCCTTTCATGTTTCCACTTCTAAAGATTTTTTCTTCCAGATTTTTCATCTATTAGGTTTGCATATGCAGTATTTTTTAATCCCAAGAAAGAGAAAAGTGCTTGATTTTCATAGTTTTAAGTTATGTGTGTTGTCATTTTGGGGCTCCTACTTCCCTTTTGACTAGGAAATGAAATTTCCAAAGTTTACATGTTCAGTTCCTCTTTCCAAACCTACTGGGTACATCTATCTCAGATGCAGTTATGTTTTGAAGAACTACTTCTTTGTATAGAAGAGAATAAACAGCAAATAGCCAATGTTTGATTTTGCCTCTTGAGCTTCAGTGTTTGAAGATATTTGTTATCTGGGAACAATGACTCAGGTAATGTAAGTGGAATTATTAATAAGTTATGAATGATGTTAAGCTCTTTTTATTCTGTAATAATAAGAAATAAAATGACCAATGAGACCCTTAACAAATGTATAAGCATAAGTTTAGTTGCCTGAACTTCATGAGGAGCAGTCATCCACAATTAACATATGACAAAAACATTGAAATTGAGGATTCCAATGTTAGAAGATTAAAAATAATGCTTCTGAGAACACAATATCTCCTCAGCAGTTTGAAAAATGGACATGTAAATATGTTAAACATATTTAAAAGATGTGATGCCAAAGTGTTATGATGAAATGCAAAGCTAATGCACAGGCTTCGTTCACCAGCATTGGCTTTTGTATTTATCAGCAAGCTGAGTCACATTTTGGAGACATTTAACTTTATGCTTATTCTCTTGAGATTTTGAGGGTTGGTTTTGGGAAAAGAGTAGCAATATTCTTTTAAAATGTTGTCTGAGTACTTAAATTTTGTAGGACATAGGGCAAGTATTTTTAATTTTATCATCCACATTGTTCTCAGTAGCATTTTCCATACTGCATTTGCTAAGCAAAAAATGTGATAAATGTAAGCAGTGAGGGATGGAAAAATATTCAGAATTTGAAACTTGTTCTGCACTGATTTCCCACCTAATCAAATTTTTTTTTTTCCAGAACTGTCTCTGGAATGGAACTCCCTATACAGGCAGTTGTTTATATGCATTACTACCTCATGTTACGTGATTTTTATGATTTTTCCCAACATAAGAAATTGGGACAGGAACATTGCTGCTTAAATTTTATTCAAACTAATCAATCAGAACAGAAAATGAAGACATTATTAACATTCAAACTGCATTTTCACATCCCACAGACATGTTTTTTATTATTATGACTAACTGTGTCAGCAGTCAGACTAGACATAGACTCATTGCCAATTAATATAAAAATTCCTTTCTTTGATTTACTAGGAGAGACTGAAGGGACAGAATTGTTTTATTTTAGTTCATGCATTTCCTTTCCCCAGGCTTCACCTGATTGAGGTATTTGTTCTCTGTGGGTCAGTGTATTTTAAAGTTATTAATTACTTCACTCCAATCTATGATACTTAATTAAAGCTTTAAACAAAAATAAATTGGTTATATTTGGTGAAAACGTTGTCAGTCAGATGGGATTTTAGCAACATAATAGAGCCAATACATTTGTTTTGTTTCTAGCGATACTGAATGACCTTGAAGTGTTCGTCTGGCCAATGTGGACTCTTTAAGATAAGAACCCAATTTCTTTTCTTCTCTTTACCTGGGTTAGGATTAACAGTCTGTATTATCAAAAGGATATTAGTACATGACAAGCCTACAGATATTTTTTCCTTTACTTTGCTTGCTGTCACTTAGAGCCAGCATGAAGGCACTGTCAGCAGAACTCATGTATTTGACTGCAGCTCTGGCTGAACAGAGAAGATGGTAGCTTTAATATTCACCCTCCAAGATCTGTTATTGCATTTCTTAGTTTCATTGTGTGACTGACCAAAAAATGCTGTTGTTTTGCTGCTCTGAGAGGCAGAATTCTGAAATGAAAAAGTTTTTAGATTGAAACAGACATTTCCCTGCATCCTTAGAACAGAGAGCAACCAGATTAAGAGTTAGGTATTAAGCTCTTCCAACCCTCTCTCCTTTGCTGGAATGATTAAAGTCCAGAGGACTTTGTAGCTGGTATCATTTAAAACCAGCTGGGCAAGTAAAGCATTTTCAACACGCCACAAAATATTCTGCCCTTTTCTAGACATCAGTGATAGCTGCTCTGCTATTTCTATACCTTTCAGTTGCCAGCCAGGACTAGGAACACATGTTCTTTCTGTAATAAAAATAGAAACATTTCAGTAAATAACTCTATTATAAACTACATTTGTATCCCAAATTCCATATTTAGGCAACATACCATGATGCCCTAGTTTTTATCCAGCTGTTTCTCTAAGGTTAATTCTCTGTGAACAGAACTTGCTTTTGATATCCTAGAGAGACTTTCATACCTTTTGAATAACATAGATGCTCTGTTTTCTTTGGAATAACTACTATGGCCTTGTGAGGTTCTTCCTCCCATCTTCCTCCCTTCTGTAGTACTAATGCACTCCTTTAAAGGCAGCATCTGGGCCAAAGTTTTCTCCTACTTATATAAAATCAAATGTTAAAAATGAATTTTAAAAAGGTCATTGTTTGGGATATGAGTGCCAATCTGATATAGATGTTATGCAAAACTGAACACAAGCAAATGCCCTTCTGGCTAAGATCAAATTTAGCTCTGGTTTAATATCTGATTTATCTTACATTTAGCATTTTCTATGTTAAAGCTTTAAAAAAATGGTATGTAATTTTCAGTAACTTTTTTTGTGCTGTGTACTCTTGAAGAGCTGGGCACCAGCTTTTGAGATGTAGTTAGGTCTATGTATTCACTGAAAGTTGAAAACTCTTACAACACCAAACAACCCCAACATTCACTAGCCTGTAAACAATTGCAGGGTATGACAGCTTGCTATTCTGCTGTTCCTGAAAGACAAACCTTCTCCTTATACCCTGATATTTTCTATGTGTATGAGCTTCACACTCGGAGCGCTCTGGAGGTTCAGATTGTCAATATGTACCTTGCTGGTTGGAAAATGCTGTCTCCAGGCTCCCGGGACTGCTAATGCTCAGGAAGCAAGCTGAGCTGAAGCACTCACAGACACAGAGGAAATACAAGGCAAGGAGATGAAAGAGGAAATGGAGAGACAGAGAATGCATGAAAATATTACCCTCCAAGTCATATATTTGTGTCATGTGGAGTCTTTTCTGCACAGATTTGGCAGGCCCTTTAGTGGAAACTATAGCTCTCTGGCAAGAAGAGAGGCATAATGTCGATTTGTCTGAGTCAAAGAGCCAGTTTAGTGGAGCATGAATTTGCAGTGTACCTGAAAGGGTAGGCATAGATATACAAGCAGAATTTATTTTTTATATTCCCATTGCGTTAGAGAGATTTTCATAGAGATTTTATTGCATTCAGCAGAGTTTCCTAACACAGGAGTCCTGCACTAGGTATGCAAGTCCATGGCTTCATTGTATACCTGGCTGAGTTACTGAATATTAAATCTTGTGTGTACATGTAAGCACCAAGAAAAGATGCAGAGACACATAAACCTAGGTATCTATCTTTTGCATCTGCAATTTTTATTTTGGTGTTGAGATTGTAGTCTGCTTTATTTTTTCAGAAAATACAGGAAGTTGGAAAATAATATTAGCACCATAAACTAAGGAAAAGCAGACAGTATGCAACCAGTCCAGAAAAATGAAACTGCAGATTGTGAGAACTTTTTAAAATTGTGAGATATTTGTAGTGTTTCAGCCTGTGCAAAACAGATCAATAAATTGAAAAGCTGTTGTACAGCAAAGCTTGATCAGTTCAGATTTGCAATTATCTTTGACTCAGTAATTACATAACTCTGGATCCTTTCTACTGGTCACATCCTCTGACAATTACTTTATATCCCTTAGTGTCACAACGTCATATCTTAAATTAGTGGATAATGACTTTGCTAGGGTCATATCTTGCATTTTATAACCTTTTTCCTATTTTGCATCTCTAGTGTGGACTGCATGATACTGTGTAATGTTGATAAGTTCCCTTCAAATTTAGAATCTCCACCTGTTTGATACATAAAAGTGGAATTTCTGACCTGTTGGTTGTTTATGAAGGTCAGAACCCAAGTAACATGTAACAGGAAAACATACTGAGGCCATAAAGAATTTGGTTCCATTAAATATCTTAGATATCACTGGGATTTTTTATTATTTGATGCAAGACCTTCAAATGGCCTAATTTAAACTGCACATAGGTACATTTTCTTAGTCATATTCATTTTCCCCATGTCCATGCAGTCAGTGCTTTACCTTTCTTCTTAAACCAGGGAAGGAGTGATCAGCTTGTGGAGAATAATATCCTCAGTATATCTGAGGGAGTCATATGCAGAGGGCCTCAGTTATTTTAAGCCCATACTTTCGTCTAGAAGCAGTCAACCTACTGTGAGGAAGTTGATGATTATGGGAAGAAGATGCCAGTGGACAGCAAGGCGGATAAAGGTGTTAGCAGAGCAGCATGGCCAGGTATTTTCTCCATTCCCGCTGCAGGAGCAGTGCTGCTGCTGGCCCAAGGCTCGGGTGAGCACTCTGGTGTTACCCAGATTCTGCTTGCTGGCATTATAAATCCCACTGTGCTGACAGAGGGGTCAGTCCTCTGAAGGTGCTGTCACACGATAGGGGTTGCTGACATTACCAGTGCTCCCCTAACAGAAGGCAATATGTGGGTGTGAAGTGGGCTTAGAGAACATAAGCTCTGTACAAACACCGTGCTCTTTCTGCAGGTTAATCAGGTCTTTAATAAAAGACCATGAAAATGTCAGCAGTCTGAACAAATAAACCAGAATTGTAACTGAGTGTTCATTCAAACAAAGAAATAGAAACCCTTTTTTTATTAATGTTCTTCGCACAGAGAGAAAATGGATTAGAACTCTACTTAGAAAATGTTTATTTTAGAAATATTATCTATAAATTTCATAACACAACTGAATATACATTAAACATTAATCTTAAAGAGATGATCATGCTTTAGGCTTGCAGTACTAATTTTTTAATGAAAATTTTTTCTTGGTAAACAGATTAAATAAATAGAAGAATTAACTAATTAAGCAATGTTTAGTATAGGATTAATTGAGAGATGGTAATGATAGGAGAGAGAAGATTACAATTTTTTGTATTAAACAAAAAGCCAATCATTTATACCTTTGGTCCTAAATATAAAATACTTTTTAGCCAACCTTTTCTTGCAGGTGGTGCTAAAATACAGTTATCCATGGAAATATATTTTTCTGAGTACTGGGTGATGAGACCGAATGGTGACTGGTCTTAAAAGATCCCACTATTGTATATTGATTCTATATTAGATATAACTAATTATCTTTCCAGATAGTATAATTCCCATGATACTGTTCTAGAAGGGTCTGGGGGAGGTTTACGTGTGTTGTTTGTCTGTGAATTTTTTAAATCATATGAAAACCAAGCTGACAAGCCAGTTTGATTGCTTTCTCTTCTTATTACACTTCTCTCACTATTTTAAAAACACTAGTATTTGGGCTTGCTTACCTGTAAAATAAGGTTAATATAATGACATATCTCCTAATCACTGGAAAGTAGATTGAAAGACAGGAAAGCTATATACTTTGTACACTGCAGATAGGTGGAAATACAGCTAGTAAAACAAGATGGATTAAATTGCAGCAAGGAAAATTTACATTTATACAAGGATAAACATCCTTCTTTAATATGGAGGAGAGGAAGCATTGGAACAGAAAGCCTAGCCAGACTTTGTAATTTTTTCTTTTTTTTCAAGAACTGGTAAGACAAATATTAAAAATGACAGTCATGTCTGATCTTTCTCTGGAACTGGGGATCGACTGTGTAACCTTTGTAGAAGAATGTGTGGAAGGAATCATGCATCACCTAT
The DNA here is from genome assembly GCF_048771995.1 of Taeniopygia guttata. Lineage (NCBI taxonomy): Eukaryota > Metazoa > Chordata > Aves > Passeriformes > Estrildidae > Taeniopygia > Taeniopygia guttata. The sequence continues at coordinate 12,812,474 of NC_133031.1, read as the reverse complement.
CTAAAAAAACTGATGAGAAGTCAGTATGCACTTCATCATTTTTTCACTGTATGAAATGGTTTCTGCCTTTTTTTTCTTTCTTTCTTTTCATTGTTTCCAGATGAAATGGAACAGGGTTTCCTAGATTCTATCATTCTATGCATGTTGTCAAAGTTGATCATACCTGTAGAACCATGACCACATCTTCTGGCTCCTCCCTGTGCTCTCAGATTTGCCTCTATTTGCATTGCTCAGCTGGAGATAAGGTAAAAAAGAAGATTTATACTTAGTAATGCAAGGTTAAGTCTAACTGACATCTTGTTTTGGCAAAGCTTCTCCTCTTTTATAGGCTCAGCTCTAAGCTCTGGGTTTTTTTGGTGTTTTTTGACACAGGTGTGGTGTAGTGCCATCGTGTGGATTCAGGATGGGTGGAGGCAGGAAACTAGCTTGAAAAACAAAAGCAGGTGTGGGGTGAGTGTGCGGGTAGTTTGAATCACTACAGCCAAAGAAATGATGGTGTTATTCTAGATTATCAGGTTCTGAATAGCCAGTCATCTAATATTTCTTGAATAGTGAGCATCATTCAATCTAGTAAACTGTAGAAGTAATAAAAATACGTAATTGTAATCCAGAATTTGTCACAAGCAAAACTAAGACTAAGAAGAATTCTTTGTAAGTGCTCTTCTCCTTTCCTAAATGTCTTTTTTGGTTGCATATCTATCATGCTTATTTCAAGATCAGTGTAGGTTGGTATACTTGGAAAAAAGTTTTGTTCTTTGCATGACAGTCTTCTAAGCTCAGCAACATAAATAGTGTTGATTATGCCAGGACAGAGTCTTTTTTCTGTCCAGAATGGGACAGAAAAAAGAGATACACAGAACAGTTGTAATGGAAGCTATCAACTACTCTTTACATGGAAGCAACTAAGTCTAGAATGGGGCTTTGCAAATAGTCCCCTAAACTGGAGCATATTTTGCAGAATCTATTAAAGAAAGAGACATAGAAGAGTGGGATGTGAATTTACATATAATGTGATACATTGTGTTGTAATTTCCCATGGAAGACTTGCTTTATTTTTTGCCATGTAGAAAATAGCAGTGCATATTTTGAAACTTCATAATTAGTTAAAATAACAGTCTGGAATTCATGCAACAACAGCTTAAAACCCTCTAATACCTCCATGGTTAGATGGGTAAACTGCCGTTGGGTAGCTGATTCAGCTTGCTGATTTTGGACCAAAGCATAAGAAAGTTTTCATCATCATTAGTCTTTGCAGAAAGGTGTTAGAGTGTCTAACAGAGTTCCTGTTGGGTACTGTCTCTGTCATTGAACATGTTATCCAGACATTAATGCTGATAGCTTTGCCAGTGTGTTTATGAGAAAGGCCAAAATCTGAAGAGGCACAGACTAAACTAAATCCTTCCTTCCTTCCTTGTTATGGCCTTGATACTGTACTGAATAGGAAACCTATTATTACCTCTGCAGTGCCTGTCTTATGGATTAATAGCAGAATTTAATCTCCCTGCATGTTAACATGCACTACTCTCTCAGCAGCAATAAATTCACACAAAGGTACCAGCAGTTCACCAAAAACATTGAGTCCTGTGCTCTTTTGTTTCACCTCAGGTGCACTATGCCTGAGCTTTCATATGAGTGAGTCTGCTTGATGACTAGTACATGAGAGAAGCCACATTACTGCTTTAATTACTTATAATGAAGGATCACGGGATGGTGATGTCATCATTTTAAGTCTGGCTATGTCTAAGTGCACTGCCAGGAAGAGGAAAGTTGAATGATGATTTATGTACCTTGGACAAAATTCAGGTAAAAACCACTTCAAAAATGTTAATTATTTGAGGTCATTTTCTATTATATAGGATCTGTTCTTGACAATTTCTTCCAGGTTAATAGTGTTCTGCCTGGGCTGGTTTCACAAGAAAAAGCATCAACTGTGTGGGGGGAGGGAAAAGAAAGAGACAAAGGGTGTGATTTATCGATGTGCACTTTGCTATTTGTCACTAACAAAGAGATGGTTCACAAATGTCTCAGACTCAAAGCTGTGATCTGTCAGAACTGCTGAGCTGGGGAAATACTACCACTAAGGAAAAATAGATTGGTCAGCAGTTGCAGACTTATCTCTAAGCAGGTCATCCCATACTATCTGCATGTGCAGCAGGCAGAGCAATTTGCTGGGTTAGGAGTAAGGTAACTTTGTTGCTGTGCTATGTTTATCAATTAATGGTTTTAATTAGTTACATCATTGACTAATAACACCCCTCCCTGATTAATTGATTTTTTTTTTCTGATCTGCCTTACACTTGCTTTATTATGAGGTGATTTTTCATTTGAAAGAAATAGTTTATTATCAAAGTGCAGAAGGTTTTTATCACTTCTGAGGGAGTGGAGGAGTAAAAGTGTGCAGAGGCGAAGGAATACTGACATCTGTCTGGAAAAAAGATATTAAAGGTACTACTGATCAGTGTTAGTCTGATAAAAAAATATTTGAAGGCTCTGTGAAATAGTTGTGAGGGTTCCCACATTTTTTTGAAGTCTACCGCCACTTGCAAAAAATCAACCTTTTTCAATGATGAAAAGGATTTGGTTTAATATTATAAATATTTTAACACTTCTCCTATGCGTTGTGATAATGTTGATTGCATAATCTGTAAATACTCTTATATTTACTAAACAATAAATCTAATGCTTAATTAATTTTCTTAACACCTCAACTCCAATACAGTTATATAGATGTGTATGTGTGTATATATATATATATATATATATATATATATATATATACACACATCATAGAATCAGAGACTATTCTTAATTGGAAGGAACCCACTCTTAGCCCTACACAGGACCATCCCTAAGAGTCACACCATGTGCCTGAAAGCATCAACCAAATGCTACTTGAACTCTTGAAAAAGCAAACTGTTATCATGGGTAGTTATGTGCATATGAATTTGCTCATTGTGAGCCTGAGGCAAGCTTTGCTGTGGTTACCAGATCCTATCACAGTAAACAAGTGGTGGCATTGACTTGGCTCATGAAATCCTAACCCACACATGTATGTCATTATCGCTCTGGTAGTATCTCTGGAGTGATAAATACACTGTATGTGTCACAGGAATGAGTTTTTAGAATGTCTGGAAATACTGGAAGAGCATCTTGAGTAAGTTGACCGAGACTTCCAGGGAAAATGGACTGAGTTGTATAGTACATGTTGGGTTGTAGGACTTTGGAATGCTAGGCCAGAAAGTGTGAGCCTTGAATAAGAGTCTAAGCAAAGCAATTTCTCCTGGCACAGGGACCAGGATTTAGTTTAATTTTTCTTCATCTCAGCGGCTTTATACTGTTCTAGCACTGAATAACTTTATGTTGCAGTGTCTGTCACAGACCATGTTGGCTGTTACCCTTGGTTGAGAAAATGTTCCTGCTTGCTTGTTTTTGTCTTGAGAAAAAAAATTACTAGACTCGTGACCCACAGCGCCAAGATAGTAATGTGACTGAAGTTCTCCAATGACTATTGTGGGTACATCTGCAGGCCTAGAAGTCTGACTAACACCTGCAGATCAGAGTGAATTACACATTTATGATTTTCAGAGAATGGAGATTTAATAAGGAAACATCAAACTGACTTAAGCTGTAGCAGCCTGGTAACTGATTTTCAACCAGGTCATGCAGTGGGTGTTTAGTGATGACTGTACATTGCAGGGAATGAGGGATGTACACAGCTAAACTTACCTGGGGCCCCCTGCCAACTTCCAGCAGACAGGTAAAACTTTCCTTTACTTCCTCCTGCCTGCCAAATACTGTGGTCCTGGTCTGTATGTACTGACTCTGAACTCTTTTCTCAGCTGGTGACTCTGAACAACTCCCTTTATATCACAGACCACCTTTGGGGTCTCTAATTGCAAATGTGTTTTTCAGTGACTCCCTTTTGAGATTAATAATAATAGTCATAATGGAGAGCATGTGGTTAATGTTCATGCAACACTAACAGAAACAGACATGAGTTATTTCCATGAACAACTCTGTATTTCTATTACAGAAAGATAAATCATAAGCTTATTTTGCACTGGAGCAACAAAAGCAAACTATGTTCTTTTAATACTTGCAGTGAACTTTCTTCCTGGCATCTAGATAGAAAGTGGTTGAAGTACTTTTGCTGCAGCAACTATGCAAATAACAAATACTTCATGCCTGCTAAGATATCATAGCTCTTCTTTTTGGTACATAATGGTTTAAATGCCTATTGTTAGCCAAAGGTTCTTGAGCCAGTAGCTAATGAATTGCTTTCTGCAAAGGGTGAGCATTACCGTAATTCTAATACCCGTACAATATTTCCAGCTATGAGTCTTTGCTAAGCTTTAGATCACCCTTATGCAAAAGCAGTGAAGCAGGTGATGTGCAAAAGGGAAAACTGTCACTGCCAGATCCTGTGTTTCAGAGCATGTCCACTCACACACTGGAGACACTGAGCAGCTGCCTCAGCCAGGCTCTGAGCTAAACTGGCTGGTGACAAAATCACTGCGTTTATTCACTGGAGCCCATTGCAGCTGATGAAACCCTCTACCACTAGCTGTGGAGTCAGCATTTTTATACTATGTAATGGGGAAAAACATTGAACAGGAGGCACATTTTATTTGGGGAAAATAATTTACTCTGTTGCCTTTGCCTTTAAAGTCGGTCAAGAGTCCTGTCCCAAATGTTGCAAGCTCTGACACCGGGGACTGGCTTTAGTTGCTGACTAAGGAGATTGCAGGCTGAGCCATGGGTGAGCTGCTTGCTCATTTGTACTGGGTCATGGATGGCAGCAAAGCAACTTTCCCAGGTTCATTGCCCAGCTTGGAGCAATAAGGCCACTCCTGTGCTCTATCAGCAGCAGCTCTGGGACACTCTGTCTGCCTCTCTGCTCTGTGACTTGTAGCCAGTCTGTAGTAGCCAGTACCCAAGTCTAGAAATAATGTGGGCCTGGAACCCTAATTTCTTAAAGAAGTAGATCCTGGTGAGCCCTATACAGGTAAGACATCTTAAGTCCATCCTGACATTTCACTCAACATTTGTGCTGGAAAGGTGGCTGTTGGACAGGACACTGACAAGGACTGAGCTTGTCCTGTCCTGAGGGTGTCTTCCTGAAGAATGTTCGCTGCTCCCATGCACTGATGCATGTTCTTAGTTCAGGTCCCTTCGCTGTGCCTCAAACGAGCCCTTGTGCTTTTACGTCTGTATTACACAGTCTTCAAGGAAGCACTTGAACACTTGGTTGCAAAAGGCTCATCAGCAGACAGAAATTACACAGAGAAATACAACAAGATGTAGACAAGAAGAACATGAACCTCAAAGTTCAGGGAGGAAGTTAGAAGTACAAACAAAAAAAACTTCAGAGGACAAATCTTTAGTGTGATCTCATAGTGGAGATATTTTGAATTCAGACTCATGTAGGATTGTGTAGTGACATTAAGTCACCCTGCTTAAGTTTAGTTCTGAGTCATCTTTATGAAGTCACTGCAGGTTTCTTATGGCAATAATCAATAAAAACTTCTTTACCGTCTTATTTCAAGCATTTTCTGGAGGGAAAACTATTTTCAGGAGTTCTCTCTCATGGGTAATGACAGGAAATTTGAAGAGGATAGGTGTATTGCTGACACAGGTACAATGGCATTTCAGGATGTATTAAAAAAGGCTGGATTAGATTCACAATGAGTGCACAGAGCAAATTAACTTTGTCTGAAAATATCCAGCAAAAATAGTTTGATGAATATTGTAGAGCAAGACTCCTATGCTAACAGCCACAAATTTGAGATCTGTGGGACACTTGGGTAAATCTTTGACATCCAAAATGGAAGATGTTGAAGGCAGTAGGTGCTTTAAGATTACTTCTGGGTTGCGATTTGAGATTTTTTTTGTTTAATAGCTTAGAAGAAGCTATTACTCTTAACTTCATGCTCTGATAATGTGGTTCCAGTTGGTTTGTGCTAGAGCCTCCTGTCATTCTCTGTCTATTTATACTTCAAGTTCCCAGTGACTTGGAAATCAGTTCTGACAGAGCAGGCATTCTTGTATCCAGTCTTCTACAGAACAAGATGTCAGCAGGTGACAACCAGTGCTTCCTTAATATAGTTAACAAGGTTCAAAGGACTTAATCCATGGCCCTTTCTTGTTAATGTCTTACTATTCCGGCACTGTTTCCCACTAGCATCTTAGGCAGTGGGTATTGAGGACTGTCAGCTTAATGTCTGACATTGCACTTCAATGTAGACTGCTTAATTTCATCCTCTAATCTGTGGAATTTTGTTAAGAATTATTGTGTTAGGCATGCAAAATAAAGTAGATTCACCAAAGGCAGTACCCACTTAGCTTCTTGTAAGACTGTTGAGCCAGTCCCAGGTACTTTTAGCCTGAGACTTAAAGCTTGAGACTGGCTTTAACTTTTTGCTTTTCTCTTGTTTCCTGGGCAGTAGCATAGAAAGCTATGTATGCTTTGTTTCAAACAGGCAATTTTTTGTTTAATTTGATTTGACATTAAGCATCTTTTCCATGTAGATATACAGCAGCCTCTGAAAAAATGCACACAACACCTCTACAACAGATCCTAATAGAGCTGGGATTCTGGTCAGCAGAGTAAAGATAAATTCCCTACAAAATGTAGTTACTATTGCATAGAGGGGACAAACTGTATTATACATAATCCCTTATCACTTTAGGCTGTTTCTGTGATACCCCAAGTTGTCAGGGCACCTTCAGGAGACCCAGGCTGCCAGTGTGGCTGGGGACTGCACTGGCTGCACATGCCAACACCTTGTATGTCCACACCCCTACAGCTCTGCTCTAGGACCTTATTTCTTACAGTCTCCATGATTGTTAGAGGCATTGCTGCTTTTTAATATACCAGACATCCCTTTCATTCAGAGATGCCGTATGCAAAGCATTTGCTGCAGAATCAGTATAAAAAACTCAAGACAAAACCACCTTCCCCACGGGAGCACTTCCTCAGTACATGTTGATGAAATATGTCAAGACTCTCTAAATTGACTTCTTAGGTTCACTGCACGGTTTCTCTTTCAGTCACAATCTTTTGTCCTGTCTGTGCCTTAGTTGTATATATTTTGTTACTCCTTCAATGGTTGATTTATTGGCGGAGAGACCAGCTGTGCCTAGTTTACATGAACTGTGATACAGGAGGCCTGAAAAGGTCTGGTTTAACTTAGAAATATTGGAGCTGTAAAATTGATGATTGCAGGTTGATAGAGCACTGATTTACCTGATTTCTGTTTACCTGGATCAGCCAAACCAGTTTCTCCCAGGTGTCAACTGACCAGTGTTTCAGTGTAGAAAGTGTAATGGAAAAAAGGCCATTTCAAGTTGTCATTTCATGAATTTTGTTTGTCAGAGTCTAAGGGACAAAGGCAAATATTTCCAAGTTTTCTCTTCCAGTTATTGTCAGTCTGCTCCACAACTATTGCCCTGCATCAAACTTTAGGTGGCCTTGTTTGTAGTCACTGAGCTCTTAGTTTTAGTTAAATGCTGCTGCATGTGCTAACAATTCAACAGCTGTGTTGAATTGCTCTGAGTTGTAGTGGTTAGAAACAATAACTATTTCCATCATATATGCAACTCCAAGAAAGACAAATATCTCTGAGCTAGAATACAGGATGCTCCACAACCCAAACAAATAGAAACAGACTCTGAGTAGCTGAACTGACCCATGATGACTTCAAAAAGAAATTGCCTAGGTGTTGATCATAGGAGACATATATGACTGTCAGCTCATCTCATAATATGCATAAATTAAAAATATGATGGTAACCTACATTTGGTTAGCTGCTTTAGGTACTTACAGTTTCTCTTGTCTTTCTCCCTTGGGCTCTGATTCCTGCTCTTTAAATCTTTTAGTTCATGGAAGTCAAGGCACAAAGGAATAATAGAATGAACTTCTAAGGGTTTATATTATTTCTATGCATGTGTGTAAAGGTAGGCATAATTTCACTAAAACAGAAATCTATAATTCCTTCTATCTGGAAATGAGAAAAATAAATATGAAACTGTCCTCAGTGTTTTGATTGTAACACTAAAACAAAAAAAACCCCGTTACTTTTATAACCTTTTAAATATATGTTTCACACTGGTAAGAGTTCTGTTTACTGTTATCTTGTACTGTTGTTGCTGTTTTTACTACGAAAGTGCAAGTCAGAGCCCTGTGTAATGGGTAACTGGGCAGAGAGACCCTGTCTTTTCTCCTTAAATAAAACTTGTGCAAGATTTTGCACTTTCACATAGGTAAGTGTAACTTGTAGAAAAGGAATGGTGTCAGTGTAAACTATGGAAAACTGTCATGACCTGGCATTTTGAACAGGGAAGAGAGTTTTGTTCCCATTTCCTTGAAAAATCAATCCACATCTGCCTGTGCATTAAGCCTCTAACTAAAAGAACTTGCACCCTCAGCACTTTCTGAAGAATTTCTGCTAAATCTCCAGAGTGGTCCATTTGACCAACATGTTCTCCACTGTACAGAGCCTCAGGGCCATGCAGGATGTTAGAGGGTCAGGGACCTTGTGCTACAGGGTGAATCCCTACTGGGCTGGCCAAGAGTCAGAACCTCTTATTTTGATTTTTTTTTTTTTTTTTTTTTTGCCATGATGATTTTGAGAAATTTCTAATCCTTTTAAAGTTCAAATTATGATCAAATTTCAAAGTCAAAGAACAGATATGAGTTATGGCTTTTTTTTTTTGCTGTGTGTTATTCTTGTTTTGAGGCTTATCTTCTGTTTTTTGCTTTTTTAGGAAAACCAGGTTGTACTAATATGCTTGGCATCTTGGTCATAGTTACCTATTGCAATGGGTACAAAAGACTCTTTTCCTTTTAAGTGTTTTTTTTCGGCCATTTAAAATCTTGTTGTAACTTATGCAGCACTAAGTGTGGCTCCATGTGGTATAATTCTGAAATTTTAATTTTAAAAAGTTTTGGGAAATTACATACTGGAAAAGCCTACATTAAAGAACAATGTCACAGTATTAGGCACTCAAAACATGAACAAGATTTACCATTTCAATCTGAATTCACCCTCTTCGTTCAGAGTGTTTGTACATGTAATTGTATATTCTTGCATTTACTGGACTTTGGCTTACTCAATGCACAGGAAAAACAAGAATTCTTCATGAGTCTCAAGTATGTTGTTTTGAGGTTATATCTTTGGGTTGAATCCTAGGAATTTACAAATTCCAGCACTAGTTGGAAGCACTGACACATTCCTAGCTGTTCCTGAATGAGACTTGTAAGGCATATCAGTGAGCAAATAAAAAATGCATGGGGCAATCTCAGTCCTAACATCTCCTCACAGGCAAGCTCTTGATTTCATTTTTAATGTAATGCTCTTTAAATGTAGAGACCGTGTGCGTGTGTAATAGAAAAACACATCCTGTTAGATCGATGGAATACAGGGGCAAACGTGCCTCTATAAACCGTGGCACAAATGAAGATGTGTGACCTGACTATCTGAGTGCTCTCTTTTATGGCCAGGATACCATATATTTAAAGTTACAGTACAGTGGGAATCCAGATCTCTGGAATTACCCTAGGATCATATTTCCTGGTTCCTAGTGATTACGATTTAGTAACATATGGTGCTGAAAGTAAATCAGATTATGTAGATCATTTAACCCAATACAGGTTAACTTAGAGGTGAAGTCAATTATAAGTCCTGATTCTGATATTTTTATACGAATTCCTATAATGACAAAATTAATTGTTATTCCATTGAATGTGATCTTCTCTTCATTAACTTTGGTGTGTCTTCACGCTTATATCCATAACTGAATAATGGTCATGATTTTATCAGTTCTTCTCTGACATAATTTGACCTGAAGATTTTGGAGACTGAAGACTCTCAGGTCACCATTTTCCCTGATGGCACTGGGGCTAACCCACCAGTAACATTAGTTATAGTGCCTCTATTCTGAACCTATGAAAGTTTGAAAAGAGTGAGCCCCTCTCATTGTCACTGTGGCATGTACTGAACCTTGCTCTGGGTGGCAGGAAGAGTAGCACTGCTGGGAAGTGTCTCTTGGCTCCCTCATGCAAAGTTGGCTGTGCCTCTTCTAAGGAGCACTGAGACAAAGTTAGACCTGACAAGATTTTGGAGCTTAGTTGTTGAACTTAAAGCATAGGACATTTGATACTGCTCAAGAAAGATATATATTTTCAGTCCAATTTAATTGCTTTTCCTACTGAAACCCAAATAGTTATATATTTTCAGTTAGTTTCTCTACCTTATTAGTTATTTCTAAAATTATGATATTTGAAATGTCTTTTCTAGATTTGAAAACTACATTTGCTTTTCAGGTTTAAAACCTCTAGGGTATAGTGTGGTAATGTTTTCAAGTTCTCTGCAGCCAAGAGTAATAAGGAATGAAAAAATAAAGTGAAAGCTCAGCTTCACAAATATTTACTGATCATTTTGGATGTATCACAGCTTTATCTGGCTGTTACTATTTTTAATTAAGTTGGTAATGGAGTGTTTCTTAAGGTCACCTACAAACTTCAGAAATAGTTGTATTGGGTAAATCTGACTGTACCTTGGACAAAATCACTCTCCAATGCATTCACCTCCCCCAGGTCACTCTAGGGGTACTGCAGCTGGCAGGGAGCAGGAATCTTGCCTTGGTCATAACCCAGGCTGGAAGTTCTTCATGAACTTTATGAACAAGTAGGGAATTGAGGTTACAAATCTCTCATGTGGGCTGTTATATTTGACACCAAATTTTAAGAAACTAGAATGAAAATAATCTTTTACTGTTATGATCATAGTAGTGTATTATCTGCTGGAAATGGACCTGGAGAAGAGTCAACAAAGGATGTTTTCTATTTTGTTAGCTGGTTTTAATTTTTCAGCTGCCAGTTTCAATGTATTTCTCTAACTAGTTGTTGGAAAAGTATCTACCCCCTACCATTCAGATTCTGATGGGGGATGTGTGAATATCCTTGTGCATGTTCATAACATTTCCAGCAGATCCCAAATGTTTGTTTAAAAGCTAGAAAAATCCAGCCTTCAAAGTTCAGAAGAACTTTACTGCTCATACTGATGCGAAGAGATTTACCGTGGCAATATCTGTTAATATCTCGGGGAAATTAATGCCTCTCGAGTAATGGCATAAATGTTGAGCCTCAATGCTAAGGTGCCTGTGGGTTACAACTGTTGGGTTTATGCTCTAGTATGGTTCCAGGCAAAAAGGATTGTCTGTGCAAATGAGATAACCATGAGTCATCAGCCCTGTCCCTGATGCTAGCTGGGGACATTCCTGCGCGGTGGAATGGCACAGCTCTGCTGGATCCCTGCTACAGGCACACCGGGCTTGCGGGCGCGCTCACCCGAGGCAGTGCTCATCATCACAGCAAGGTGCACATCCTCATGCACTCACACTCCTGTAATGCTGCTGCTCCACGAGAGTACAGAAATCATACCTTTGGATTTCACTCGTTTGGAACTTACATTAATGAAAGTACAGCAGTCGAGCACCAGTGTGTATCCAAGTGACTTCGCTCCAAATGCCTTTTTCTGACGTAATAGCTGCATCCATGGCACTTCCAGGACAATCCTTAGACATGAAAACTCTTATGTCCTGAGCTTTGATTTCCTGTCAGTTTTAGAGGGTTTTTGTAACAAAATAGATGCAATATGACATGAGATTCTGAACAGAATTGAAACAAAAAAGCATCAGTTGTTTGCAAATATTGGGAGAATTTGTTTCCTCTGTGCATGGAAATGCTCCAGCATAGTCATCCTGTGCTTCATGGAAACCTGCAGCAATAAAGGCAAGCATTTGAAAATTTCAGATAAATGGTTAGAGACCTATTTTGGTACTGACTTCTGATGGCACCAGACATTGTGATTTATGATTTCATGCTTTCAGTGAAACAATCTGATGGCCAGAAATCAGGCAATTTTTGAGGATTAACATATTTGTTAAAAGGCTTTATATTACATTTACAGTGACACAAACTAATGTTGTTGAAGGAATTCAGAATTTTATTGCCAAGAAGCAGCAGTGAGGTCAGATGAGGGCAGTCCTGGTGCAGCCAGCTCCCAGGAGGGACAGCTTTGTCAGGTCATCAAAGGACACTTGTTCTTCCTGGTCATGGTCCTGGCCCCGGCTCATGTTCTGCCTTCCCTCAAACAGCATCTTCACTTATGCCAGTGTCTTGTCACTGTTTTCACAAGAATCTGGTTTTTGCCTTGAAATCTATTTATTAGACAATCCTAAGCTCCTGCTTAAACTTCTTGTTATCAGGACAGTCTGTAGCACTTTCTCCACAAGTATGACTTCTTTCCTCCTGACTTGAAAGAAATAGGTTCTTGGTTCCCTTCTCTAGGTGCCAAGATGGAGACATCTCCTAGCACAGGTTTGCTGCTTCTTCATGGTAGTCAGTGTTTCTGACCAATTCATAGCACTTTTGGATGAGTATTTTGGGAAAACAAAGAGCTGTTAGCTCTTTCAATGCTCTCAAGTGGATAAAAAATAAATAGATAATGTGGATACTGTGCAGTTTATATGTTAGCAATATCTAACAAATAGAAAATAAAGAAATTGACAGAAGGATAGGAAAATAAAGCCCAGGGATTGTGGAAAAACATGTATATAAGAACTTTAATTAAGTATGACACACGGATAAATTATTTGTCACTGTCAGGATCAAAGTTTAATCTGTCCTTTCACTATTAGATCTACCTCAGGAAGAATATCTGTTCAGTGATCAACAGCAGCACCTCAGACTGAGTTTCTGCAGTAACCAACTTCATAGCACGGGGGGAAAAAAAGTATTCAAGCCCTGAACTGATCAAGAATTGGATTTTAAATACAATATCCTAGGAAGGGTTTTACCCAAAAATATTTCAGTGTTTGTGCATGAATGTTTGGAAAACATAGAAAGGTGAAACAGTCCTGAAGTGTCCTGCCCTGATGCTAAATGAACATGATCTAAGACTTGTGATGAAACCAAGAAACAGTTATCAATCAGCATCAGTTTCAGGAAGCATTATTGTATCGAGACATCTCATGGTGCCTTTATAAAAGGAAAACCTACAATAATTTAATAGTTCAGCCTGCTGTGCCAAATAAATGAGTCAAAGCAGGGGGGTGGGGGGAAGAGAAGGAGTATGAGCCATAGTTTCACAATTGCACTAGCCTGCAGGAAAGTGTTGATTTACTTCCAAGGTATTTCTGCTAGGAGAATGATAGGAGATGCCACTGCAAAGCTTGAGCTTTTCTGGGAAATTAGGGACACCTTGCTTTTTTATTCCCCATTTACAAGCACAGATTTTCATTTGGTTTTCAAAAGGCCTTCAGACAAAGAAACCAAGTGAATGACGTGGAAGTGTATTTTATGCATAGTGCAGCAGAAGTTAGCTGTTGGAAGGAGATGGTTGCTATAGGCTTGTATGGCTCATGTAAACTCAAGGGCAGATGGTTCACAGCCTGTCTTGGGCCTCTTCAGGGATGTGGAAACCAGGCTGGGCAGGAAGGGTTTAAGATTTTTCTCCTGAAGTTTGAATTTCAAGTGGAAAATTTAAAATGCCTTAATTTTGATAGGCTTTTGCAGGATTTGAGAGACGCTGCACTTATGTTATTTTTGTCTTCTTTATGGTAGGCTATAATTCCTGGATGAACTGTGTTTCCTCAATATACTATTGCTGACATAAAGGACAACAGTTTCAGGAAGAATGGTGACTACATTAACATGAGAGACATGATCACAGTAGCTGGAACACAGAAGACACACGTATTTCATCCAAGTTGGATAGTTTTTTCCAGGTGTGTTGTGTGTAAGCTACAATCCTCTGAAAACACATAAAACTGCTTAGCTTAAAAGTCTGGAAATCAAATGAAAAAAATTATTCTGGTGACCTTACTTCTGTTCCTTGTATGACGAACATGATGGCATCTAAAACCAGTTTTAGTGTGCTGGAGCAGAGCCTGAAGCTGGCAGAAGAGTACAGCTTTGGCTTCAGTTGCTGAGATGCCAGAAGAGATTGTAAGTCCTTGAAATTCTTCCAAGAAGTCACTTTGTCCTGGATGAAAACTGGCATTTATCAGTGCAGATGATAGTGGTGTATTTTAGATGGCATCAATATTGATTTGTATACTGCACGAGCTTTTAAATATGATTTAAGATAAAGCTTAGCTTAACGTAAGACATTTCTCCACAAAGCATTGATTTAATGTTAATGTTTTATGTGTTGCTTTCTTTGCTATAGACTTTCATTTGGTTCACAAAGACTTCTCTCAGTTTCCTCTTTCAGGCACTTGCAAAAGCCCCACAAACACTTGATACGTAAGTACTCAAAAGTTTAATTTATACTATGTGACAGGCAGCTTCAAAAGCAATTAATTAATGGTGGTTATTATTGTTCATCTCAAATTCATTATTACCCTTCTAGTTGCTTTGACTTGGCTTATTGTTTTCCCAAGTCTTATGAAGACCATGGAAGAAGATTTAACTTGAAGATCTAACAGAAAAGTTAAAATAGGTTAGTTCTTTTACTATTCCTGTAGTACTATTTTTCGTACTTTGCCTCTTAAAGTGCTAGGTATTGTAAGCAGAGTCCTTACTAACCTAGAGAGAGAATTTCCTTTTTGACTTCTACTTAAATAATCTACAGCAATTCTTGCTAGGTGCAACGGCACGGAGTATCTATCTACTCTGTATGTCTACTTGACCTTGCTTGGGCGTTTCAGAGTGTGAAGGCTGGGGAAGCCGAACGCTGTAGCTGCTGATCAGTGTCTGAATCCTGACGACCAGATCTCTGAAGCAGCGCGGCTGTGTGGAAGCAGCATCATCTTTCGGGAGAGGAGCAGAAAATAAATATCTCCTCGGCAGGTTGAAGATGCCGTGACAGGAGAGGGGCAGGGTTTGTGTCATCCGGCAGTCGCTGCGGCCCCTCCAGAGGCTGCGCGGGCGCGGTGCCCGCGGGTGTCGGGGGCTGTGCCCGCCCATCCCGGGCTCCCCGCGGCTCCGGCGCGGCTGCGGCAGCCGGGGCAGGGCGCGGGCGGGCCGGGCGCTGCGGCGGGGCCGCCGGGCGGAGGCAGCGGCGGGGCTCGGGGCGGCGTTTGTGAGCGGCGGCTTTTTCGGAGTGCTTTTCTCGGCCAGCCCGACCTGTCACAGCGTATTTCAGCTCTGGCTCGGTTAGGTTTCCCACCCCCCACTCCCTCCGCTTGCGGTTTAAAAGTGGCGTTTCGCCGCTCGGCGGGACGCGTGCGTTCCGGGTTACTTTGGTTGCCTGCCAGGTAGCGCACATCTTCTACAGCATCCTCCTACCATCAAGCAAAAACTGTCTCCTCTCCTAAGGATTAATTATTCAACACGTTTAATGTGTTTCGGCTGACGGGGAAGACGGCCACTCGGGCACATCCTGGTGCCGCAGCGCCTGTCCCCGCTTTGTCTCGCACCTGGTGTGTTTGCGCGGCTCGCCCGTCTTCTCCCTCAGGCCGCCGCCTCCCGCTGCTGCCGCCCGCGCCCCGCTGGTGGCCCGGGACACCGCGGTGCCGCCGCCCGGCCCCGCACCTTGCCCGCGGGGATGCGCGGGGCGGGGCCGCCCCTCGGCGGAGGCTCCGCGGGCGGGGCGGGGCGGCCCGGGCAGAGCGGCCCGGCGGCCGCGGAGGAGGGGCCGGGGGCTGGCCGGAGCCGGGCGGTGCCGCCCGGGCAGCGCGGGGGGTTCGGCGCCGGGCGCGGCGGAGCGGAGGCTTCGCTCCTGACTTCGCTCTCCCCGCAGAGCCCGAGAGGCGCCGGCACCGCCGAGGGAACGAGGCGCTTTCTTCCCGGCCGGTGGCGGCGGGGCGGCACCGGAGCCAGGAGGACCGAGGGAAGGAGCGGCGGAGAAGCATCCCGGCGCGGGCTGTCCCGTCCGCGCCCGGCTCCGTGCTGCCGCCGGCCCGGGCCATGGGCCGGCCCGACTGAGAGCCGCGGACCGTCCGGCAGCCCGGCCGGTGCTGCCCGGAGCGCCGAGGCGGGGCCGCAGCCGCGCGGGGAAGATGCGCTCGGCGGCGCGGACAGCCGGGCTCCTCCTGCTCTGCGGGGGTAAGTACCGCCGAGCCCGGCCCCCCGGGAACTTCGCGGAGCTCAGGTGGCACCAGCGGCCCCGAAAATCTTGCCACAAATACAGACAAGATATAAATAATTCTGATGCGTTTTCTTCGTTTTTTAAAAGCTAAGTTAGAACAGATGTGAGTTTGCTTTTCTCTGAATTTATGATGTGAAAGGGAAAATATTAAAGTATATTCCCATTTTAAGTTTTTAAAACATGATTTCTTCTCTGCTATCCCACTCCCAGAGCTTTCTGTATCATTAGATAAAATGCGTTTTGGATTGGTAAATGAAAATGACCAGAATACGAATAGTGATTGCATTGTAAGTTGGATGATGCTATCCGCAGATGTCAAGTTTCTAAAGCAAACAGAAAATCCATTATATCTCTTTTTCTTCCATATGGCTTTGTTTGCTGATGGATTTCTGACGTTTACATGAATAAATAAAAGTTGTATGCTAGAGAATGCAGCACAACCTTGCACGCCAGAAATGCATTTATGAAAAAAGTAAAGCCCAAACTAGTTCACTAGTTGTTCTAACAGTGAGTAGAGTGCAATATTAATTCTGCCCTTGTGATTCCTCATAAGCATGTGAGTTTTTCCTTCTTGTTATTAATTCAGATTAACTGTATTAATTTGTACCATTTTAAACTACTTGCAGTACTTGCAGATATTATAAAGCTCCTATTTAATTTTTAGATTTTTTTTTACTACGCTAAAATACTTTTAAGTTGCCCATATGTTTTCTCTTCTTAGTAGGTTGTTGTTAAGGCCTGATTTTTGTAATATCTCTCTAGTAGTGAAGTCTACAATATAAGGGTATAAAATGTGTAGGATATACAGCATCTAAACACACACATCTGATAAAAAAAAAAAGTAAAATGGGTTGCATCCCAAGACATTTCACTGTCAGGAAGAATTAGCCATACTTGTATTGCTAATGGATGATCTATCATGCCTACTTTGCTTTTATCTTTGGCAAATCCA
Organism: Taeniopygia guttata; assembly: GCF_048771995.1. Taxonomy (NCBI): domain Eukaryota; kingdom Metazoa; phylum Chordata; class Aves; order Passeriformes; family Estrildidae; genus Taeniopygia; species Taeniopygia guttata. The sequence goes on along the minus strand of NC_133031.1, from coordinate 12,795,425 downwards.
TTTTCTTTAATGTTTTTGGCAGAATTAGGAGAAATGTAATTTACGTAAGTTCCTCAGCTTGAGGGGTATCTTTTCATTAGCCAAAATGTTTCACATGCATTTGCTTGAAGATGATTTTCCGTGATTTCTGTTTAAGCTGGACAGATGAGCTTTCTTCAATTCATGCTGAGATACCCCAGATTATTGCACATCCTGAAGTAGCTGGTGTTAGGAACTCTGGAGCTGCGTTCTCAAATGACTTTTTTTTTTTTTTTTTCTCCTGTAGCATTTCCCTTTCACTTGGACAACTATTTGATTTTACTTTCAGTAGTATAACTTTATATGAATTTCATTCTGAAATTCTCAGATGGGAAAGGGGTTCTCTTTACTGAAGACAGGTATCTAGGTATCTAAACCTTCCTAAATATCAGACCTCAGCAGTTGGAAATAGTTTCAAAGACTTTTTATTATTAAATGTAGCCATAAATTGTTAACTTTTGGATCTGCCAAAAATATAGTTGGAGGAATATTATAGGAGCTAATTTATTTGAGTAGAGTAGGCTGCCAAGTAGATTTTTTTTTTTATATTACTTGCTTATACTTAAAGTTGCAAACGTTTTGCTTATGCTCTCAGCTTTGACTGCTGAGGCTTAATACTTGGTTCCCCTTAGTTTCTACTAAAACTGTGGGGAGGGAAAGTTGTGTACCTTAATGCCCACACTTTAGGGTCATTGTATTCGTAGTTATTTCAGGAAGTCCAGCGTATTAGCAATGTTCTATGGGTGTCTGTTGATAGAGAAACACTGCTTCACATTGTTGAGGTGTGTGACACTAATGAGCTTTTATACAGTAAGCTGAGTTTGCAGCATTATGTTTTGGAGGTACTAGCAAAACCCCTGCATGCACAGAGTTCCAGTTTAAGGAGCCCATTTGTCTCAGGAGTGGTGATGCATTCCCGTCGTGGGGAACACAGTGAAACTTCAGTGGGCTCCATCCTGGGGGAAAGCCAGGGTCTCTTCAGTGATTACTGACCTGCTCTTGCCAGGTGTTGTGAAGGAATCTTTCAGCTGGGCAAGACCTCATCACAGAGGCTTGCCAGCCAAAGTTAACCTGACCTGCAGGGATACCCTTGCACTCAATTGCTGTTGGTACATCTTCGGTTTATATAAAGGTTTTGGAAAGGTTAAAACTGCCGTAGATCATAGAACGTGTGCTCTCAACAAACCCAGAGGCATTTTACTGAGTGAGCTGGCGTGGTCAATCAGTGAGCGTGCTGTTAGTTGAAAGGATTAGGTTTGGTTGGTTATTTTGTATTGGCGGGCTTCATAAAGCACACTGGCCCATTTGTTCTGAGGCAGAAAGGCTCAGCCTTGGTGCTTCTGCACCACAGGCAACGTGTGAGTCTCCTGCATGCACTGTCCTTAACGTGCAGTAGCCTAAAACCAGCAAAAATAAAAGGAATGTTTCTTCTCAAATTAAGGCTTCTGTCTCTTTTACCAATTAAAAGAAATGCAGAGTTTTATTATGGAGTGTGCACGTGTCTTTTTCAAAAGTTTTGCATCTTGTCAGTCGCAGGACTTCAGGGTGTTTACTTGCTTGTCATGCTGCCTGGCTGTTTGGTGCTCGAGTTTTGATTCTGAAAGCTCACTGATATCAGAGGAGGACTTTGTTCAGTTAAATGTAGAAAAGAGTGCCCGTGGGAAGACTTGGTAGGATTGTTGTCTGGAAAGTAATTTTTGTAATTAAAGGTGATACTTTTGATGAGATAATTTCTTCTCAGTGAATAAAACACAGTTTGTAAGCATTACACTATGCAAATTTTTTAAAATTGAAAGGGAAATCTCCTAATGGAAGTAAGAGGGTTTCTACTTCAACAGTGTGCTTTTGAATGCAGATTATTCAAACTTTCTTACTATTTTATTGGCTGTGTTATAAAACTTCTGATGAATGTACTAGTTCTGATGCTCCTTTATGTACTGTTTGGGATCGATTCTTACAGTGGATTTCTCTGCTGCTAGGATTGCTGCTAATGTTTTGGCTGGTTACAATCTAGAGCAAATCCAGGCTCAACTCATGCATCCAGATCAAGGACAGACCAATTTCAGAAACCAACTGCAAATACTGGCATTCTTCTCCCCCAGGTGTGGACTATTTCACATAATATGTGTATTTCATGATAGAACATTGGTGCTTTCTCTAGGAAAAGAATACCTATGTGATTCTGTCAAATAAAAGATTTCTTGTGAACTCATACTTTAGATCACACCAGTGCTGATCAGATCAAATGGTGGAGCACAGACTTGAGTCAGGAACTAAGACAGACATAATTTGTATGCCTGCTTTTTTTTTTTTTTTTTTAACAGCTATCTATCAGATAATATATGTTCAGGATTTTACATTGTAAAGTAAAAATTCTTCTGTTTTATTATAACCCTGACTGTGGGCAAAGGACAAAGGGAATCTGTGGAGGACCATGAGAGGTGCTTCATTAGATCTTACGTGTCTTAATCAGGAAAGAGCAAAGTGTTATGTGGCAATTTCAAACCTTGCTGCTCTTTTTGATAGGAAAAGGAGTATTAATCACGAGGCTTTGGTTCCTTCCTACTTTGTTGTTTTTCTCTGCCCAGAGGTTCATCATTTTACCTTCTGGCTTTTCCCCAAGTGGTACTTGTCCTGTCTCTGGTCACCTGCTGCTGCCTGCATTGGACTGTGAAAGTGCTGCTTCACTCGCACAGCGCTCACCAGGGTTCATCCCAGCGCTCCTACCAGCGAAGGAGCCTGGGCTGTCTGTGGCCCTTAGGCTTCATGTCTCCCCTCATTGTACTCCCACTGTCAGGCCCTTCACCTTCTAATTTCTTCGCACATGAAATTTTGCAGTGAAGCTCACCTCCTGCAGCGTTTTCCCTTTCATAGAAAGTAATTTACTGTGTTGGGTTTTTTTAAAGTTCATGCTAATTGGATCCATATTTGTGTTATATTTAGTTCCCTTCTCATTGTTGTGTGCAGTCTTCTCAAGGTGTCAGTCAGGGAAATATGTGCTGTTGGCTTGATTATTTCTGCTAGTCAGTTGCATTCTTGGTCTTCGGCTTTCTTCAAGGGTTTTGTTACTATCATAGAGACAGTATAAAGGAAATGAATGTGGCGATAACAAAAAGCCAGCATTTTAATGCTTAAAGCTCATTTGTTAGTCTTTGATTAACAGACAAGATTTCTCAGCATTAACATCAGCAGTCAGTGTGTACGACAGTGTGGGTTCAGCACCTGAATGCGAGATGCACATTCAGCAGCATGCCCACCATCAGTTTTTCATCTGTATGTCATGTCATAGTCTCTTACATTTTTGGTTTTTTTTACAGAAATGACAGACGTGGCTGGTGAAAACACATGTATTTTGTTAATTTTCATTTCTTCTCTTTTCCCCAGTTTGGCCCCTGGCAGGAGGGAGAGAATTTATTCACTTGTTGGTGTACTTTCATGCTTGGCTTGGCATGGCTGGTCCCACTCCTCCAGGCTGCTTTCTCTCCCATAAAGCAACCTAGCAAACACAGATATGCCATGGGTTGGAAGAAATCCATACTATAGAAGCTTGGTGTTTTCTGGAGAGCCTTGTTGTGCAGAGGTCATTTAGAGCCTGTCTGTGGTGGGGAGAGCGTTTGCTCTATTCAGACATTGGCATCCTTCAGCTTTCCGGCAGAGCTGTAAGTGGTGCCAGCTGGTGATGGACTGCAATTATCTCTTGGTTTTGAAATTTAAAAATTGCCTGACAGTGCTTATTGAGCATGGGTATTTGTTTCAGCAGCATTGCAGATCTTATCTGAACACAGGTGGCGGGTCCCTATGGGAGCAGGGTGGATGTTAAGACCATCATCTTCCAGGATTGATGCACGCTTATGCTGCGGTCTGTTCTTAGCTCTTACTTTCTACTTTTGTTTGGTTTGGCAGAAGCAAAGCTTAAAAATTCACCAAAGTATTCTAAAGAAACTTTGGAATTGTTTCTTCTCCAGATGATTTTTTTTTTTTTGTAACAGTCTTGTATTTTGGAAAGCATGCAACTGAAGCATTGCAAGGATAAATACAGCAATTACTGCAGGAGAAGGACAGATTTGAGGTTTGCATATTAGTTTGGTTAGATCAGGGTTCATATTCAATTGACAGCTGTGCTACACATTTGCTCAGTTGTCTCACAGTCTCTCTCAAGTTTTCTGTAAAGTACCACCATCAGTTACTTTATACTTGGAATATCATGTGCATTGTTGATTGAATAATGCAGTTCCAAACTGGGTGATACTGAAGCCTATGCAAAGTAGGGAAAACAGTGGGAAACTGTACAGAATCTCTAGAGTGATAATGCATCAATGAAAAACAGCATCGAAGAAGCTGCAGAATGAAATCTGTTCAAAGGCTTTATTTTTGCAATGTGGTTTGTTTTTTTTTTTAATCATTGAAATATACTGAGATATTCCACAGCGTTCTGGCAAAGTCGTTACGAGCCTTCTAAAAAGTTTTCATGTAGATATGTTGCTACTTAATCAAATTATTAAGAAAGTTTTTGTTAACAAAATAGTAAGTCAGCTGAGGTGTAAATAACCAGATGGATTTTAATCCTTTGGGAGCTCAGGATGTTTTAAAAATTTGTCTAAAGCCGTCTCTTTTTTCCCCACATAAGGAGACCACAAAGCTGATTTTCTTAAAGATTGCTTCATAAAAATGGCTAAATAGTCTCAGATTTCTGGATCTTGAAATGAGACCATAAACATACTAGGAACTTTTTAACCCAAGAGATGCTCTGTAAATCTGCTGAAACGAAGACGAGCATCAGCGCTTTAGAGCCTAAGGGAAAATTACAGTGATCACAGTCAAAAAAGGGAATTGGAAACTTTGCTGGGGTAATAGTGCCAGAAATGTTGTTTGACTGAATTAGTTTAGAAATTTGGCTGATTGTAAATCAGGTGATTGTAAAAAGAAAATGGATATATTACTCCTAATGGCTGTCTAATGGCTTTTCAGTCTATGCATTTAGAAAACTAATTAAACAATATATTTAACTGATATAACAAAGTTGCTTGTGTTGCTGTAATGGGTGGTTGGGTTTTGGTTGTTTTTTTTTTTTTTTTAATGTCCATTATGGCTTTTTTCTAAGTGAGACAAATTTCAATCTCAGATAATAAAATTAAATCCAGCGTTTTCTCCTAGTTCAGAGGCACCAAGTTTTCTGATATGGACAATTCCATTATCTGTTCTTTTCACTTGTGAAATGGAAAGACTCATTTTGACTTGAGTAGACCAGAATTTCGTGTATCTCCAAAGGCCCTTAAAGGCTAGGTTTGCCACTGAATAAGAGCAGGCATCCTGTGGTCCTGTCAGTGCCATTCTGAAGGTGTCTTGGAAATGAGATTTAGATCTCCCAGTGGCTTAGAGACACAAGTAATGGTTTCTCTGGATTTGGGAGGAGCGGAAGCGTTACTGTGGGTAGTTCTTTTCCATTCCTGCATAGAGAACTGATACTTTCATTTTGGCCCCTAACAAAGACTATACAGAGCAGCTTCTTTTGACTCCCTTGAGAGGTGATGCTTCTACACTGGTTGGCTTCTGGAGATTTTTTGTCTTTGTTGATGAGGTGCCCTTCCATACCCTATTATATTAAAGTAGACAATGGAAAGTATTTCTGTGCAAAGAGAAGTAAGGATGTAAAAAATATCAATGGTTCACAAATTGTTGAGAATGGATTTTATTCTCTAAGTTCTCTTTCCACCTCTGCCACCGTATTGCTTAAAACTGATCTCTTGTGTTAAAAGTACCTTTGTGTTGCTGCTGTGCATTTGGGAGGAAGGTACTGACCGCCAGTGTTGTCTCATTGGTCAAGAAGGGGAGTAATAATTTGCATTAATGCAAATAAAATGTAACAAAGTCAAAGAAAAGCTATTGTTTACTGAAATTTAGCCCATAACAATCTATGACTTTAAAAAGCTGATAAAAAAAGTTAGATTAATTATGTCTAGTTGGATGGGAATAGCCAGTATAGCATGATTAACGCATATGTTTATGGCAGTCAGTCATCTCAGAACACCAGGGGGTTTGAAATGTATATGTACTCTAGGGCAGCAATCAGGCTTTCTTTTGCACAGCATAAGAGTAGATACTAGAAAATTATATGAACACATTTATATTGCCAGATTGTGGTGTGCAAGACTGTAAGTCAAAAGTGTGCTGTTCATGAAATCTGAATAACAGCAAGGGGAAAGAAAAGGATCCAAAGAATTCTCATCAAGGAAAGGCCTAAAGTTTTTATTTTAATAGGAAAAGTTTATTTTCCAGAGGGAAAAACCCACAAAAATTAAAATTGCGCGTAATGGAACAGAGTGGATTTGGGTAGAGGGCATTGGCTGCCATGTAAAATTTGCACTGTGATGACTGGGAAGTTCTGACAGGACTTTTGCAGAAAGTATCCAATGCTCATTTTTAACAAAACAGAGTGCTGCTTTGGCCCCTGCAGTGAGAAGTCATACTTTTGTAAAAACACTTGAGTGGAGCCTTCTCACATCTCTGATGTGCTTAGGCATATGCTTAGTTTTATCCTGCATCAGCAAAGCATTTTAGAGTGGGACTGCTGCATCAAAGCCCCGTAAAGAATTGCACAGTTCCCAAAGTTAAAACTCTCTGGCAGTACATTCAGGGGCCAAATTTCTCTTTGCTCCCATTTGATGGCAAGTTCCCCTTTCGTGGTGTGTGCTGTCTAACCATCGAAATGGCTCTGAGGTGCAGGATTTCCTGTTGTGGGACCAACACCCCAACAGTCAAAACAACATCTCCAATTCTTTTGCTGCATGGAGAATTCAAAGATTCGTCTAGTTTGGAGACTGCTGCACAAGTTTTTACTCAGGCATGTGGGTGAGGTTGGCTCTGCTTTGCCTTGGTTTACAGTATCAGGGCTAGTTTATTTAGAGCTGGTTTGGAAGTCTTTGTCCACCTGAGGTTTAGGTACAGTGTTCCTGACCCCTTGGTCTGTATGGCTAGGCTAAGATACATTCTGAGATTCTTTTCACTGGCAGCGTGCGCCATGTCTGTGTGTCTGTGTATATAGCAAGAGGGACTCTTCTGACTGGATAGTTTTAATGAGTAGCCTTAATAGTCTAGCTTTCCTCAGTTAGACCAGGGGAGATGCCCTTAAGCCTTTCTGTAGGACTGCTGTTTCCCTGGGCTGTAGATTTTTGGCAGCAATTTCTGGTGCTGCCTTGGCTTGCTTCTGCTATCTTTGAACTGTGAGTTATGTATTGGGTGCCCCATTTGTATTTTGATAGTCACAGTGTGTTTGGAGAGAAATACAGAAAAAAAATGCTAAAAAACAATGATGATTGTCTGTTACTGCTTTTCAGCAATTCTGGATAGAGCTTTCTCTAGCTGAGCTCTTGGATGCCAATGAAGTAAAAAGGACTGAGGAAGATGATTTCTGTAAAATGGCTCATCCCAATTGCTATTATGAAACAAAAAAAAGCAATGCGAGTGTTTAGATTTTGGGTTTGAACATACACGTTTTAAAGTAATGAAGGGGAAACAATATGGCTGTAATATAAATTTTATTGCACATATCAATTCAGCATTGCTGACATGCTCTAGATGAGAAGGCATTTTAAACAATTTTATTGCTTTGGTAAACTTTTGCCTTTGTGAAGATTAGAAAAGTTGTCTTAAATTGCTTTGCTGAGGACCTTCTGGCTAGTGAGAGAGTTTATAACATGTATTTTCCAGATTTTTTTTTTATTTAAAAAAGGAGACAAACCCCAAACAAACAGGATCATCCTAAGAGACTGTGAGAGATAACCCTTCAAAGCTCAGTGAAAACCAGAAACGTTTATAAAATTATTTTTTCTTACCGAGGCATTGAAGTGAACCTGTTGGAAAAAGGGTGTTTTTAAACTATTTATTTTCTTAGATTCTAGTCTAATAAAATTTGAAATGAAAGTTGGACCAAAAGTTTTAGGGCAGTAAATGTCTAAAAAAAAATAAGCAATAATGGCCTAAGGCTTTACTTACCTTTTGATGTTGCCCTTCCACGTCTTTTTTTTTTTAGCAATGTTGCTGTCATAGACTATTTTTATTTGTGTTTTTATTTTTTTTCCAATAATTTCTTGAATCCTCCTTTACTTGGCATCATGCAGTTGTGTGTTAATTTTTTAGTTAATCAGAAAAAATTTGTCCTCTGTCTTTGCACAGGCAATTTTGGTATCGTGGCAGAGCCATCCTTAATACCTGGCAATTAGAAAGCAAAGGGGATGAATCTGTGCAAGTCTCCGCTTTGGCCTTTCAGAATGTGTTTGTCCAAAACACAACTTCCAGGAGACAATAAAGGAAATGTACATTATTTAAATATTTAGATTCGTCATCAAAAACTCAGTTTAGATTGATTATAGTAGTTATATTTGTCAGTGTAGTAAGAATGGTGGCAAACACTTTCACTTATTTTATAAAATGTTCTCTTGTTAAAGAGTCCTTATGACAAAAGAGTTTTTTCTCCTTTCCCTGGTAAACCTTGGTAATGGTATTTAGATAATGTAAGACTTACTACATAGAGTCGTACCTGACACAGTAGTTTATTTCCTGATGTTTCCTGGCAATATCCAGTTTTGAATGTTGCATTTTGGTCTTCATACTTCTTGAAATGCAAAGGATAACAGCAAGAAATTTAGAAAATGCTGTTTCGGAAGAAAAATATAAAAGAGTGGCAACATTTATTTACAAAGGCAACTGAGAAACCACAGAGTTCAGAATTTTCAGTTTAAGCTGAAGTATTACAAAGGTGGATGTACTGGTGGAAATTGAGTAATGGTGGAAACAAGCACTTGGGAGATAGCAAGTGATACAAGGAAACATTTTGGTAGCAGAGAGCTACGAGGATTATTGTCTGCTTTGTGGGGTTTCTTTTAATTGGGAATGTCTTAAGCACAGGTAGGACAGTAGTGTATTCATGTTGGTTATATATAATCAATCCTACCTTAGATGAGTTAGATGACCTCTCTTGGAAACTTTTGACTTAATCTTCTTAGGGTTTTGTGCTCGGGCTGTTAAAAATGCAGCCTTTGTATGACTGCTGAAGCTAATGTCTGGTGTTTGGTCAATCAGGGCTCCTTATGAGATCACGATAACTTAGTCTGCAGTTAATGTAACTTGAGATTTAATATCAAAATACTTATATTGTTAATCATCAACAGCTGAATAGACAGGAGTTAGATGCCTTTGATGTCAAGATGAGCTTCTGGAGTTTCTGGTTTTCAGAATATCCCCAGGGGTATATTTGATATGTGGTCGTCTTTGTCTTCTCAAAAATCAATTTCTAATTCCATCCTCAGCATTCTCAAATCCCAGGCAGTGAGTTGGGGACCTCACACTGCCACTGAGCATTTCCAATTAAGGCCTTGGGAAAAGTCTGTATACATATGGCCTAACCTTGTCACTGAGAAGAGTAAAGAGTGCTGTTTTCTTCAGATAAAAAATGAAATGCATTGGAGTGATCATGTTTATTGAAGTAGATACAGGATTTGAGGATCCATTTTCTCAAGAGTTAAACTGGATTTATGATTTGGTAGGCAGTTCTTGTTAAATGAGAATTTAATGATAGCAGAGAGACCATGAAAAAAATTAGCACTGGGAATATAACTTTACTGTCAGTATTTTCCACCCTGAATCCTAAATTTCCATTGCCGGGACCATTTATCTGTCTTTGACATCAGCTGCTGAGAACTCACCCTTTTATCAATGTAATGCTTTGTTAGATTTTGGTATTTGAAAAACTGCAACTTATGTTTTTCTACTGTTGGTTCTGTTTCACAGTTAGCATCTTCCATTGCATTCATTATAGTTTCACATGTTTATGTTTAAATATGATCAATTTAAAATGGGGTTTGGGACATGAGCTACTTAACTACTGTTGGCTGGCAGCACTGGTCTCAGAAGGAGCTGGTGGTAAGGTGTTTTACAAAACTCCAGGGGAATATGGTGCATTCCTATAATGTTATCCTAGTTCCCATTCTTAGAAATTTTTTGTTTACCTTGTACATGCCAGCGTGACATTATTCCACTCTGAATGCTAGAAAGACAGAGGAAATCACTGTGAAGAAGAAAAGGATTGTTGTTCCTCCTTTCCATGAACTAAACTCAATCCTAGCTAGTCTTGATTTGAAGCAGAATTGTTACCTTACCATTTTTTCTGGCATTTGGACAGAAAACTACAAATATGTGGAACTGCCATTGAAAATTAAATTGTGCTGGATGCGTGATTACCTTTCCAAATGTCCTGATAGAGAGTGCAGACTCTGTCACAGCATCTGTGATTGTTTAGGCATGTGATGTTGTCTGGGAGGAATGTTTTATTTGGATTTTTTTCCACATTTAACTTTTGAATAGCTTGTGAGTCCAGTCTGTCTTGCAATAGAATGAAAACATTAAGCCTCAGCTCTCTGCATTCATTAAGAAGATAGGAAGGAGCATTATCATGGCAGAGGTGATTCAGAGAAACTGCAGAACCTCATTTTTGCCTTTTCACACCAGACACCTCTTTCTAACAGCTTTAATTATGTCTGCCCTTAGATACTGCCAGATAATGGGTGTAGATATACCCCTGGATCAGGGAGTGTATTGCCAAAATGGTAACAACACTGAAGCCTTTTGTGCAAAGGCCTTCCTGTACCTTTTTTTGTTAAATGTCCGCATGGATTTAGGATTGACCACAGTTCCAAAATATAACCCTGTTTAGAAAGAATGAGCTTTAAAAAATTGTCAATGAGATAAGAAATTAAAATAATGAAAAACCACAATGAAATTAATTCAGCTGCTACATTCCAGCTTCTGTACCTGTTTATTTGCCTGGGGAAATTTCAGCAAAGTGAGTGTTAAAATGCTTGTTTCTTCTCTGTTCCTTGTGCCAGTTTTACTAGATGAGGGAAAACAGACTGAAGCTTAGGAAAAACCAGGAAACTGTTAATCCAAAAGTACTGTCAAAAGCAGAATGGACAAGATTTTCAGATAATGGTTCGCTTCTATGTTTAATGGGGTCATAGCTTTTTCTAGCATTACTTAATGAAGATGTATTTCTCACCTAGATTTCAGATAACCTGGAGACTGTAAAATAATTAAAACAATAATGCAATTGTCACTATTATTAATAGTATTTTTTTGGTTTTGTTTTGGTTTGGTTTTTTTCTCATTTAAAGATTCCATACATGCTCCTGGAGAGCACAGTGGGACTTAGTTTCTATTCCTTTTGCTATGGTGACTTTTCCCAACATCAAGTCATGAAAAACACATTTGGTGACAACTTCCAGAGTTTGCAAATCGCTTTGGAAGAAAAACTGTAGGAGCGAGGGATAGTTCCATTTATCTCAATGAGACATTAGCACTGAAATCTTAAATTCATTTAAGTGTGGTCATTAGCAGATTTCTCAGTGCTGATGTTTTTGTAGAGCTGCCTGGGTAAATGGTTTTGGATTGTTGTCGGAACAAATGGCCAGTGATAGGCATAGTGATCTCTGCCAGAGCTAGGCCAATATTTAACAAGGTCTTCAAGCCCTAGTCAAAAATCACCTAGCAATGGAGTATCACACAGAAATTTTGCATGGGTTCCCTATTTTAAGTATCCATGGGTGTTTTTTTATAACAAGATGTTGATATGTGATATATGAAGTGTGAGGTTGCAGAGTGATATAAAATGAGTACCCTGGAAATCAAATAAGCCATGTGGACTGTTTTGCTGATTTTTATCTCCCTAAATAGTGTTCCTGTTATTTTGCAAATGCTGGTGGAGAATCAGGTGCATTTAAGACACTTAGCATTTTCTGGAGTCTTAGTTTCTCATTATGAAATTGAGAGCCTACTTATCATCAAGTACACAGATAAATATACAGAAGTTTATTTGGGTTCACTCTTTCTGGAGTGGTGCTTTTCAAACTGTGGTTTCCTTCAGTACGTGGTTGACATATGGTGGTGGTCATTGTCTCAGTGTCAGTGTTTCTGTATTGTGCCTCTGGCAGCTGAATATCCATGGGAAAATGTGTTACCTTTTGATCACTGGTTTTTGAACTGTAGGTTTCTGATGGACTGTCAGCCATGGTAAAGATCTGAGATGCCTTATTAAACAACTGTTTCAGTAGTGCTTGCAATTAAAGCCTTAATGATAAATATGTATTTGGTCATAAGAAGGGGATGAGGATTGAGAGATACATAGTGATAAAAAATGCTGAGAATCCCTCTTGTGACAATTTTCCATAACAAATTTTTTGTTAAATGATTTTGAATACACAACTGCTCCTTCCTTTTTTTTTTTTTTTTTTTTTTTTTTCCCTCGAGGATTTTAATTTTTTTTGTGGAAAAAACTCACTTATATATTTATATGTATATGTGTGTGTTTAAAAATAACAAGCTGAAGAAAAAAGTAAAAGCAAAAAAGCTTCTTACTGTCAAGTGGCTTGGGGGCATTTGCTGCTATTATTTAAGCACAGAAGAGGACTTGTAACTTTCTGAAACAATGGACATTTTCATTATAGGTGGTTTAAAAATATGTTCAAAAATAAGTTTAGAATCAAACCTTTGTCAAAATATATCCTGTCTGCAGCTGTTAGGTTACTTGGTTTGTTTAAATATGAAAGTTGTGAAGTCAGGATTATTCTGCTGGATCTGTAAGGTAAGGATTTCCTCTTTGCACACTTAGGCCTGTCAGATCTGGTCTGGGCACGGATGTCATACTTAATATATTATGTTTTAGCAATGGTTGATGAACACCAATTCCTGTCAGCGGAGCTGGATGCATTTGTCAAGGGAGAAAGTGAGAAACTGCCATTCTGCATCACACTGTCACATCTCCCAGCACTTGTGGTATTAAGCCTTGCTTCCCTCACCCTCGGTATGCAGAATGAATGAGGCTGTTTTAGTATGACTTCTGTTTTTATAGTTAGCTGAACTTTGAAATTGTCTCCTAAATCATCCTTGCCAGTAGCATTAACTACCCCTTTGCTGGTAGTCAGAGATTATTCTGCAGTAAGTTAAAGGGTAACTCATCTTCTTTTGTGATGACAGGAAACATGGAGGGATGTAAAAGATAATGGCTAATTCAAAGCAGAGCACTCCACTCTGCTTCTGGAAATCCATCAAATCCATTCAAACACAGATCTGAAATTTTGCAACTAACTTGGAAATCTCTTTCCTTTTTGCTGCTTCAGTAAATTGTTATTTGGGGGAGGATGATGCAGATGCCAGTGAATTATGATGCCTTTCATTACAAGGGGGTGAATTGCACATTAGCCTGGCATACAAAAACCTGGAGGTTTTAGCCACTGTGCTTTTGTTGTTTCAAAAGAGGTAAAAGCGTGATGCAAAGTAGATAAATGATGTGCTATTAAAGAAAGGTCTTTATCCTTCCTTCTCCTTTTGCAGCACCAAAGCCCTGAAAATAGATCATTTAAAATGTTCTTGTGCAGAGATGAGTCATCCCAGCTGTACGGCTGGGCCAGGTAGTGAGCGACAGGGCCAGGTGGAGCAGAGGAGCAGCAGGTGAATTGATCCTTGGGTAAACACCTGTGTTTGCTTTTTTAAAATTTTCTTGTTAAAGACAGCTGCACCAAGGGAGCAAGAAAAATCTAATGTAATCACAAGCCTTGGGGGGGATATTTCAGAGAGTTTCTTTCCTCAGAAACAAACTGTATCTGGCTCTCTTCACATGGCAGTTCCATCCACGCTTCCTCTTCCTTACCTGGGGTTGCTTCTGCTAAGTAAAATCTTGCTGTCATGGTTGACAGCCAGATTGTTGCTCCTGTCATTAGCTGCTTCAAAGAAATGATGCTATTTTCTGCAGTTGGAGGAGTGGGATCAAGAAAACATTTCTGCTAAGTCAAGAGCATTACCTTTTCATTTACTGTGTTCTTTTGGAGCACGGCATCTTGTAAAACCTTGAGCAAAACACATGAAAATTCTGGATCAGACTGTTTGCTCATGAGGAAACATGGACAGTGAAAAGACTGGATGGAAACAGGAGCAACCCACTTTATAAATGTTCTAAAAAAACTTAGGAAACTCTGTGTCCAAGAGTTTTTAAGACATCCCTGTGCTCTGGGGAACTCTAGAGATGAAGGGAGAAGACTAGATTCTTCTGTTACAGCCACTCTTAATCCTTGAGTATAGAAATAATTTACTTAGGCAGCATTTAGGTATGGCAGTCAAAAGCACTGTAAAACATTATGAAGTAGATTGGTTTTGTTAGACTATGATTATACTTATTCACAGCTCTTGATAGGTGTCATGTACTGTGAAGCATTTTTAATTTCCTGAGAACAATGTAACTTAAGATATCTTTCTTCACCAGGCCATTTGATTTATTAGAAAACTGCAAGATCCATGTAGTGCAGTCTCTGCTAGTGATTGTTGTGTACCATTCCTGCTGTGAGAAAGTGGAAGCATGGTAGCTTGTGTGTGTTAAATTGATGCACATTTTAACATGCTGCATACAGTATATCTTATACATGCTACATACATTATATATTCCTATATAAAGTCTGTCAGACATAAAGAAAACAGCTATTCAATGCTATCCCTCCACAGTCATTGTAAAGGATAGTAGGAGTTGTCTTACTGAAGTGCTGTTTCTTCCTACGCTGCCACATGCAAAAGAGATTTATGGAAAATAGAGGGAACAACACTGATGAGAGAAACAGATTTACAGTGAAATCCACTATCACAATATAGCTACACTGTTTAGCAAACACCTTATGGAAGACAATACAATGTGCCAGCAAGACTGCTTCTATTTTACAGTATTTCTTTACAAGCTAATAGACAGTGTGCTTGTTAAAATAATCTTGTTATGATAGCTGTATTGTCATTATAGGTAACTTATACTAAATGAATTAATTTGTTTCATTTACTCCTTAAAAAGTCAATATATTACTGGAGAATTAAGTAATTCTTTGCTGTCAGTGTCTTAAATTCTTCAGGGGGGAGAAGAAATAAATACATGAAATAGGAGGAGATAAGAAAGGCATCCACCAAAAAGAGTTGAAATTTTGTCCAAACATTGACAAGCACTGCTGCCTTCAGAAGCTTGGATCAATCCTTAAGAAAAAAAGAATAAAATTTAAAATGTCTGAATGTTTGCATTCACAAACATGCATTGTTATCCATAATAAATCAGGGAAGGATATTTTGCACAGTTAGCTATTGTCTTAAAAGTTTATAGCTCTTTAATAAAACAAGTAATTGGTATTATTTTGTTGCAAGGATGCACTTTTTTCCCAGATAGTAGGCTTGCATGATTCTGACTTGTACGGTTCAGGTGCTTTTATTGGAAGCTTTCATGATTTATGGCTTGCTGAGTGACATTTTATTTCCTATTCAAGGTAGTAACAGCTTAGAGTCGTCAATGAATCACTTTTATAAGTAAAACTGTGCTGGGTATTTCTAGAGCAATATTCAAGCCAAGTTCATTGAGAGATCCAAATTGCCAAGAAAACCATGTGGATGATGAACACAGCCTAGTGCATGCAGATATATATGAGCCAGAGAGGATTAAAGAAGGAGGTTGTAGCTGTAATGTCTAGACTAGCATTTGTGACTGCTAATACACTGCTAATATGGGTCTGTTTTTTCAAACAGAGGTGTTCAGAGGGAGCTTAAGGTCTATTATGAGTTTTCCTCCTGTGACAGAAGTGAAATAACTTTGGGTAGGATCAAGCTTTGTGGATTTCAGCTGCAAAACTCTCATTAAGTTTCATTTCACCTTTTGTGTTGGTTTTGAGACCCTGTCAGAATTTCATTTGGCACAGAGAGAGCAGTGAGTTCAATGAAGAAATAAAGAGTTTTAAAAAGCATGATTGCTTTTACAGTCTCATGGTGTGTAGCCTGGCAGGACAAGTGTCTGTGCCCAGAGACTCTGTAGTTCATATTCCTGTAGTGATGATTAGATTTAATTTCTTAATAAAAACATTAAGTGTGGTTTAGGGAAAACGTTGCAGTGAGATGATTAGTTGTGGAAGGGAAAGACATGCTCTTACTGGAATTCAAGTGCCTTCCTCTGATCTTAAGGCACGCAGTGATGAATATGCTGCTGCCAATGTGTCTTTTTCACTCAGCCTTAGAAGCTGAGGAGCACTGAAGAGGCTTGAATATAAAAGCCTGAGGAACTAAACTGGTGTAGGTATTTGAAGGGAGGTTTGTTCACACTTGAGAGACTAATGGTAAGTTGAATGAACAGGTTATTTTCAGAGCTTCTGCGTTTGAGTATTCTTTATGTGGAAAAGAATAACCTCCATGATCTCATGGGATTTTGGCTTCTGAGAGGGTAACACACTGACTTGTCAAGAGGAGCTTGACAGGCTGCAGAGGACAAAATGTCAGATGAGGAGTTGGGAAAAATGGTTTCCTTTTCATTTCAGTTCTTGGACAGATTTCTTCCACTTCACCCGTTATTTCCTTCTTCGATTTATGGCAATGGAGATCCAGTATTGTAAAAGCTCTTTGTGGTCTGTGAATGGAAAAGTACTCTTAGTCCTAGTAACTAAATATTACGGTCATCTTGTTTGCTATTCTCAAGTATTGGTGTCATTTTTTAACTATCTCAGTATAAAGGTTAGTGAAAAATCGTATTTTTGTTTCTTTAAAGAGATATTTCTGATCAATTTCATCATGTGAGACACTGCAACATTGACAGAATGGTGGGAAAAGATAAATGCTGTTAATCCAGTCTTTTACTGGTTTAAGTAGGATTCTCTGGTGTGTATTGCCTCCATTTGGAAGAATCAGGCAGTACTTTTGCTTGTTGTAGTATGGTGTTTGTTTAAAGGCAGTATTCCAAATACATTTGTTGGCTTTTCTCCTGAATCATGACCGTAACAGGGACATGGATACCTTAGAGAGCTAAATATCCTGCAGTCTGGTTTGCTACTGATGTGCATACATAATTTCCACTGACAGTAATGGGAGTTACATGTGTATAGAAAACAAAACAGACCCCTTAAAAAATGTTGGTCAAGTAATAAAAGCTAGTCTAAAGAAAGGGTGGAAGTATAGAGTGGGAGGGAGACTTTTTTTCTTTTTTTTTCTTTGTCTTTAACTTAGCCTCATCCCACTCATGTTAGCTTAATATTTTTTTATTGATTCCATCCTGCTCTATTATGGCATGAGGGGTAAGACAACATTAATGTGAAATGGGTAATCAGAAGAAGATTTAAAAACCTATTTACTCCCTTTCCCAGCTCCCAGAAGAGTGAGAAGTTTCCCTGTGTAGTGGTGGTACCGCAGAAGAGCCTGCCCTACTCATGTGCTGCTGAAACTCTTTTTTACGATGCAGGAAATTGTAGCATTGCCCCCACAGCAAGGGCAGGGCTGCAGAGCTCCCCTGCCACTGAATTAGTGCATCCCAGCAGCATCCAGCATCCAAAATGTGACACTGGCTATCCCCGTGTGTTTGTTGGGAACTCTACTGTCCTTTGCATGCGCTGTGTTATTTTGAACTCTGATAACAAGAAACATAACTTCTTTGGGGGCTGTCAGACTTGCAGTGTTTTCCTTGAGCTTCACTGAGAAGGGAGAAACAAATTCCTGGATAGTTAGACTCAGCACTCTGCAGTCTGTCCCTTAATTCAATTCTCTGCAACCTGTGTGTTTTCATTGTTAATAAATGGACATTTGTTCTCAGAAGTAACTAGCTCTGGGGAATGTAAGGAAGAATAAAACTGTTCAGAACCTCAAATGTTACACAAAAGGCATAAAAATAAAATTGTCCTTTTCCAAAATAGCTGAGCATTATGGCATCTTGATAAAGGGAGTGCTAGAATATGTTCTCCTAATAAACCTCAGTAAAACCTCTAAAAATAACTACACAGATATATTCTAAGTTGATTACCAGTAATTGAACTGACTTAATGTAGTTGGATGATGTCATGTAAAATATTCCTCTAAAGTAATTTCTGTAGACAAGCCATTTGAAGTCCTCTTGCAGGCAGCATAAACATCTTCACGTTGCTAAACTGAGCACTCGGACTAAAGCACTCAGCAGGAGAGCTCTGACATCTCTCTGTTTTATCTCCTTCCTTTGAGCCACTCTTGCTTGCCTAGAAGGAGCTGCTTTGCAATGACAAATATCTCATCCTTGTTTTAGTGAAAACCTGGAAACTCTATAACAGTTTAGACCTGTTTGTTGTAGAATAAGAGAGGCTAAAGGTGGAAAGGACTTTTCAAGGTGTCTGGTTTCCAAGTTTCCCTGCAGTATGCATTTCCAGTATTCTGTCCAACTTCAGCCTGAGCAATGGGGACTGTTCCATGGCCTAATTCATCTCAGGAGAAGGAAGCTTGGAAAATCATTTTCCAGAGTTTGGTCTTGTTTTTGCATTTGCTTATATGTTTCCTTGTATATTGGCTCTTGTATTTTTATAGCCTTTTAAAGCTTTGTAGCTAGTAATGCCGATAATATCTTCTTCCATAGTGTGTTTAGCTTGGATTGTTACTTTTGTGGAAATGATTTAATAGCATGGGGGTTTTTGGTATGTTTATTTTTATTTATTTTCTCTTTTATTGTTTCTTTCTTAGCTTGTTTCTTTTTTTGTTTGTTTGTTTTTGGGGGGATTTTGGTGAATTTTTTTTTTTGGTTGGTTGTTTGGGTTTTTTGTGTTTTGAGTTATTATCTGGGGGCCAAGACATCCATGACTGATTCAAGTGTTCAGGCTGCAAATGTGGATTTACAGAAATAAAGTGCTGTGTCCCTGCTCTGAGATTTTTCTATTTACTGACCTGGCTTGGTTTAATATAGAAGCACCTCAGAGGTTTTCTTCATCAGCTCTCTGTATTCCTGAAAATTTCCTTCTGTCCTGAGGTACTGGCATATCAGTAACTCTTGGGCAGTTTTGTTTACTGGGACACCAGTGTATCAGTTACTGACTAATCATTTTGCTGATACAATGGAGAAATTCAGTCTGAGATTTGCAGATGCTGCTCTTCCCTTTACTGGAACTATACCCTGTGAGAAAATGCCTTTTTTTTTTTTTTTTTTTTTGGTTCAGAAAGGTTGGTTGGTCAGTGAGTGATTCAGTAAAGCACTGATGTGCAAATCCTGTCAGAAATTTGTACTAACCTCCTGAACCTGTCAAAATGCCAAAGGCACTGTTAGTTACGATGCTGCCCTTAATCAAGAGGCCTGGCAAGGCCAGAGCTGTGGCTTCTGTTCTTGTATTATTAAATATCAACAGCTAATAGCGTGCTTAGTTAGTACTAGTTGATTCTTTGAATGATAGCTTATGGGGGAAGAGCACATCCTGTGTATGAGGGAAAGAGTCATTAACTTCCCCTTGAATAATGACATTTAGGAGAAGACTTCAACATGCCCATGTTTTGCCCCTTCCCCGTTAGCCTTTGAAGAGGTGATTTCCTCTTTCTCAAGTACATTGTTTTGCCAACTGTGCTGGGTTGCCTGCCTGGAGCATTGAGTTCTGTTTTCCCAGAGGCCTTGTGACATGTTTTCCTGCTGGAGCATGAACCTTAGCTGGCTGAATGAGTATCCTTTTAAAACTTCTGTTCTCAGTGTACTTAAGGGACATGTCTGTTGTAACCTATTGCAGAATCAGATGCTTGCTTGCAGGTTTGAGAGTTGCTGGTGAAAGCTATTGTCTTCCTAGGCATGGAACACCAGCAGGACATGGACTGACTGATTTTGGAGTCTTTCTATCACTTAAAGACAAGTCTTAGTCACTCAGATCAGGACTGAACCTATAGTGTTTTGAGAGAGGCTGACAATGCCATTTTTATGTGCAACAGTGCACTCTATTCATCAAGGAAATGACCGCAGAAATGTGTACCCAGCTGTCTCTGTATCAGTAGCATCTATGCATAGCAGCTGCTGATGTTTGTGATCATTTCCTATCAGGCCCTTCTTATTTCGGTGCCTCAAAATAATTAGTTAAAATCTTGGAACTCAAGGACACCGAAGAGCCAAAACCAAAGCCACTTCAGTAACACTATTGTTGCATTGCCTTAATCCGATGAATTTAAGCCGACGTTGAATGATGTTCTCTCAGGGAGTTTATGGCAGTATTCCCTGCAGTCCTTGTCCTTGAGTATCCCCTGCTGCAGCCCTGGTCTCATGCCACTCAGCCCAGGGGAGCCTCTGGAGTCCCACAGCATCCTGCAGAGCCGGGTTAGCTCCATGTGCTGCGTGGCTGCCGGGTGCTCACATCTGCAGCTGCTCAGGACATGCCTGCGGCGCTGGATGCAGGGCGAGGCTTGGTCATCACCAGATACATCTGAGCAGAGTCCTACTCTAACACTTCGGTTTCTTGATGTAATTTTAAAATCTTTGTAGCTGTCTCTTCTTCATAAAGAGACCTTCTGGCTCTTTTAAAATTGTTTTTGAAAGTCCTTTTTGTACAATTTTACAAGAATCACAGTAAGAAAAGAGATTTTATCGTGGCCAGGGCTTTAATCTATTATTTATTAGACCTTAATTAAATGAGGTGCCTGTGATAAAGCAGGGTGCGTGGTTTTGGTTAAGTCTCCTGAGTCCCTTGGTATGCCGTGTATCAGAACTGTCAATGCAAAGCACTCTTAGAGAGGAACTTTCTATTTGGACATAACCCCCTTACTACTTCCAGCTTCTCTTTGCAAAGGAAATTGTGTCCTTAAAAGCAGATTGTGGGTGGATTAGGTCTGTGCTGAAGACATATCTGTGTTAGATGACCTGATGGACATAGTTTTGCCATTTAGATACATCCTTAACCTTTCTTTGCCCCAGTTCCCCAGGTGTAAAACAGGGATAAGATTCTTGACAACTCAAAGGAATGGAAATAACATTAAACATTGTGAGACCACTTAGTACTATAGTGATGGGGAAGAATTCTCTAATGAGGAGATAAAATTTCACATTTATGTTTTTAAGGGCTTGACAACACTTATCCACACAGAAACCACACTGCAAATTTGCGTCCATTATTTTGTGAAAACCTGCTGCAAAGAGGGAATCTTCTGCATCTTAGAATAGCTTAGAGCTGTTGTAGACCTGCGCATTCAAGATGTCCTGTGCTTTTCTGTTTGGGCCAGTAAATATTTCTCACCCTAGTGTTGGAATTTCTTTTTTTTGTCCTAAGTCAGGTACTGTGGAAAGGATGAAAGAAATATGCTGGTGATACAAAAACTTTGTTTCTACTAGCAAACAACCACGAGTAGGTAGACAAACATGACTTCTGTTTTTCTCCCTGTTGATGTGGTTTTAAACCAAATGAATACTTATCCAGTCAGTACAAAAAGCATTCCATGATTTTGTGCTGTTTTGGTTAGGGCAGGAGGAGATATGGGCTGGGAGACTTCAGACCTTGAGATTGTTAGTGGACATTTCGCTCCTCTAAGCAGCAGTCCCCATCAGACGCTTCTCAACTGCCCTTGTTTTTCAGTAACCTTTATCATCTTTCAATGGATGTTACTTTGAGAGCAGAACTAACACACTGAGTACTTACAGGGGACAGAATGAAATTTAGATCAGGTTTGCCTTTTTTCCAACCCTTTGACAGTGTACACAGAACTGATGTAGCTGACAGTGGTGTGATGCAGGAGGCCACTCTAAGTGGCTGCTTTTTCAACCACTTGTTAGAGCTCCCAGTAGAGGCTTTGCTTCCTGAGCCATTGAAGCCTTCTCTGTCAGATCAGTGACTTGGAACAGTGATCAGTGCAGTAGGTTTCTCATTTTGCATGGTTTCCTGACAGGAGGTAGACTTCTTTTATTTCTAAGAGTTGATAAAATCAGAACACAATTGCAAGGCTCCCAGTCTACATCCGTGTCAGCTGTGAATTAGCAGGATACCTTTGTTTTCTAAGGTGTGTAGATTGATACTAGACATCCCCAGTGGACCTCACAGATTCTTGTATTAACAGTTCTAATGAACTACTCATTCACTTTGGCCCTCTTTTTTTTTCTCATGAGTAATACCAAGCCAATACCAACAAATTGTCTTGATACTTCAGTTTCATGGTTGGCTAGTTGCTCTTGTTTTGAAGTTTTTCCCTCTAGTTCTTTGAACAGTTGCAGTAGTTGTCTTTACATGGAAAACAGGCAAATTTGTAGTCATTACAAATAGTTCAGATAGCAAACCTTAATAAAAGAGAGGAGTTCAGCAGTATGCTTCCCATGTTTTAAGAATGTACAGAAAAATACAGACAGAAGAATCAGGGACAAGTTATACACAAGTAGTGTATACTGATAAGACAGTCATTGATGATTTTTGTATGTGGCCACCTAACTATACATCAGTATCTTTTGAATGGCACACTGTACTCTTTGAAATTACCCACAAGTTTTAAGAAAATAAAGCCCATTTGAGTAGAATAGTGTGCAGAATGTAGCATTTTCCTCCTCAAACTGGTGTTTTAGTATCAATAAAGATTGATTTAATGGTATTTTCCTCATAAGAAGAGTTCAGAACACCAGTTTCCCATTTTTTCCTAGTATGTTGTCCAGGAAAACAGCATTGGAGTGAATTCTGTTAAAGTTACTGGAAAAGTTGTGGAGGCTCTCATTGTGGAAAGAATAATGGCAAACTTCATTGGGACATCAGTTTTGTAATTAAAAAAAAAAATTGGCATTTTTCAGAGTGGTTATTTCAAATATTATTTGGTTGAAAAGAAATATTTTGGATTTTAGTTAAAGGTATATCCAGTGCTTTTCTGTGTGCACATGTTCATATACATGCAGAAAAATAAAAATCATTGTCTTATGTAGCATGTAGCTTCTCCTTTCTGACACAGTTTTCTTCCATTCATGGAAGAGTAAGTAGAGAAAATGTAATAACAAACTTTATTGTGGTTAATGCCATAAAGATTGGAAATCATCTGGAATCTGTGATCAAATTACCAACTATTATTATTTTAAGTACCCATTTTCTGTTTCCATCTAATATGACCAGTAGGGACCTGCTGCATTACTTAGCATGTTCATTAGCAATTTTTCCTTTTGATGGGGCTTACAAAAAAACAAACAAACAAACAAAAAAAAAACCCAGGAAGAGGTAGGAGCTGAGTCTGAAGGTAATGCTGATTTGGATTAAGTTAATAATGGTATTTCCATTTGGAATGTTAAGAGAGGCAAAGTACAAACCCAAATTAAACTGTGTGTGAATTCAGCAGTTTTTCAAGGCTGAAGCAAAACAGAAGTTAAGGTTTTTTTTCATGTCTCTTTATTGAATTGTGATAATTTCATGTAATTACTCTGCAGGTAATCTGGCAGGAAACCAAACTTTTCAGTCTGAAGTCTAATCCAGATCTGTAACTCTGAGAGCAAATTTATGAACATGGAACTCGGTATCACCTCTTCACTCATTCAAAAAAAAACTTAAGGCATCTTTTTTGGCTCACTTGTAATTTCAGAAGTTTATTCCCACTAGTTTGCTCATCTACCTCTGTATCTTGCTTTCACCAGACTTACATAGCCAATTATGCTCAATATAAAGATATATTAAAGCATTTAAATTGTTATAAAATTCACATGCCAGAATGTTTTTAGGATACTTAAAACATTTTTTCCGAAAGTACTTCATAAAAATAATCTAACAATCTTGAAACTCATATTATCTTTGAGAAGGAGATCTCTGTATTTTCTGGAGTCAATGTTACTAAAATGTAATGTAGATAAAGGGATGAAACTTGTAGGAGTGCAGTCAGCTACTAAAATACTCCAAATTCATCCTTAGATATTTGCTGAAACCTGCTACCTTAAAGGGAGAAAGGTGTGAGGTAGCTGTGTAGACTGACATTTGAATAGCCTGTAGATGCACTTTCCCTGATTCAGTTTCTGCCTCTCAAGGTCTGTTGTCGTGGTGGAGTTCATTTTCAAAGAACAACTACTTCAGTTGTTAAAACATAATGCAGAAGTCTGTATCCCTTATATCCAGATGATGTTTTCCATTGTTTCTGCTAAAAATCTGTTTATCTGTTTTACTAGTTGCGCCATTCAACACCCAGCTGTTGAATGTGCTTAACCTTGGTTTACTAGTTTTCAATATTTTGTTTTGTCTTGTAGTTTTGGATGGTTTCCTTTATGTGTTTGACATAAAAGCACATTAATAGATTTTTTTTTTTTTTTCAGTGCAACTGCCTGGTTAAATGTATTTCCTCCATGTGTGATTTTGTAGGTATCCAAATGCACTGTAGAGGACTTGGGTGTTTTGTCTGTTGTTTGAAGTATAAGAGCTGTAGTTTGTTCATTAGGAGCATGAGGTTCAGGGTTGCAGATTAACCAGCTGCACTGCCTGCATTCATGTGGTCACAACCTTCCAAATTTACCCCATCATGAAAGGAAGAATTAATTATACTCCTAATTGACTGTTTCCTTGGATATAAGCAGGAAGGAACTGCTAGGAGGCAAAGTGATTAATCAGTTAAGCTAGTTACATCAATCAAATGTGTGAGAAAGTTCATCATCCCAAAGGCAGAGTAAAGTAATGCCAAAATACAAAAGCCATCAACTCTTTCATTGGGGTTTTGCTGTGTTTCTTTTGTCAGCTTTCTGAGGAATTGCAAAAAAAAAAGAATAAATAAAAACACATGGTGATTGACCCAGTCTGCTTGACAATCTGTCTGGATTTTGGTGGACGAGGTAATGCAGCAATCTGTTCTCTTATCAGACATTGCATGTAGTCCTCATTAAAAGACCTTAGCATACGTTTCTCTTGCAGATGGACAAGTCACACGTGTCTCCCAAATAAATAACTCAGTGCCACTATCTCACAAATCCTGTCAGTCGTGCCAGTGAAATGGAGTCCTCGGTTGCAGTCTCAGGTACTACCCACAGAGCTTGATCTAGTGAAAGCCTAAAGCTTTAACTCTCAGTTGACAATGCTTCATAGTGTTCTCCCTGTGTGCCCTGGCTGCCAGCCCTTCCTCCCCTGGGGAACACGAGGCACCTTGAGGGCAAGTGAAAAAATTCTGGAAAATCCCTCTGAAGCATCATCATCTTCAAGTGAGGATATGTTGAATAATTGTAATGGACTGGATTGTAAACAGCAGCTTTTAACAAGCAGTTAGTTCTTCCTTGCTTTGGCGACAAGCTCTGTTAGAGAGTAAGGGAGAAGGAATGAGAACCACTCTTCTCCTTTGCTCCGGAGAGCCTTTGGGCAAGCAAGGCCCCATGCACTGGGTTGTCTGTACATCCTTCTGGGCAAAGTTGGCTTAAACCCATCTTATTCCTTAGTCACACACAGTTACACACTGGGGAGACACATCTGAGGGAATGGGCTTGAAAAGGAAGAGGCAAAATGTGGGTGAGAACAGCTTCTGCTGGCCTTGCCAATAACAGGAGAGGTTGTGGCATGAAGGTCCCAGAGCCTCGAGGCACAAGCTCAACCCTGACTGCCTGGGTACCTTTGCTTCAGAGGAGCCACTTGTGTGCTTATACAGCCACATGAACTGCATGTCAAGGGCTGGAAACTTCACTGTCATGCACTATTTTAGGAAACAATCCAGTTTCACTCACTTTTCTCTGTCTATACCTAGAAGCTGATAAATAGAAGGCTTTCAGTTTGCTGGAGCTTTGGGGGGCTGTGGGTGCCAATCATGTGATGATTGAAGGAAAACTTGGGAAATAGAGCTGTGGAGGAGGTTAGGAGGGGTATGAAACCATAAGAACAAATAGGCTTCTGTAAGTTAACACTGGAAAAACTCATTACAATTCTGTAAGGTCTAGTGGAAGTAGTAATGTACTGAGATAATAAAATTCGTACACAATAGCCTATCTAGAAGACTGTATGAACATTTATGCTGAACAGTTCCTGATTGTCTAAAAGATTAGGGTTCAATGTGTGTGTGTATCTCTATTACTACTTTCATTAAGTTTTCACAGATGTGTATTTCTGCTTATGAATGAGCACACACTAGTACATACTGTCATTTGTACATCACCAATATGAAATTTAAGTGTTGATATATAAATTGTTTAAATCAGAAGAGAAATATAAGCAGTATTAATTTTGTTCTTGCTTTGTTTCTGTATTTGAAACATTGGACTGTGTAATGAGGATATGCTAAATGTTAGCTAACAGCTTCGTTTATGAGCTTCCTAAGGTAAATTAATTGTTTTAGAAAACAGGGTTTTCTCCATACTTAAGAAGAGACAGATTTAACCCAAATTGCACCAGAAAAAAACATTATTTTTTTTTGTAATTACAATTAGGTCTAGGCAGTGCAGTTTATACTACCCTATATATTTATTAAGTGTGGATTCTATGTATATTCATTTTGTTTGCTTTTATAAATATCAAATCCATAGCAACTTTTTAATGCAGCTGCATTTAATCTTTTATCATTGTGCTAAATCCTTGGCAGATGGCTCTTATTTTGTAAAAGGAAACATTTCTAGGAAGGTCGTCTTTTACTTGCATACAGCTTAATTTTCTGGAATCAAAGGTGAAGTGTATGAAGTACTGTTGTAACTGTAAATGTCTTGTGGTCAAAATGTCTTTTGCCTGGCACACTTCTGGGCTTGGCATAAAAGAGGTTATCTTGAGCAATAGGACAAGTGGTTTTAGGTGGTGTTGCTTGAGTAGGAGTGTTGGACCAGCGTTGTCAGAGGTCCCTGCCAACTTCAAGCAGTCTGTGATTCTGTGATGTGTTTTAAAGAAATCTATAGTACAAGACCACTGTTTCTAATCAAATACCATCTGTTTGTGCCTTCTCAAATTTCCTTTAGAAGTGGAAAAGGTAACTGGTAACTGTATATGCTTGAGAGATGGCCAAGGTGTCTCAAAAATAAACTAACCTCCCATAATTAGGGTAGTGCTGAGGAAATGGAAATGCTGCCTGCAGGTGAGCAGGTGAATCCAATTTGCAATGGATCCAAGGCATACGGCCATGGAGGTTGCTCAGTCTATTCTGGACTTCAGCCTTACAACCACAGAGGCCTGATGTATAACTCTACTCTGTCTCCTGCTCCAGAAGAGAGTTATATATTTTGCTCATACAGCTGTGTAAGTTGATTTGCTCTGCCTTTTTTCAGAGAAAAGTGGATTAAACCCATAATGAATAAATCTAATTTTAAAATTACATTGTTGATCTTCACTGCAGCAACATGTGAGATCCTTTCTGAGGTTTGTCAATCAAATGTGCAAAGACAAAACAAAATAATAGATCTTCAGCTGGGCATTCCATTTGCAGAGTCAGAGCAAGGTGATCTTTGTAAAAAGTCGTATTTCAGCAAGAGTTGGGTGAGCCAAAAAGCTTTGAGTAGGTCTACGAAGTCCTTATGGCCTCCAATAAAAAAAATAGTGGCCTTAATGATATATAGACTGACTGACTCCACTGGGCTTTTTGGTAAAGTAGTATTCATTCAAATGGATGGGAATCATTGAAAAATTACAGTTGATGTGCTACATTAAGTTTGGTTTGAAAGGAAATATTGCCAACCTTAAAAACAAAATATTGCTGAATTAAAGCAACAAAAACCACATTAAACTCATAGAATAGTGCTAATTGTCCAAATATGATATTGAACCTAAAATCTGGACAAGGAAGTTTAAAATAACATGCACCATTACCCAGGGAATTGTAGCTGAGACTTTTAAATATTTTTTCCTTAGCCTAAATTCTTAAAATGTAGCACTTTCTCATTGTTCTTGACTAAACATTTTTACACAGTAGTCGCCAGGCATGCATCTTTCTCTCCTTAGGTGTAACCCATACTCTCACACATTTATGTCACTGTGGGTATGATAAAATTTGTCTTCTTGCCCTGTCGGCAAGCATTTGCAAAATGTTGCCTGTGGTGAAGTCTTAGAGGGTTCTTGACCTCAGCAAGTTTGGGTGAGGCAGTGATTGTATTAAATATAGGTATTTCTGTGAGATGTGCTTGCAGCTGTCAGCTGTTCTGAGCCTGTAGCCTGGTGCCGGCTCAGCACTACTTAGGCAGGAGCATGAGCTACTGTTCAGGACCATGAACCACATTAAGCCCATGGTTTGTGTTATAAATAAATTTGTTTTAGCAGGTTTGTGTGCTCTGATCTGAACGTGTGCTCTCTGGGCAGAGCTGGAGTGCTGCACGTCCAGGTGCTCCTCTGTGAGTGTGGGCAGGCTTGGCTCAGAGGTGCCAGCTGTGGTATCACAGAACTGGTAGGGCTGGAGGGGACCTCTGGCCATCATCCAGTCCCACCCTGCTGCCCAGGCAGGGTCACCTGGAGCAGGTGGGTTTGGAATGTCTCCAGAGATGCTCCATGATGCCCCTGGGCTGCCTGCTCCAGTTCTCAATGGAAAGAATCTCTTCCTCACACTGAGGTGAAACTTCCAACCATTTTACCTGTGTCTCCTGCCCAGCTCTTCCCAAATTGTTTTCAATCTAAGATACAAGACTGCTGATGAAAAACACTTGATCCTTAAAACTTTGAAGCATTTAAGAAAACTTTTGAGTTCTCTGTACATTTTTAAGTGAGACATAGTTGTCAGTCTGTGGTTTTTAAGATTCTTCTGTTTCGGAAGGACCAGTCAGTGGGTGAGGTTGAAAGTTGGTCAGAAGTGTTGACAAACAGTAGGTCTGTTTCTAACTGATATGTTGAGATATTTGGAGGCAGATCTATGCAGAGAACCTCCCAAGGAATGTTCAAAGTGGCATGAGGGGGCCAGGTTTCACTAGAAGTCCTTTTGTACCAGAAACACGGTTGGAGTTTTGTTTTTGTTTGTTTGTTTTGTTTTTTGTTTTTTAATTCCACATTGTGCTTTAAATGCACAAGCAATTAGGTTAGCTAGCTGAGCAAAGTCTTCTCCAGTGCATGGAAAAATATGGGAGGTCAAGCCCTTTCTAATAACATACAAAAACTAGTCACTAGAAAAAGCATTGCCTTCGAAATGATTCATGCAAGCCAAAAGCCAGAATCTTCTCTTTCCTTGAAATCAGTGTTTATTAATTGATAATTGCCTTAAGTTAGAGAAATATGGAAAGGAATGACATTTATTTTCCTTCTGACTGCTTTCATCTCTGCCAGCCGGTGTGTGGGAACTCCCGGGGGGGGCAGCAGAACTTGTCAATGTTCATTGCAGAGCAATTGGAAAACCACAAAATACTTTTAAGCAACTCTGTCCTCACTTTTCTCACACTGAAGTCTGGTTAGCAAAGTGAGAAGTTGCCCAGTGGATTTTACTGTCCTCAGAAAAATATTAGCACATCAGCAAAAGAAATGTGTGCCAAAAATATAAAAACATACACCTGTGGTTGGGTAATGCTCTGGGAAGTGGCTTTAATGCTCATCAGGGACCTCTGGGACCTAAAGGTTGATTTATACCCTGAGGACCTTTTATTCTGTATCCTGAAACTATTCCCAGAATTTCCTAGGTGTCTAGCTTGGTTGTGGTGTGCATTTTACTTAATATATGTAGTGGTAGAGTCTAGAATCAATGTGGATCCATGTTGAAAATGAAACCGAGTTTTTGAATACAAAGATTTACACAGATAATGTTTCGTTATGGACGTTTAATTATATTATAGAGATCATGCTGCATTTCCCTCTTCTCTTTCTCAATTTTTCTAATTGCACCAGGAAGTTGGAACTTTGATCTGAAATTTCCTAAGCCAGCTCTTTTTAATTCAATGCAGCATGAGAATCCCAGTTTAGTCCAGCAGGTTGGGGATTTTTTCCATTTCTTGTCTTTTTGTCACAGTGACTTCACAAATTCTAGGAACATTTAGCTTCAGCCTTGAATCCTGAACCTGTTGGCAGAGGAGATTTATGAGAGTAAGGGTCCACTTTTCTGTGAGCAAATTCATAGTAGCTGTGGCATAGAAAGAAATCTGTAAACTGTAGAGATTTGTATACTGTCATCTCCTTTTGGCATGAAACCTAACAGGTGTCATTAGTGATAAAATGGAAATAGATAAGTGTATTCTGTAAACTTAAGCTTTGTTAAGTTTTTATAATAAAAAGCATCAAGCCAGGCAGGTTTTTATTCCTCATGCAGGGAAACTTTCATGAGAAGCATTCACAGAAAAGTCAGTGCATTTGAGTCATGTACCATGACTTGAAAACCCAGCTTGGTTTGTTGATGACAATGTTTCTGGTGTGTGGGGGGGGTGTTTAAGGCAGAGGTAAAAAAAGGCACTTCTTAATGGACTCACCCAAGTTTTTAATTTGCATTTCTGTGGTATTCAGTTGAAATCTGAACTTGTGTTTTCATTATAGTCACAGTCTACTAGCCTGTGACTATTGCTGCCTTGATCAGGAAGGAGGGGAAGCAGAGGAAATGAGTTTTTTTACTGACACTTAAATTTAAAACATGAGCTCTTGATGAAATAGTGCAACAAGCACCTTTGCAAAGGAGTTGAAAAATCAAAATGTCTTTATAAAGTGTGCATGGAGATACTGTGCTGTAATGAAACCTGATTACTTCATTGTGACAGGAGAAGCCACTGGAGGTGTTTTCAGCTCATGGACAGAGCAGGAAGCATCAGTTTCACCATCTGAGAAAAATGTAAATGTATAAACTCTGTGTTTCAATATTCTTTTTGGGTCGGGATGCCCAGGAGCTAATAGCTGAAGGATGATAGCCCTTCCTTTGACTCTGGGTCTGTCACTTACAGTTTGTTTGTACATCAAGAACGTGTAATCAGAATGACTGCTCTGGTAGTCTGAGTTCAGAATACATGTCAGCATCAAGGACTATCTGTGTGCATCAGTGCAAGTCAGGACTTGGTGCAGACTTTGGTGTAGAAGCAGTAGTTAACAATTAAAGACAGTAAGAAGTTACCTGACAAAGAAACTGCAGCTAGCAGCATTAGCAAAATCATTATCAAAAGTGACTGTATGTATCACAGATATAAAGAATTGATTCTCTCCTGTTGGCAGTGGAGAGTGTAAACATGGGGCAGAGTTTTAGCTGTTACAGTAAAAATGTTTCTAAAGTAAAAAAGGCATTGAAATAGTTATGAAATATATTAAGCAAATTCTGTCTTTAATAATCAGATGAGGATTATTCTGTGCATGCGCTCGCTTGGCAGTCCTTGGGGTTTGGCATGCCCTCTAGCAAGGGACTGGGCTGGAACCCAGAAGTTCACTTATAGGAAAATAAAGCTCTCGTAAAATCCTGTAAAGGTCCCTGCTATTCCAGATTTTACTGCTGCTTGTTTCTTTTAGACTTCCCTAGTTCACTCCTGTCCTTGTCAATGCTGCCATGTAGTTTGTGTCTGTCTGGAAGCCAGTGCAGAAGAGCTGTCTAGAACGGCAGCAGTGCCCAGCACATATCATTAGTGGTCTGTCGGCCCCTTTCCAAGCCTTGTCAATACAATTCTGCCCTTCTGCTGACTACATTTATGCTTTAAGACAACAGCATAATGAGTAGCTACTGTGCAGTAATGACTGAAAGTCCCCAAAGGAGAAGTTCTGTTTTATTAAACACGGATGTTCACAGTTGGGGTAGTAGGAGTTCTTATCTTCTTTTTCTTTTTTTTTTAATGATGGCAAGTGTAATATAGATTTTTATGAAACTATTTTAGAAGCAGTCTTGTAAGAGCACTTAAGAAAATGTACTTGCCAGTGTGTCTTAAGGAATTGGAGATTCAAGTGAAGGTGTATCTTAACAGTATTTTAGTTCATACATGTATATGCATTAAAATGAGATAATAAAGTATTAAAAAAACCCAATAGCATAAGATCTTCTTTTCTACATTTGATTTCATAGATCGCCTAAAATAGAGTAATCTTAACCCAAAATATAGTGATTAAACCAAAATGCTCTGTTAATTCAAGACAAAACTTTAAATAAATCAATAAACAAATAAGATTGCAATTGCAGTGAGATTTCACTTCCTGGACTGAAAAATTGAACTGTGGGCTCATAGCTCCCTTGAGTGTTTGGAAAGAGAATAGCAGCTCTTAATAACAGAGCACTTTGCTGTGAGGGGTGGGCATTCATGTCATTACCATTTTTCTGGCAACTTTTCAACCACCAGCAGCAAAAGTTTTCATTGATTGCCTCCTGCTGTAAGGCAGTAATTATACTGCTCTGTCTCTCTTTCATGTGCTGCAGGAATTGGAGAAAATAAGGGAAGCTAGAGGTATTAGCTATGGATAAAACGCAATTCAGGCTGAGCTATTTCCTATTTTACTGCATGGGGTCAAGCAGGCTAATTTTTACACATCTGCACTAAATATAGAAAATAGATTTTCCAGCGCAACGGTGGAGAATCCAAAGTAAAAATTCGATCCAGATGCTGTAAAGTCATCCAATGCCTAGAAAATGAGAAGGTATTGCGTGCAACTTTTCTCTGAAAATCAGACTCCTCTCGGCACCACCCAGGCTCAGGGTCACTGGTATTGATCAAAAGCAATTAAACATTGTGCAGTTATCCCAAATTGGTTCTGTTACATTTGGCCAAGGTTCTGTTCATTATTGCAATCCAGGGATTGAGGGGAAAGAAGCTATTTGTGAGAAATATTGTTACTTACTTCACCTGAGCGTGTCTTCTCTCCGAAGGTGGCTTAGGCAGAGGAAATGGATGGAGGTGTTTGTGAACTTCACTGAGCTGTCAGAAAGTGATCCCTTATGTCTGACTTCCTCTGCTTATAAGTGACAGGAAGACTTGTGTTCATTTTGGTGATGCAGAATCAAGTGCAGCTGGAGGAAGAGAAATGAGGAAATTTGAGCTTAAGTAGTAATGGAATGCAGGAGTTTGTGCATATGTAAATCTTTGTCATAAATCAACAGTTAATTGGTTTTCATTCATTTTCATGACTTGGGATTGTGAAAATGTAGTACTCTATATTTATTAAGGAATCGGCACAATGATCTTGATCTATATCTTTATGTAGGAAATGTTTTGTGAGGCTGATATCCTTTTAACTAAGATAATGAATTTAAACTTATTTGTCTTTGCCTTTAAGGATCTTTTCATCTTATCAAGTATGCTGAACAATTTCTGCAGATAAGTGTGCTGTGATTTATTTTTATGTTTTTATGAAACAAATATATTTGGTTGTCAGTACTTTGTTCTCCAAATTGCTACTATAATGTTTGCCTTCTGTGTTAGCTCAGCACTGTTAGAGTAAATACATGTGAAAGCTAATTAAAGTGTAACAAGGATTTAGAGCACTTGTATGTCACTACATTATTAATCGAGGATTTTATGGTTTTGATACAAGTAGTGTGTCAGTTTTAGCACAGAACAGTGAGACACACGTTACTGGTCTTCTTTAGCTTCTCATTATAGCAATGTTTATATACACATAATACATAAACACATTCAAGAAGGTGCATGAGATCATACACAGAGTAAATAAATTCTATTAAGTATTCATTAATATAATTTGTGCTGCAATACAATTATTTCCTTGTCTTATATTTCAGCTCTGTACTCCTACAGAACAAAATTACATCCAGGTATTCTCTAACAATTAGGCTATATTTTAAAGAAGAAGTATTCAGTCACACAAATAAGGAGAAGTGGCAGAATCAGGATCTGAAGAATTTTCAGAAACCCCTGCAATCTCTTACAAGAAGCTTTCCATGCATATTAATTTCTACAATGGATAGTTTAAGTGCTACTAACACTGGTCTTTAGAACAGTGAAGCATCAAAATTTTGTCTTTTTGCTAAAGTAATATAAAACCCCAAAACAAACAAGAAATTGTAATAGTGCAAGAGGAAGGAAGCTTCTAGCCTTTGTGGCACCTAAGAGGAATTTTCTGAAACTTATATGGAGGTGCAGGCTCTGGAAGGAGAGTGTAGGCACAGGTTTGACCTCTATCTGAACTCACAAGTGAAGCTTCAGTAGCGTTGCTGTCATGTTCTTTGGTAGATCCTGAGCTGCACACATTTTCCAGTCTTGAGTTGGGACATAAATGAAAATCTTGGCAGTTCTCACAAATCAAAATTCATTTCTTTTTTAATAAATTTAGGGTCTGTCTTTGATCTGGACATTTTTTATATTTATGTTCAATATGCCTGATATAAGAAACAAACTTTGTTTTTGTCAGATCCATCTTTCTGCTTCAACATGTCTGTCTTATTTTCCTATACTAGAAAATCTTTCTCATTTTGCTGACTAGCAGAATATTTACTACTATATCTAATTATATATTTGTATCTTATATAATGATATGTTATATAATACTCTAATAGAAAATCTGATATAATATTTATTTCTAATTAGTTTCTAAATCTTCAGTCTAAAATTCAGGGTCATTTACAATATGAGTGTGGGAATCTGTTGAGGAAAATCGCAAGAGAGGCAATTAAGTTAAAGCAGAGCAGTTCAACAGGTCTGGAGTATATTCCAGTTAAGGACTGTTTCTGCTTACCATCACTTCGTATGGACCTGTTTTCCCTGGAGGTACCGTGTTCTGTAAAGCACATGTATTTCACTGAGGCTGCTGGTACTGAAATTTATTCTGTTATTCTCCAACAATTGTGCTACATGTAAATGTACACAACATTTAGCAATTATCCAGCTCCATAAGTTTGACTACAAACACTGTAAGAAAATTCTGGTATGAATCTCTACAGGGAGTGATCTTTCCCCAGTACATTCTTACCTAGGCTCCAGCGGGGAAGCTTTGTGACAAAAAAAAAATAATAATAATTTTGACTTTAATACACTTTCTTATGTTCTTGGGTTGATACCACATCTGTTACAATTTCTGTAGTGATCAGCTTAAAAATGACACATGTAAAAGTAAACAACGTCACACTGCTGAGCTGTGTAAATGACTTGCTAGTCAAATTAGGAGAATGCTACTTGTTCTCTTTGTCACTGTGGCAGTGACTCTCAGACCCATCAGGAGTTCCAGCCAGGCAGGAGCTCTGCAGCCTCAACAAGCTGGTGGCGGAATTTGGCTAAACCTTTTGTATAAAACCAGAAGTTCTGTGACTTCTGCTTGTGCAAGAGGCAGCGTGCCCTGCGTGGAGCCTGGCTCACCCTGGTGCCAGGCTGGGTGGGCACTGAAGGCAGCTCAGGTCCCTGTGCCACCACTGCGTGTCCCCAGCGGGCGCGGGCTGGCTCTGCCTGACCCCCTGCTCAGCTGGCAGTGGAATACAAAGTGGTGTTTCCAGCTCTGCTGGTCCATAATACCCTGCTGTCAAGTGACAGTGTTTTTCCTAAATTACAGACTTTTTCGTTTATGGAGGCAAGTTTATTTCCTAATTGTGTAGAGACTAGAAGGGAATTAAGTGGGCAAGTCCTTTAATTTAAAATATTATTACTGGTCTTGTTCTCTGATGAATCGAACATTAGGTGTTTTAATACTACTAATGGAACATAATGGCTACTTGTCAAAAGTAAAGATAATTATTTCAGGAACACAAAACTAACCTTTTCAGATAATTGCCTGTTGAAATCTGATGCTGTGCAACAAATGGAGGATTATTAACAACATACTCCCGTGTTCATCAGTTATATCATTAAATCCTGTATGTTACATTGGCAGGGCTATCATTGCATTGAAAGAATCTCCCTCTTCTTGGAGATGCATGTCATTTCTGGATTAAAGATTTTGATTGCCTAGGCCTATTGTGTTCTAAATAACTTGTTTTGTTGTCCTCCAAAATGCTGAGACATTCTGAGTAAGTCTTGTCAGATGTGGGTTATACAGGTGTGTACCACTTGCTGAATGAAAAACAACCATCATTTCTATTTTGCTGATTTTTTTTTACTTTTTTGTTTTTTAAAAAAGCAAACTGGTCCTATTGTTTTTGAATGCATATTCATCCAGCAGGCACCTTGAGATTTGTGAAGATTTTAATTGACTGGACAAAAGTGTACTAACATGAACTAGTGACATGAAATTTGAAGTTAACAGACTCTCAGGCTCGAGAGACAGTTTTCAATTGCATCAGTAATGAAACCCAGAATAACTTTAGTGAGTAATGTTATATTTCAGCCATTTGAATTTTTTAAATCAAGAGTAAACTTTTTGTTCAAATGCATAGTGTAACCTAAACTAAGCAGTGGTCATTCAAACTTTGAAGTTTGACTATGAACTCCATAAGACATTTGCTAGTTCAGAACTATTTGTTTGAAGTCTATAGTTGTACCTTGAAAGATGGTTACAGACATTGTTTGGGAAAACGCCTTATAGTCAAGTCTTCTAAATCTAATAAAAAGTTCCTGCTCCTTCATTTTGTGACTAAAATGTTGTGTTTTCTGTCATCAGGGTTGATATTAAGAATATAATGTTGCTCTAGTCACTTTAACAGTTTCGTCAAGAGCCGTCTTCAAATGCTACTCAAGACGATAGTGGCAAGCATAAAAAGCACTAAAAACATCTAAAGTTTTGTAGAGTAATATGTGTTCAGAAAAAATCAATTTATTTCAAAAAAGGCATTATTTACCTAATCATTTATGACTGGAAAAAAGCCACATGAAAAATTGCCTTATTTCAAAAGGCAATCATGAAGGCTTCAAAGTACATATAATCTCATTTCTCTGCTCTCATTTTACCTACTTTCTCTCCCTGAACTGGAAAACTGCTGTCATAACTGTATCTATTTCCTGTAGGAGCTATTAGTTAGTAGCATTACATCCGCTTAAACGTGATCACTTTTCTCTTCTGTGTGTTACTGATATGCTATTATTATCCCATAATATTGTTCATCCATCAGAGCTTGCCATGTTTCCTGTGCTGATTGTAGTATGGAGAGCTGAAGTGTCCTCTAAAAAAACGTTCAGAGATGCCAGAATATTTTAATGATTCTGTGATGCTACGGAGCACAACCTTCTTGTGATGCATTTCAAGCTTGTAAAGCAAAATTTTTCTCTGCTTTTAATTCCTAGGCAACTGCACTTTAAGCATCAGTTTGAATGTAACCACCTCAATTCCTCTTTATTTAAATGGCAGAGTAATTAAAAACTCCATCTGGCTTCCATAGGAAGCTTGCACAAGTCCTTGGAAATGGATTTATTTTTTTTTCAGGACACAAGGAACTGTGGCCAGGATTAGAACCTCTTCCTCCTGCAGCATACTTGCCAGATGGCAAATTTATTGAATCTGGTTCTAACTCACTAGGGCTTAAAGGAATGAACACACCTCTGAGAAGTGGGTGCTACATTTCTACTTCAAAGCTCTCCTTTGAAATTAGCCCCCAAAGATTTATGTGCACAGAGTGGTTGTGACCTGGGCAGTCTGTTGCATATCTCTAATCTCTGTCAGTGCTGAGTCAGAGTGACACAAACCACTTTACAAAATCCCAGTAATTTCACAACACTGGGTGAATCTTGCTACATGGCTTAATAAAATTTTATATATTTATATGTATATATAATTATTTATTTTGCAGTGTTGTAAAGTCTCTTCACTTCAAATACTTATTTTCTAAGTAAAATATGAAAATTTGACATATTCGCTGGTGTCACTTAAAAACTATCCGTGGGTATTGTTCTCAATATGGAAGTCTGCTCTGTACTAAAAACGAATACTTCCAGTGGACAGAATTTAGTTTTAATCAGTTTTAGGTTTGAAATGAGTAGAAAAAGAGCATGTGTCTATTTAAATCTCTTACAGCAGCTTTTTCTAATTTCTTGAAGTGGCTTTGAAACTTGTGAAATACATTTCCAACTAATTAGTGTGTAAATGCTAAATTATTTTGTTAAGGAATCCGCTCTCATCAAGATAAAAAGCATTGTTTTACATTTCTGTTATTTACAGAGAAATCAGACTTCTAATATTACAGAATTTGTTCCCTTTTGTTTCTGACAGTGGAGATGACTCTTCCTGTGAACTGATGCCAAAGAACTTCAGAGTCTGGAGCATCAATATTAGCCTTTTCTTTCAAATGCAGAGCAGTGGTGATGCTGACTCTGCTGAGATGTAGTTGTGCCAGGTTTCAGGCATTTAAGTGGCCATGTCTGTCATAATTTATTTATGTGCTTGGTTGAACACGACTGTACCTGTGTGCAGTGTGAGCCCTCATTTCTAGAGCAAAGCATATAAAGATTTGCACACTTGTTTAAGATAAGCAAGCAAATAATTGCAGCTCAAAATACTCTATTTTTCTCCCTTTCCACTTCCCATGTTACACATTGATATTGTTTATGTGTACTCTGTATATTCTCCTTCTGCTGGAGGTGATTTCCTGTCTGTGCAGTGGTGCTGGTTCTTGTCCTGCACACAGGACTGTTCACCCCAATCTTGGAAATAAGCAAATAATAGCTACTGTTATGTAAGCCTCATTTGTATGCATTTATGAGTTGAAAGTAATTTTTTCGTCTTGAGTAGTGAATTTTCAGTGTTGAATTTTATGTGAAGAAATTTTCATTGTTTTAAAATGAAGTTTTTACACAAAATACCTCAAGGGAGTGTTACTTACTTGCACTGAGACTGGGCTTTGTATTTGGATATCACCTTATTCCTCTTGTTACTGAAGCCATTTGTTAGGAATTCTAGCA
The DNA here is from genome assembly GCF_048771995.1 of Taeniopygia guttata. NCBI lineage: Eukaryota > Metazoa > Chordata > Aves > Passeriformes > Estrildidae > Taeniopygia > Taeniopygia guttata. The sequence continues at coordinate 12,757,087 of NC_133031.1, read as the reverse complement.
GCACATATTCCCCAGGTTTTCCTGGGCTTCAAAAAAGATGGAGGGACTGAAAAAAATATTTGTAATTTAATACAAATATTCAGGAATCTTACTTATTAAAAGGAGAGGGTGCTAGCCCCAGAATCAAAAGTAATAATTTTTTCCTGGACAGAGAATGTCAAGAATTAATACTTTTCTAAAACTCTCCAAAATACTCTGGTTTGGTTCTCTTTGAATTAATTCCTTTGGAACAAATGCACCTACCATATTACTTTACCACTTTATTCATATATTGCAAAATATATGTAGAAAAAAAAAAATTGGGCCTCTGAAAACCTGATGGATGTAATTGCATCCAGGGATACAGATGATGTCTGAATTATTGCAAGGTAAAATGGTTTCTGTGGTATTTCTAAATGAAATTAGAGGTCTCTTGTTTACAGTTTGTTTGTAGTGCACTCCATTCAGTAGAACAGTGTATGGATCCAGTACTAATGCAGAATAAGTATGTGCTATAGCCTGATGCTCTTTTGAAGATGTTTTTATATCCCTAATTTTACTTCTGCATTACCATCATTTCCAGTTGTATCTGGTTTGATTTAAGCTGAGGGAGCTTTGTGTTACTAACATATGGAAGTTGTTATTGTTTACATTTGTTCAGCAGATGTGTGACCTTTTTATATGCCTGACTCCTTATCAGTTGGATTAAATAATGCGTAATTCTGCAGTATTCCAGTTGGATGAGAACAAGTAGTGACTGTCAGTGCACGTGAAGTCCAGGAGTGACAGTTCCACTATTTCAGTCTGTGTGAGCATATTTTGTCCCCTCCTTGCAAATCAAACATTCCCCTGTATTCACATTTGCAAGAAGTGAAATTGGAAGGTGAGCACTGCAAACAGGTAGAGAGGCCATTGCACAATGACCTGGTGAGGTGAGATCAGCTGAAGAGACCATCACCAAGGGGCAGTTGAGCCCTCCAAAATGTAAATGCCTTCAGTGCCAGGGTGGGAAATGATCAGGTCAGTCACAGTCATTGTACTAAAAAAGAAATGTACGTTTCCCTTCTCACTCACTTCTCAGCTTTCCCTCTGTCATATTTAAAATACTTAAAATGCTTTCAGTATTTTTTAACAACTACCATTTTCTGTACAAAAATACCATGCTGGCCTGTTTAGAAAGGGAGGACCCAAAAAGGCTCTACAAGAGAGGTTTTATGTAACCTGAGGAAAAGTGTGCAAGCCATTGATGAATTTTTGTGTTTTCTTTCAACAGTGAGCATATTGAAAGGCTTTTAAAGTGTCTGATTTCATCTAAGGTTTTTTTTTCCTCCTTTGAATATCATCTATGAGGTGATAGAATTACAACTGAGAGCATCAGATAGGAACTTAAGTAAAATTTGGCAAGCAGATCTTCTTAGGTGTTCATCTTAAACCAGGGGGCCTCTCTGCAAAGCAAAGCAGTTTTACTTTCAAAAAGCAGTTAATATTGTAATTGAACATAAACAGTAGGCCATATTTTTGGTGGCTATTTCCTTGGCTTCAGTGTAGTGAACTGTATTCATTTACACCAAACGAGGATCTGCCTTTCTCCATATATTTTTTGATAATGCTTCTTTACTTCTTAGAGAACGAAACCTTTGTTTCTTTGGAAACACATCTATTAAGAAAGCACCAGTGCAGAAGTCATTTAACTGGGCCTACCTCTTCTCTCGTGTACCTTCCTTTGCAGTGGCCTTGGGTCTCTACTTCCCCAGGAAGGAGTACTTGGAGAATGTCTACATTGACGAGCCAGCGGGAATGCCGCTCCTGCGCATCCACGCCTTGAGGGATTCACATGAGGAAGTGGCCCACTTTCATCTGTGCCAGCATCTCATAGTTCCTCGAGCAAGACCACAAGAAAATAATTGGTTCCAAATCAGAGAAAAAACAGGACTTCTCTACCTCAGCAAAAGTCTGGATAGAGAGGACTTCAACATGCTGTGTAAGTATGAGAAGACCGGCTTTTCTTCTTCAGGTATCTGTTCTTAAAAAAAATACATTCAGACAACGAGATTTCTCCATTGGAAGATGAGCATCAAATTTGAAAAAAGCTCATCTGCCCTTTTAAAATGAGGAACCAGACCCAATGAAATCCACAGCAGTATGCCAAAGCAGATGCTAACCTGGGACAGATCTGTTGCTCACACTGGGAACTCCAGTAGGATGGGACAGTTGCATTACTGGAAGTATTTTTTCTGCATTTCACAGCTGCATAGGTCACAACTTTACACTGAAATTTGCAGTTTGTTCATCTGCAGTTCTATTGCGGTAGGGTTTCCCAGACAAATGCTATGAGAGTGGTTTAAATTCCTACATAAATGGTCCTTGAATTCTGGTGACATGGATTCACAAATTACATTTTCATGTAACACCAAAGGGCTCTTAGAAGAAATGGTTAATTGTAACTCTCTCCCTCTCTTGAGATTTGGTTTTGTTAGAGAAGCTTACTGTTGAACTACAAAAATTCATTATCTCAGGATTTTTTTCTCTTCTTTTATGCTGTAGCAATAAATTAGTTTTGGTGATTGTGATCTATGAGGAAATTAGTTATCACTAGATGGTGGAGGAGGAGATGGCTGAGGAGTTAGTGGCATACCACTGTGATCAGTTGCAGAAATTTTACTGTTGAAGGGAGTAACTGTTCTTCAGTTTGTAAGATCCACATGTCAACAGTACCTTCAGACTTAGGTGCCTTGATGTTGAAATTTTCAACTTCAGGCACTTGCTGCTTTATTTTTGAAGTGCTGAGTGTTTGATATTTCATTCATTTTTGATGCTTGGCATTCATGTATATCAAATATTTTTGCTGAACAAAGGAGGAATAGCTACTTAACACCTGAGAGCCTTGTTTTGTTCATACAGATCAAAGTGACCTGGAACTTCTTTTCAAGTAAGTTAGATCTATTACAGAGATAGTACTGTACTGTCTGTAGTCAAGCCAAGCAAATCAAAACAAGGCTTGAAGATGTATTAGTAGATGCCACAGGTTGATTTTAACTTTGATTTTATCTTTTGCCCACCTCTTCATATTTCAAAATGATGAAGCAATCTGTTCTCTGAACCTAGACAATTTGGTCCATACTGTTGGAATGCTGTGACTGAAATGTTAGTCCTGATATGGATTTGTCCTGAGTAGCTGTTGCCATCTCATGCATTATTTTTCCTGTTTCCCACCCTGCTCTGCTCTAGTCCCTTCAAAAAGCAGTCCTGTCAAAGAGCTGGTTACTGCCAGTGACTTGCTTTTATGTCAGTGTCTCACAGACAGAATACTGATACTGGTTTTGAGATTCTATAATGTAAAATCAGTGCTAAGCCCTATAGTTTTAGGCTTATTTGGATTATTAAGGTTTAAGGTCTTTCCATCAGCATCTGGCATACTGAAGAATGTTTTTGCCACATAATAGGATTAAACAATCATTTATGGAATAATGGACTAGGGTAGAATATAAGGAAAAGAAATGTTGGCTTGTCTTCTGTAAAATACTTCTTACGGTGATTTCTTCCTCCTGAAGCTGTAGGAAGTTGGATGCCGTTATCCAAGGTGATGCTGTATGTATCTGTATCCCACCCTTTCCAAGAGAAGGATTGTGACTCCGCTACACGCACCACGGTTTTCCTCTCTTTGATCAATGCCACTGCACCAGCTTGCAGTTCCCTGACAGCAAGGCAGCTTTGCTTCACAGAAATGGATCTCTCCTTTCACATCAAGGAGAATAAACCACCTGGTACATTTCATCAGCTCCAGTTACCCTCAGTTCATCATCTGTGTCAGAATCTCAGCATTTCCTACAAGTTGCTTGCAGGTAAAACTCGATCTGGGCCGCTCACATACTAGGAATAGATTCAAACAGCTGCACTGTTAAAAGATCTCTTGTCGTAGATCCTCTAGATTTGATTCTATAGAGGAAGCTCCGTTACAAACCTAAACTAAGGCTGAAGATTTTGCCTTAGATATATAGAGGAAACGGCAAGGAGGACTATCTCCCTTCCCTAAAGAAAAGATTAGTTTTAGAATTCTATATCTGCTAAAAGTAGACTGAGAATATCCTGAGTTTTAAATTGTGCTGCTTCTAAACGGTAGAATCTTCCAATACATTCTGTGCTTTCTCCCTACTGTAATATAACCACACAAGTTCCTTCTGTTTCACTTCTGAATCTATCTTTTATTGCGCAGTCATGATATCCAAATGGATTTACTGAACTGCAGAAAAGTATTAAAGCCATCAGAGCCCTGTACTGGGCAGTGATAGTGGCTGTGTATGTGTGGCTGTTTTGCAGCTGAAGGAGTTCCCTTTCGGTACAACGAGAACACCACCAGCGTGCGGGTGACACAGCGCCTGGATCGGGAGGAGAGGGAGAGATACGAGCTCATTGCCAAGTGCACCGTCAGAGAGGGATTCAGGGAAATGCAGGTTGAGGTGCCTTTCCTGGTGAACGTGTTGGATGAAGATGACTCTCCTCCCTTCCTTCCCAATGGCACTGATACAGCAGATGCTGTTGTGGAATTCAACAGGAAAGAGGTAATACTGGTAATGTTCTTATTTACCTAGTCCCTGAAGTGTGAGCGCAGCAGTGGGAGGCAGGACTCCTGGGAAGCATCATCTTCTGCCTGGATAATGGATCTTGGCAACAATCCCCATCACTGTACCATGCTCTGCAGATCGGTGATTGTGAAATGCTGTTTTTAGGATTCCTCTGCCTCAAGTTATGTCTTACTCAGATCCCAAAGAAAAAGGAGTTTGGGTTAGCAATTGATGAGTGTGAAGGAATTTGAGCAGTTTCCAAGGTTGGGATGAATATTTGCTAAGTCAGTGGTCAGGATCACTCTGGGTCTCTCCATACTGAACTGTGCTCTGTTTGTTATGGGGTTGCTTCCCCCAGGGGATTAAAATTGTGTTGTTAGAGCTAGTGTATGAGCGTCCCATACATGCAAATATGTGTAATGTATCAGGACCATGTTCAGAACATTTATTAGGATGCTGTAGAAGTAGTGGTTGGCTTCTACAAACCACTGCACCTGTGAAGTTTCCAGGCTGTTAATGGCAAGCTCCAAGATCTTGTTTTAATGATGTCCTCCCATTTTTCCCTTACTATGCCAAGCTGATCTTTCAAGAGGTCTGAATCCCTGGGTGTCTTTGGTGCCTCTGCACACACACAGCCCTTGCTTCAGTAGAGAGGTACACGTGTGGGCTCCTTTGGCTCTTTTGAGGAGCAATGACCCTTTTTGAGTCAATGGTATAGAGAAGACTTTTTTTTTTGAGGGGGGGGTGCATAAATTATGTGTATTTCATGAGAGAACTTCTGTTTCCTAACAACAAAATCTCTTGGTAGTAAATTTTCCATGCAAAGTACATTTTGATCATATTTGTGTCTGGAAGAGAAAAGACAGATTTTAGGAGTTTGCTGCCATCTCCTGACTAGAACAAGTCTTGACAAGACACTTATGAATACATTTGAAACCTCGGTTTCAGTGAAAGTTGTAAGGTCTTGTTTGACCAGTGTTTCAATCTCCAAAACAGTTATCAGAAGAAGAAAGCTTCAGGTCCTTCAGCAGTGCCATTTATTGTTTCCTACCAGGGCGCTGTTCTTTCCACGCTGACTGTGTACGATGCAGACACCACACCCATTTATCCCCTTGAAAGCAGCAGAAAGAAATACACAGGAACCATCATTACTGACGATCCCTGGATAAGTGAAACATTTCGTGTAGAGCACATCTTTGATGAAATCCACTTCAGCCCAAATGGCAGCCAAGTGAGGGGAACTCGGCATGAGTACAGTAAGGACTCTTTCTTCAAATAAAGGAGAAGTTGCTTTTTAGTAGTTGACCAACAAGCTCTTGAATTTTTTTGAGCATTTTGTAAGTACTGAGCTAAAGAAAGATGAGAAATTTCATGTAAAAGAAAACACTTGAGTTTTAAATATGTACTGAAAAAATGGAGCTCGTGCATCTCTGCAATAGGGAGTGTATGGGATGATGATGTATAAACTGGTAAGCAAGAGGTTTTGATTGTAGGGTTATTGGCTTGGTAGGTAGAAGGGAAGAAGGCCTCCTAAACATCTTGAATGACAGAGAGCATAAGAACATATTTCATATTTAGCTTGCCTTCTATTTCCAATTAGGAAACTTGGATGTGTATAATTAAATTTGGTACATCTATTTTTGTTGGGCTTGCAGTATTAAAAGATGCTTTTGCAGATAATGTGGGTTGCTAATAGATGAATCTTTTCTTTTGCAGAACTGGTACTGAATAAAAGCATTTCAGTCACAGAGCATCGTTCCTTCCAGCTGGATGTTTTGGTGAATGACACAGAATTTCATGGCCCAGAAAGATCGGTGATGCTTCACTTCAATGTCTCCATCCTCCCTGTCAGCATTCAGTTTTCAAACATAACTTACCAGTTCACAGTGAACAGAAATGCTGAACGTTTTGCACAAGTAAGAACCATGTTAATTATATTTCCCCTTTCTGATGGAGCTTAAGAGCTGGATCACTGGGGCCAGATGTGTTACAGTGCTCAATAGTTTTAACAGTTTTAAGCAAAAGCAATGAAAAATGTGTTATTGTGATTGTTGCTGGATGTAGGAGGTAGCAGGTAGGCTGGGCACTACCTCTCCCACCACGTAATAACAGAGGAGGGACCACACATGGAAGTACTGATGGAGAGAAATAATGTGTTGTGGACAGGGGGATTTGCAATCATGAGTGGTTTAGGCATGAATAACTGCAGCAATGTCAAGGGCAAAAAAAAGGAATTTGTCTAGCTATTGGAGTCTCAGTATATTAATGGCTTTTCTTTAGGTAATGGCTAGTTAGTAATTCATGTGTTTCCCAATTTAACCCTTGTTTTAGCTTAATCACCCCCATTGCCATTAATAATGCTTTCCAGAGACACTTTCTAATAGGTTGACATTAGTCAGATGAAAATTACAATGTAATTCCTATGAAACATGTATATTAATAAGGAACTAGTCCAATACAATTAATATTATGAAAATGAATATTAAAACCATCAGTGATGAACCCTTTTGGGCGAGCTGCTGGAAAGCATGCCTTGTAAGTATTGTGGCAGAGAGGAGGACTGAGATTAAGATATAGTCATCCCAATTGCAGAGAAAACCAATTCATTAGAAGAATTTTAAGGAAGAATTAAGTTTTATTAATCTCTAAGCCTCTGGCTAATTTTAAAAAGAAAGAAAAAGGGAAGTTAGATATATTGCATGTTATTATATCTAATCTGATGAAATGCTTTGATAGCTCTTCAGAGTACAGAACAGGCTGTATGTGACCAGTAAAAATTCTACTGCTCTGACAAGGGACATTTTGTCCATAGTCTGCACTGAATATCCTAAATAAGAAAGAGGTACCAAGTGTGCTCATGTAGCAGCCTCACTATAAAAGCTACTGTTTTATAACATTTCATGATGCCTTGTAGCTGAAATTTTTCAGTTTGCCATCTGTTAGAAACTTCAGAGGATAGTCTGTTCTTTTTGTGCAGATCAAATTATTTTTGATGTTAGGTTTGAGGCTTTTGTAGCACCAGACTGTGAAAGCTTTGCCCTCTCCTGTTGCCTGGGGATAGGTTAAAACCTGGGTTTCCCCCCTAAAAGAAATAATAGCACAGGTATGTAAGATACTCGTAGTCTAACACTTGCATCTAGAGCTCTTGTATCTGTGTCACAACATGACTGTAATTGAAACAAATGTGTGTGCTTACCTGTTAGGTATGTTTGAATTTAGATTAATGAATTGGTTGGGCTCTTTTCTGTATGCATGTTTTTATATATAGGTGTATGCATACAATATTATTATGAATGAATGAGCTCCAGATTAAATTTGGACAGTCATGGTTATCTGTGCATACCCTGGATTGCTTGAACACTTGTTTTAAAATCTGGGAGTATGTGTATTTTTAAAGTTTTAGGGTGCAAAACCAAAACAAAGCCACTTGAATTTTAAAGCTACTGGTGTCATGGAATATTGTCATGAGAGTCAAACATCTGAAAAGGAATTTTAGGATCTTTGAAAACAGTGGCATTTCTCACTAATTGTGCAGTTTCACTGGGTGGCAGTAGTAGCAGGGGAAACTGTTCCTGGCAAGAGCTCCAAGTCTCTGGGAGGAGATCTTTTTCTTTGTACTGCCTAAACACAAATTCACAAAGGGATTTTGTTCTGATTCTTGAGCAGCAAAGTGCAAAACTCATCCTGGCTCTAGTTATCAGTTAGTTAAAGTGTCATCCACTTACTTCTGAAACTGGGTTTGAATTTACAGTGTGCTCAGCTTGGAGCACAAGTCAGTGTAAGCAGCTTAGTCCCCAGCACTTCACATTATTAAAGTTGGCTGCATAATTAGCCTTGATGTGCCAGAGTAGTCAGGGAAAGTACTGGGCCAAATCAATAGGAAGGCTGAACTGTCTCTTACCCTAAGGAAAACACAGCAGCGTGAAGAAATTAACTGCTGGGCTGATGCCATTTGTCTATTTGAGCAGCTAAATGAATTGAATAACAGAAGCATGGCCTGACAGTGCAGGCTTGCCCAGTGGCATTTAACTTACCAAAGGACTTAAAGCTCTATTGACATTTACTGAGACAAATGATGAATAACATTGGCTGAGATTTTTAGAGTGGTTTTATGTCCAAATGTTCCTGGAATTCAGTGAAGAGGAACAGTATCATTATCCAGACTTTATTAAACATTGGAACTTGAAAGGTGGATTTTTCTGTTCTTATTTCTAATAATGGTAATTCTGTGTTAACTACTGGGAGTCTTGCAAATTTTTAGGTTCCTCCCCTGTAAGCTGATGTTAAACCTGACTACCCTTTACCCTGATTACTTGTTTTTTCACCCTCATGAGAAGGAGGAAGTAGCTGCTTTTACCTTTTTCCCTATGGAGTTGTGCTCTGCTGCACCTGAGAGCTGAGCTGGCTCCAGAACTTGTGGAGCAGAGCAAAGTTAAGAGGTTGGGCTTTCCTTAGTGGAATCAGGCAAAAAGAGAAAGTCTTTCTCATAGAAATTTCTTGAGGGAGACCTTTATAGCTTCTTCTCTAATTATATGGAGAAAGCAGAATTGGCCAATGTGCTGTTCTAAGGAATAAACTGGCTGATCTGCTTTTCAGATTTTATGGGGTCATCTGAATTTATGGGGTCTTCTCCAACCCCACTGAAGAAAATTGCTGTGATCAAAAGGTGCCTGGAAAGAGCAGTTATGACAGAGTAGTCAGAAAGGGCAGTTTCATGTGGTCTGTGTAAAGGTCAATGCCATGGATCATCACTGTGTTCTCCTCCTTGAAGGAGCACCATCCGAGCAGTAGCAGAGCACTGCCAGTTGCAGTGTGGCACCAAAGCTGTGCTGACATGCTTCTGGAAGAGACTTGTCTAGACCTTGTGTCTAGACAGAGTTTATGAACACAGTGGAAATCTTGTGTTGTTCTTCTTCCTGCCAGTCCCAGCATGTTGTGCAGAGGAGACAGCCAGAAAGAATTGTCCTTGCTTTTGATGGCTTTAATAGTCTTTCTATGTTATTCTGCCACCTAAAATCCCAACAGGAATGGTGCCAAATGACCCATCAGTGACGTGAATGGGAATAAGTTAGATGAAGTGGGATTATCCTATAACAAAGTATTCTAGAACTGCAAGGGCTTCTCTGACTTTAAATAGTCCAGGTTCATGGGAAGAGGTCTTAGTACACAAAAACTTCTTTTTTTTATAACGTTCTTTAGTAAGAATGCTGAAACTAAGATGTACAGATATGCTTTTACCAGCAGTAGTGTTTCTTGAAAACATCTCTTAACTGCAGTGTTTGAAAATAATCCATTACCAAGTTCCCTTCAATAACACCCCACCCTTCACATTGTGGTTTTCCCTGCAAAGAAAGCCAATGCCTCTGGGCCTGATTGAAATCCCACTCTTGCAAATGGAAAAACCAAAGTGAGCTTTGGATCAGTTCCTATAGGAGCTGGACAGGAGATGGGATTTTACATTCCTGTGTTTCTTAGATGATGTGTTTTAGACTGAGGAGTGTTCTAGCCTAGATACTCTGGCACACATAAGTTCAAATATGGCAAACCAATATATTTTCATTTTTAGATTAAAATGTTTTAATATTGCAAATGGGAAACAATGAGGTTCTTATTCCTTTTAAGGCATTCAGAGAGCTCTTCTGGCCAGAAATTTTTTGACTGTAATATAAAAATTATGTAAAAGCAATTCCTATGTTATTTGAAGAGTGTTTCAGCTTTGTTCATGCTGAGCTCTTTGATTTCTCAAGATTGACAAAAGTTTCTGTTTCAGTGGTCTGCCTCAGAATTTCCCAAATCTCAGGGTCTTGCTCTCACTGAACACTGCTGCCCATCAGCAGTACGCACCAAATACCACTGAGTCTGTGTCAAGGTTTTTTACATTTTCAATGCTAGTCTGAAGACAATACTTAATGCTTTATGTCTCATTTTTACTGACAATAAATCACATTTAAAGCATTTAAGTACTGCATTGGTAGGAAAATAACAAATCTGTAAACCCCAAATAAACACTTGAATTTGGCAAGGTATAGTATGCTCTGTTTTATTTCAGATATTTTTGAAAAGCACTAAATATTTTTTGTGTAGAGTTTTGTTCCTGTCTGTGATTTGTTTGTTGGTGTTTGAGCCTAGGTAGGAAAGATCTGCATTGAAAACTGCATGAAATTCCGTGGTGTAAACATCACCTACAGGTTGCTGTCCCCCAACTCGAGCTGCTTTCCTGTCAGCATTCTGCAAAGCCGAGAGGACAAATTTGGGAGCCTCTATGTGAATGATTCCTCTGTGCTGCTCAGACCTGAATGCAAGGAAATACAATACACTGTTCAAGCTACAGACAAGCAGAGCAGGAAACACACCAAAACCCTCCTCACTGTTGTCCTGGAAGGGACTCGTAAGTACCTCAGTCAGAACTCTTTATTTATTAGCAAGTAAGTATTTATTACTGGTATGAGGTGATGCACTGGCAGGGTGATCTGTGAAATTGATAGCATTAATAATGAAAATGAGTCTGAGCTGCCAGATAATGGATCACAGAGTTTGGATTTTGAATTTTGATGTGTGCCTTCCTGTAGTAGCTATTTGTTTGAAGAACCAGTGCACAGAAAGGTGGGATATTATATGCAATTCATAATGTTCATGATAACCTTTGATTTAGAAGAATCTTTAGAGTGTGTGTGTCTATATGTGACCTTTATTGTGTATTTCACATATTGCTGTGGAAATAGAAAAAGTGTCTATAGGTATATGTGTGTACATCTATTTGAAGAAAGAACTATATGGCCTAAGTATGTTTGTTCACTGATTTTTCTCTTCCCTTGTCTCTACAATTTTTTAATAGTTTTCTTAGTATTCATGTAGCAATCAAACTGAATTCAAGTTCTTAAGGTGTGATGACCTACCCTTATGGGGAAGGAAGTTAGAAATATCCTGTAACACCCACAGAGAAGGATTTAATTGGAAACATACTAATTTCTCTGCAAACTATATTGCATTTTATGCAAAACTGTACAATTGTACTTGATAAACACCTCTGTTACATTTTATCAGATCAGAACTCCTATGCCAAGAGCAAATGGATTGAAGAAAAATTTTTTTAAAAGTATGCAGTGGACTTTTCTTTTTGTACAAGCTTCATATTGTCTGAAAACACACATTTCTAGCTGGTGCTCTTTGGGTTACTACTGTATTAGCCCAAGAACTAAGTATTTTCCCCTAATTAAACATTCTATATGAAGCTGTAAGTATTTGCGCTCTCCATTCTTCTGTTATCAGTATGTTTGCACATATGTATAGTTCTAGGCAGTGATAGTGTGCTGTCGAGCAGACATTACCATGCCTTCATGGTCTTGCTGTTCATGTTTTATTTCACAGAGAAGGAACACCTGGGCTTTTCTTTAATTGTTCCCTAAGTTGACTGATAATCGGGTCAGTCAGTTTTCAGTCTTTCACTGCTTTCTTCATCTTTCTTTCCTTCCTATCTATCCCTAAAAAGTTTTCCTGTTTTGAGCTGACCTGCTTGTGTGTTCATTTCCCTTGTCCTGAAATTTTCCCAACAGTTTTAAACAAAGAAGAGGACTGCCCTGACTCTTGTGCTGTAAGTAAGCACCGTGCTGAATGTGAAGAGTGTGGTGGCCTGGGAGTGCTAACAGGAAGATGCCAGTGGAGACAGGGGAGTGGGAAAGGTACAAATTTGTTGTGTAAAGTCAAACTTTTGTTTAGTTGTAATTGTGCATTTGAGTTCCATAGATAAAAACTGATTTTTTCTGACTGGAAAACATGGTATAGTAAACTACACAGAAGCTGAGGCTAAAAAATACAATCATAATACTCATATGAAGTATGCACTATAAAGGAAAATGAGGTGGAGGTGGAAGGGCCATTCTTCATCTTGTCCCTGGTGATGCTGAACATGATGCATAAACCAGCAGGAAGGGAACTGAGCTTACAGCAGTGTGACTGGAGCAGGTGCAGAGCAGGTGTACCCAGCAGACAGCACAGAGCAGTGTCTCTGTCTGTGGTCTGCAGCACAGATTTGATGGGTGACAGCACTCGCCTCTTCCAGAACAATGATTCTATGTCGGTGCTTGATCCCTTCAAACTGCGTCTCTACAACCACTTGTAACTCTCATATTCAAGTGGGTGAAATTGTGTAGAGAAATCCTCAGATGTGAAAGCTGCTCTTCAGTCTCAAAGTGGTCAGCCAGCTCTCTTTCAAGCAGTATTCACAGTAACTGCAAATGACATGACCAGAGGACTGTCAAAAGCAGAAAAGATAGCAAAAAATATTTCTTCCATTTGCCTTTATTTGTTGTCTTGCCTGTTACTTTAGCAGATGTTTGTAGTCATAGATGTTCACTTTAAAAGGCACCATAACCTGTGCTTTGGCATGTTAGTGTGCCCTGAGAAGATGCAATGAACTTTCCTTCCTTGTGGTATTAGTGCAGCTATTTCTCTGTTAACAGGGATCACCACAAACTACTCCACGTGCACCCCGAGCATCAGGACTTGTCCGGATGGCATCTGTGACGTGGTGGAGAGCAGAGACCCAGCTGTGTGTCCCCAGGACTGCACAAGTAGGGAATGTTTTAGAATGGGCTTTTCTGTTACACCTCTGAGCGCTTCTCAAATGTCACTTTCCCAAGTGCAGATACCTTTATAGGCTCAACATCTCTGCATTGTCACACTTGCATTTGAATCATTCAGTCGACTTAAGGTTATGGGGATTAATCTTGATCTTTTTTGAGCCAGGCAGGTGAAACCCATTGGCTGACTGATGGAGGGATAAGGTGTTCTCAGCAATTCCCATTCTGCTCCCTGTTCATTCACAGGTGGTGTTTTTGAGTGGAGGTACTTGCTGAAGAGGTACAGGTTTTAGGCATGGTAATGTCCCAATTCCTAGCTCAGGTACAGTATGAAAGGAGCCAGGCCTGTTTGAGCTCCTGGGTAAAGAAGTGAGAATAAACAAATTTCCAGTTAAATGTGTTTACAGAAGATCATCTGGGGAAATGTACCTGTCCTTTTTTGACAGGTGGCCATCAGAATGATTCAATGCCTTACCTATTTGAAGATCCAGGCAGAGGCTCATATAAGCAGAATTTATTAAGGAAGAATTGAAACGCATTTATGTTGGATCTTTTTGCTTATGCATCTATTTCTACACTCCACTCATACATCTGTGAATACCTGCAACTTCACAACCCACTCTGAAGATATACAGGCTAGAAAAACATTGTAATTCTCTTGAGCAATTTCCATTTTCTGAGAGATGTTAATTTTTAAGTGGATCTTTATATCGGACAATCTAATTCAGGAATAAAGACACATGTTTTTTGAATGCTTCTTCTGACTCTGACATCATATACTTCAAGTTTAGATTTTAAAATGGAGTCCTTGAGGAATGAACATTTTTTTAAAGGCTGGGACTTAATGTTCTTCTATAAAATTAATTACCAAAGAGGCTTCTTAGTATTTCTTACAGGCAAGAATGGATTGTGTATTGTAAATTAGTGTTATCAGAAAAATAATTATTTCATCAAAGTGCATAAAAACAATCCCTTAAGTGGCAGAAATGCTTGAAGGAAATGCAAGTAACTTCTGTAATCATCAGAAAATAATTCTTTATTGGTAATAATTGCAATAATTTTTCATTTTGAAAGCGGAAATATTTGTGCCAGGGGCTGCAGCGCTAGAATACGTACAACATATGCATCATCAAATGTTTTGCTCAAAAGAAATAGTGTCTTTCTGGGTAATAAGCAGGCGAGTAAGACAAGTTTTCAGGATGTTATGCAAGTCTTTTTAATGCCTAAGTTGAATAATTGTGTACATGACTTGACACAATTGAGAACCTGGGCTGGGGCCCAAAAGCAGTATACTTGCAGACAGAAAAATGAGTGTGTCCTGGGAGCTCAAGCTGCAGGAGTACCATTTTATCAGTTTTTACTGGCAAGGGGCATTGCTTTGGAAATGGCAAACAATGAGTAGGCCAGGAGGTGTTAAGATCAAGGATATTCTTTAGATACAGAAAGTTGTGAAAATACTTATTTCTGTAATTCATTTGTCATTATGATGGCTATGTCCTTGAGTCCCAAAATTGCTTTCTCACAGTAAGACTGTGAATATTACATTCAAGGGCACTCAGCTGAAGCAACTGATGCTGTGGCTGTGCTTATCAAATAGTGGCAACCTAACTGCATTCTTAGCAAGAGACTGATGTAGTAATCAACTGTTAAGAACAGGTTTGGTAGGACTGACTCATTCCCTGCTTCCTTCTTCTTCCAGGTATTCACACATAGGCAGATATAGATAAATGCACATGATTTTCTGTGGTAAATGGAAACTTTGTTTCATCATCTCTTCATGATGGAGGAAGTTGGCAGGGATGGGGAGAGGCAGGGAGGATATGAGGAATTTTTGGGAACATCAGTGCTTCTAAGTGTCGGCTCAGAGGGTGGTGACTCAGCAGAGTCTCTTTCAAAATTAACCACCTGAGCTCTTATAAAAGGTTGTTTGTGATTAAGGCAGTTTAGAGATAAAAATGTCACTACTAATGGTCATTTTTATAACATATACAGAAAAAAATTATTTATTTGGAAATGCACTTGCTGTTACTCTGCATGAAGAACTACTTGAAGTCAAGAGTACAAGTTTCTGGAATTCTTTTACTAATATTAAATAATGCATTTTTAGATAGAAGGATTCATTTTTTTAATCACTTGGCCCTTGGCATTTTCTGTTAGTGCCTTGACTAGGCTGTCCTGTGGCATTTTGCAGAGGTGGTTAAATGTGATCTCCATTTGACAGTGGAACCAATGATACCTAGAATAGTAGGCTGACTTTTCCAAGGTAAGGGGAAATTGGCATCAGAAGCAGGAGCAGAACTCAGTAACATTGAGGACTAGTGAGGACTAATGTGCAAGGTCTTCCCATTTCAGGGTCTCAGAAATTTCAGAATTTAGAGTCTTCCATCTCCCTCAGGAGTCCCTGTCATTATCCCTGTCCTTTGCTCCCTGGTTGCATTTCAGATTCATACTGGGGTAAACCCATGGAAAGCTGAGCCTTTTATTTTCCCTTTACCTACATGTAAGAATCTTAGCCTATTGTCTGTATTTGATTAGGTGGAAACATTATTGGTGGCCATGGGAAGGGCATTGGAAATCTTGGAATTAAATCAGGACATGGGATTTGTTACTGCTTCCCAAGACAGAACTGTTATTGTGAGAAAGATGATATCAAAGGTAAGTCTACCTGCTGTTCTTATAATAATACTTATCTCTGTATACATCATGTGTACATATAGAACTATCTACACTTGTGGCCATGTTAGTAAGCCATATCTTTGGTCAGAGACTGCTAATACAGAACTAGTGAGGAACTGGCACCTTGACATCCACTAGGGAGACTGAAAATTTCCAGAACTGGTTATTTATAGGCTTGGCTAAGGATTCTTTTTTATTCATTACTACTTGATAAACAAGTTGGTCATCCTTTGATTTCCAGCAGCATTTGCATTTCAGTGAGACTTACCTGATATTTGCAGAGGCAGCTAGGAGAATTAGAATAATGATTTCTATTACTTTCAAGTAATTCCAGCTTCCTGATAATTTCTGAAAAGTCTCAGACTCAAAATGTCAGAGATAAACATCACTCATGGTGTTAGGAGGAGGAGTGCAATAATTTTTTCCTTGACCTTTGTTTAAACAGAAAAGCTTTGTGCAGTTGTTTGAAACAGATAATGGATATTTTAAATTGTTTTTACTTTGGTTAATAATAAATATAGCATTAAATAGTTTGCACCTTTAAAACTGAATTATTGTGCAGAAGTAAGAGGCCACAGAGAAAATTCTAAGAAGCTCTTCTTGCTCCACAGAGCAACTGTGCGATGACCTGTGCAAGACTGTGATCACAGGGGCAGTGGTGCTGTGCTTCGTCATCTCTGTGCTGGTTTCCTTCTACTGCATCCACCGGTACCACAAGAACGCCCCGAAGCCGCCCATCGCCTCGGCAGAAATGACGTTCCGGCGCCCCGTGCAGCCCTACCCCATCAGCTACTCCTCCAGCAACGTCCGCCGGCCTTCCCTGGACTCCATGGAGAACCAGGTGTCTGTGGACACCTTCAAAATACCAGTAAGCTGATGCCATTTTCCATGCTGATGTCAGCCTTGTTTATGCATGCAGACAATGTTACAGGGGTGCAGTCCATTCATGGAAACACCCATTACCTTCAAATAGCAGCACTGGAAATCACATGCACTGAAGATACTTCATGAATAATTGCATAAACATTTGAATTTGCTCTATAAGGCCAGTGTGTTCTTCCTTTTTTATTATGCTTTAATACATTGTACCATTTTAGGTTGATTTAAGCCAATGATTTTTACTGATGTAAGTGCATCTGACAGTACTGTGGTTTTATTTTTAACTTTGTCTGGTTGAGTACTAATGATCAGCGGGTTTGTATTCTCTCTAATGTGCCAAAGTGCTATAACAACACTAAGTTTCAAACATTACAGAAAAAACCCTCCTGAGATCTCTTCCTGATTTCTGATACACACATTGTAGATACCAGTTGGTGTGGGAGTTTTACCCACATTTAAGGACTTATGCCCAGTCATGCTGTCATACCTCTACTTTTTCCTGCTTTGAATCACACACTACCCAGGATTCCTGCCAGACGGAATGTTTTTATGAGCCAACGTGGTAAAGAAACACTGCTGCTTTATATGGCAACATCAGATCTGTTTGAGTGTTAGGTACTGAGGTCTTCACTGACCTTTTGCTCTGTTTCCTTTAGTTTCTTCCCTGGTTTGTACATCTGTCATCATTATGAAGCCTTAAGGCTTATTAGCAGTAATTTTATAAGAGGATGATTGTTGTCTCTGATCAGTTCTCAAGGGAAAACTTATTGAATGAAACTTCTCCATGAAAGTCACATGTTCATAGTTATTCTGAAAGCAAGCATTTATCCTGTATCACTTCATTTTTCATTTGTACCTGATTTCCCAGACCTGTAAATATTATTATTTATAGTCTATTATCCATAGACTACCTGTACAGCCTTGTTCTCAGGTAAGGGAAAGTACATTTGCAAAATACCTCGATACCCAGAAGCTTTTATAAGAACTCACTGATACTGATAAAAAGAGCAGCCAAACACTGCACACTGAAGTGCACCTATACCTAGGAATAGCTGCTCTTTTCCGTGCTTCATCTCACAGGGTTTCTTTTCTCTCCTGCAGGAAGATCCAAAGTGGGAATTCCCTCGGAAGAACTTAGTTCTGGGCAAGACTCTTGGAGAAGGAGAATTTGGAAAGGTTGTCAAGGCGACAGCGTTCCGACTTAAGGGAAGGGCTGGCTATACCACAGTGGCAGTGAAAATGTTGAAAGGTACCTTCCCATCAGGGCTTGAAATGGTTTGCAAACTATTTGTGGTAACCTCTGAATGGATTTTAAGAGGGGCTTGTGTGAAAGCAAAAGGTCAGCTGAAAACCCAGCAGTGTCACAGCTTCTCTTTCTTCCAGCATTCTGATACATTCTGACAGTCGCAATCTGCAGATTTGTGACTTTAGCAGTTAGCATCACATTGATCCAAGTAAGTAATTCTGAATCATGATGTGCAAGGACCCTCTGTCTTAACAAGGCAAATATATTAGATTCTGTTTGGCATTGATGGAAATATTGCAACGGTTTGTTAAAGCTTTCTGCTTCTTTTCTTCTATTCATTTTCCTTGGACAAAGCTTTTTAAATAAATCACTTGATAATCATATGAAGAGACAGTACAGACCTGTTAACTTTACTCTCCTGATTGAGAATTATGTCTAGTTTTATACTTTTTCATCTGCTTTTCAATGAGTAGGAGCTCTGTCAGAATGGCTTGAATAACCCAGTGCTGTCTCCTGCTGTCTTCAGTTTACCCTAAGACTTTAAACCTGTGGGGAACAAAGTATGCCTAGATAATGTTAAGATGATAATATGAGACCTTGCACTGAACCATTCGCTGCTGCTTACGAGTAAAAGCATGTCATTACAGGAAAATGTTATACTTCTTATTACCATTCCTGTTATAGTCAAAGCACATTTGCTACTCCTTGAGAGGAAAGATGCTGCACATCCCACCCCTTTACCTAAGAAGTAAATGGTTTGTGCAGTGCATGCCTTCATTGCAAGAGGTTCAGGTCACATGGAGGAAGTCGAAGAACAAAGATTTTTCAGAAGTGAAGATTAATTAACTATTACTTGTAATACTCAAGTAATGACCTGTGTTGTATTATGTTGTCAGTACAATAGTCACTATTTCATCTCATGTTTATTTGTGTACTTAGTGACATTGCTTTTTCTAGCACATTTTCATCAACATGTGACTGAGTTCAGATTCTAAGATACAGTGGTAAAAATGTTGCTTTTACTTGCAGATGGTTTGACTTTCAGTTTTTCCTAGCTGTTATGGAGGAAAGAATTGACCAAATTGACAATGCAAAGGAGTAAACCTTTATTTTAAGCACCTTATTTTAATAAATTGATCTGACATTTACTGTAATACTTCAGGCTCTAATGAAGCCCTCTGTAATGTAAATTCAATTGCAGATAGTCAGCTGAAATTCCATTTTCCAGCTTGACTGTGGGGAGCATTTGTCATTCTGCAGATATTTATGTGCTATTATTGGCTTAACTTTACTGTTCACACATGACAATTGAAGCATAAGGACCAGTGCGTTAGCTTCAGTGGCCTTTGCAATCCTGCCAGGAAGGACAAAGGGCAGTTATTTTGGATCAGACCAGCACCACCTATTCTTCCCCTGTACCAGATGCAGAGCAGGTCATTTGTCCAAGTGTTAGAAACTGAGTGATCTTTAAAGGGCAGTAGTAGGCACACTGGTATGTTATTGCCTCTTATTATATGAAGATCTCCTTCCTGGGCTGGGTAGATGGGCACAATCTGGGTAAGACCAGGACTCTCCCTACTGTGACAACTTGGTGGTACTGTGGTAGGGAACCGGGAGCAATGAGCTGAGCCAAAATAGTCTTGGAGCTTTGGATGGAGGTTTAAAGGAACAGATGGATAATTTTTTCAGCCCATTGTTACCACTTTTCTCACATGAATTAAATTTGACCTCCTGCCTGATACGAATGCCCCCATTACAATAAAATTAAAGGGGAAAACACCAACCAATACATAAATACAAACTATTCAGAGTTTGTTAAAATGAGTGGCCTAAAGCTTTAGAGCTAAATGTCTCCATTTGAAGTTAGTTTTTTTTGGCAGACAAACAGGCATGTTAACTTTGGTGTGTTCTGTTTGTTCACATCACACAGCTCCAAAACTGCAAAAAATAGGACTTTTCTTACAGGCAATAAGTTGACATTTTTGATTTTTGTTTTACATAAATATGTGCTTTGTGTAGTTTTTATCAAGTGAGAGACCAGTTGATATTGTTCCCCCTGCAGTGGAAGATTCTCTACTGTGAGTGCAAATTCAGAGTACAAGATAATATTAGGCAGATACAAACATGCAGTTCAGATACAAACATAAGAATAGAACAGAATAACTATTTTTATAAGGAGGGCAAACTGGTCACACATGAATAGGCAAATAAATCCTTTGGTGCTCACAGCCTTTATGAAAAAAACCACACAGTACAGTGCCAAAGAGCAGAAGCCAAACTTGGTTTTATTATCCTTAAATCAGGATGAACACATCCTTGTCAATGTCCAGTGATGACACTGGAGGAACTGTCCAGGCCGGTTCTGTGTGTCAGAGAGATTAAGGATGAGGAAGAAGAAGGGTTATCTCTGACCTATGGTGTCTTTATGACTAGAGATCTCCTTCAAACCCCAGTGCACTCAAAGAGGAAGCTTGTCAGTCTGAAGAATTCTGCAGAAAGGCAAAAAACACTTGAAAGGTTAAGCCTTTTGGGGCCATATGTTGCCACATGATTCTCACTGACATCGGTGAAGTCTGCATACGTGTCCCCCAGTAAAATCAATTTTTAATTGTACATTTAGCTTCTGAATGCTGAATCTGGATGTATGCTACAAGAGTAAGCTGGTAGATTAGTGGATTTTTACTCTGTTGGAAAATGTATTTCGGAGAAGGAATGAGTGAGTCTATATTTGTTTGATCAGCGTGAGAGCTTGGCTTTCATAGGCTTCTGAAGCTTTTATTGCACTGGATCACCCTAAGAAGTTGCTTTAGAACACCAGAAAAGGTCTGTAATAATTTCATGGCATTTAAGACATTACAGACTTGGCTCCTGATTCTTGCCTGACCTCCTTGTTCTGCAGTCCTTAGTATCAGGGCAGAGCAATGCTTAGAGCAGGCTGCTAGCAAGCCACATTCACTTGCTTCTGATGTGGATGGCTGCAGGACACCAGAGATGCAAAAATTTCTCTCCTGTGGGGAAGTACAGAGTTTTCCAATCTCTTGCTAGCTCCGGGAGAGATGGTAGATCTCCTATTTCACACTTTACAATAGAGAACTCTTGAGTGATGCTTTCCTAACCAAAACTGTGTGTCTGTTCACTTTCTGCAGAAAATGCTTCCCAGAGTGAGCTGCGAGATCTCCTGTCAGAGTTCAACCTTCTGAAACAAGTCAACCATCCTCATGTCATCAAACTTTATGGAGCCTGCAGTCAAGATGGTAAATACTAAAAGCTTGTTACTAAGATGAAACCATCCAGAAAGAAAATATAATGCAGTTTGTTGATGGATTTCAACAACTGCTTAATGATTGCTGAGCATCCTTTAAATTTGCTGTTGACTGAAAAAAGAGGGATATATTAAAAGAACAGTACTTGAAGGGAAAGGGAAATACTAATTCAGTGTAACTAAGCATTCTTCCTGTGGTTTTCCTCAATGCACATTTTGATTCTGAAGCTATTTTAAATTACAAGTCTCATACAAATTCTCTTCCAATCAATCTATTTTCTCATATTATGTTAATAATCATTGTTTTCAAATGTGACTTACATTTCAAATTTGAGTTTTCCTTATTGTTGTTATTATTTATACTAAAACAATTTAAATAGACAACTACAGCCATATATAGACAAATATGGCTGGATAGTTAGGTTGATACTCAGTTTGCCTCCACTGTCATAAAACTATTGTCTCCCTCTGGTTATGAAATGGTTTCTAAAAGCCACAGTCATTAACAAGCATGTTTCAAGGAGAAAAATCTGCAGACACGTGTATTATAAGTTGCCAATGAAACAAATTTTGTTCTGAATAGGAGTTGCTCATTTTAAGTAAAGTGGCATGGCAACATTCTCTTCCTTTTGCATCTGCAGTTGTGCAGCCTGAAATCGCAGCATGGATTCTGCAAACTTGGGCAAAGGCCTGCCTTCTTTGCCCACCCAGTTCTGTAGCAAATGTCACTTTTTAGTTGTAGACAGAGAATGTAATTCAGGAGTGAGTCATCTCTGAGTCTTAGTAAGGTAATGAGCCAGTGGGGTGGGTTCGTTTTTTTTTTTTTTTTCTTTTCAGTACAATGTATTTTTCATCCCAAAGGAAGTGAAATGTTTCTGAGTCACAGGCTTTTAATAATATCAAGTTAATTCATTAGCGTATGAGGTAGGAGGGCTTTGATACAGCACACAAATGTATTTATCATTAGGTAAGTATTATTGAGTAGATATTATTCATGTGCGTAATGGGGAGGAGAAATTAATGGATTGTAATGCCAGAATGTTTCTAAGTGCTGTCAAAAGGCACCTTAAACACAGTGCTGGAATTAGCAGATGATTTGAGCTCAGTATCACAAGCCCAAGAAGATCATTTTAATTTTAAAGTTTCTCTAAGTTAGGCTGCTTCACAGATCCAATTTGTATGAAGGTTGTCTGGTTTTTTGGTCTCAGATTATCTAGATGAGGGATTATAGGCAAGAGCCAGCATTCTGCTTTGATTTAGCCTGAAACTCATTCTCATTGCATAGAGGATCTAAGCTAAAAATACTTTTATTTCAGTGCTTTTTACATAAAGGACAGAGGTGTCTGGAGCCTCTGACTGTTCAAAACAATATGCTGATTAGAAAAGACTTGTTTGAAAAAGACCCCTAAAATGGTTATCTATGAATTGTTTACTGAGCTGTGTGTTCGTTTATTTCAGGCCCACTGTATTTAATTGTGGAATATGCCAAATACGGCTCTTTGCGCAGTTTCCTCAGGGAAAGTCGAAAAGTAGGCCCGAGCTACGTGGGCAGTGATGGCAACAGAAATTCCAGTTACTTGGATAACCCTGATGAGAGAGCCTTAACGATGGGAGACCTGATATCGTTTGCATGGCAGATATCCCGAGGGATGCAGTACCTTGCAGAAATGAAGGTAGGGCAGGCAGGGGTGATCTCAGCGTGTGATAGACGTGGAGCAAGCAGCTGGTTCCTCACAAGAAGCATAAACACTCCTGTTGTTTCCTTCCAAAAGCTTGTGCATCGGGATTTAGCAGCCAGGAACGTGCTGGTGGCAGAAGGGCGCAAAATGAAGATTTCTGATTTCGGCCTCTCGCGTGATGTATATGAAGAAGATTCCTATGTAAAGAGGAGCAAGGTACAGTGTGTGAAAAGCAGCAGTGGAAATTATTGCCTAATCAAGGAAATTAAATTATACTGTGGGACTTGAGCATGGATGATAAGGAGAGTGGCTATTTTTATTAACTTAAGATAATTATTTTAAGGAAATAAAAATGACAATGAAGGAAAAGCATGAGTTTAACCAGTGGGATAGAAATACATATATATATATATATATATATATAAAGTAAACTATGTATCATCTTTAAGTAACTATTACCTCTTCCACTCCTCATTTATCTAGTCCTCTCATTCCATTCCTTATTTGTCCAGTTCCTCATCAAACTACATGAAAACACAAAAAAAACCCCATCTTTTT
The DNA here is from genome assembly GCF_048771995.1 of Taeniopygia guttata. Lineage (NCBI taxonomy): Eukaryota > Metazoa > Chordata > Aves > Passeriformes > Estrildidae > Taeniopygia > Taeniopygia guttata. The sequence goes on along the minus strand of NC_133031.1, from coordinate 12,733,667 downwards.
TTCTTTCTCTCTTCCTATTTATAATTTAAATTATCAACTAAAAATACCAAAGAGCTGAAAAATAAATAGACAATTTATAGCAAGTTCCACACAACTTCCACAAGTCAGTCCTGGGCTAGACTGTGATGTTCGTGAACACAGCATCCCACTGACTGTGTCAGATGAGCAATGGTGGTTCAGTTCCCTCTGCAGCTTAATATGAAGGAGCTGCCAGCAGAATTCTTTTGCGTGTGAAAATGTTAAGATTTTATGAGAAGATTTCCATAAATACTCTGAATTTTTAGTTTAGCTTTCTCTGTTTTTAAGGGCCAGTGTGTGTGAATGTTGCATAAGTCAAAATGAGTTGTGTGGAAAAAAGCTTCTAGAAGACATGATCTTATGTAAAAGGGCATTGCCATGTTCATTTAGCTGTCTTCTGATGGATGTGTGTTTACATTGATTCATAACAATTCCTCTATATTTTAAGAGTAATGCATTTACATAAAGGCAGTTTGGCAGTTTAGTTGTATTTGGTGGGGCATGATGTATTGAGTGGATATTTGCTCTTTACTTCTGAGACACTCACCACTTCAGTATTATTCAGAGCCTAACAAGCATCTGTCTGCTTGGATGGGGAGACAGGGAAAATAAGAATTTGAGAAGGAAGAGGAAGTTTCAAATCCTACTGAAATACTTTTTGCATCGATATATATGGATTTTGTGAGAATGAGAAGTAAGACATATGAGTGCTAATCATACTGTGAAGGTTATGAAACATCTTGGAAATTTTGCATACCTATATTTTTATGAATATTTGTGGTAGATTACTCAGATTTTCTCAGTGAATTTCTGCCAGTGAAAAATAGCAACTTGTAGATTCCACTTAGAAACTAATAACCAAATATGACTGTCCAGGTTCAGTTCTGAAACCAAAGGTATCTGTAACATCCCGGTGCTTCTATTTATGCATCATCCCTAGTATAAATTAGATAGTTCTTCCTCTTTAATCATCATTCCTCATCATTTTTGCATCTGCACATTAACAAAGCTCTTTGTTAAGAGTTGAGTTTATCTGAATTAAACTGGTGACCACCTGCAAAAAGCCCCATCAGCTTATTGCACATAATTAGATTGCTGAAGTGTGTGAGAGCACATGACCTAGTTTGTTTAAAAAATCTTGAAGCTATTCTCTTCACTGTTTTTCTTACGAAATGCCAAATCATAAGTGCATTGGCAAGTGCTGTAGTATGGACAGACTGTGTTTTACTACTTTGAAGACAAATATCTTGTTTTTTCACTTGGAAACTTATTTTTCTGACCATTACTGCTTTTTTACCCCCTAGGGTCGAATCCCTGTGAAATGGATGGCCATAGAGTCACTATTTGACCATATCTACACAACACAAAGTGATGTGTAAGTGTAAATTCTTTAATACTTTCTGGTTTGTGTGCTTGTTTACGGAGCTGGGGGAGGAAGCACAGCAAGGTGTGCAGGAGCCAAAGCCATTACTCTTGCAAAGAAATGTGAAGGAAGTCTGGATGGCACCATCAGCTGGCAATGATGCCCAAGATTTTTGCTGTTGAATTAAATCTGAATAAAAGATTATCAGAGGTATTTATGTACATAATTCTTGTTGAATCAGCAAGGGTTGGATCTGTTCATGTGACATGGTTGACTTAGAATATGTAGACACAGGTTAGTAGAGTTTGCTACAAATAATGGTCACACCTGAACTTCTCTGTTCTGTTCATCATTTGTCTGTAACACTGAGTGGCAGGTGAGGGATGGAGTGGAAGAAAGGAAAGGGAATTTAATGCTTGTCCTCTCTCCTGTTGAAATCAATGACAAAAATCCAGTCAGCTTAGTCAGGTTTCAGTGCCAAGATACAACCTTATTTTCATGATTAGGGAAACAGAGCCCCTGAAGTTGGATATGCTGGAATCTCCACCTGTGATGAAGAGAAGGCAAAGCAGCCACAGCTGAATTATCCCCATGTCTGATAAGCATGGGGCCAGGCAGAAAAGTGTTTGTAGACATTTTAAATTCAGAATCAGATGCTTTTCATTTCTTTCTCTCTGGGGTGAATGATACTTGTGACTGGTCACCAGACTGACTCTAAAGCTAAAGATTATTTATTTAGGAGAAAAACCTCTAGAGGACTGTAAAAGCAGCAGTACATGGGTCTGATTTTATGCTAGGTAGAATCTTGATACCTTTTAAGTTTGCCTTGAAAGAGAGCATGTCTTGCTCTCTTGTAATGTTTTTGTTATACTCAAATGGAGTAAAATGCCAATTTGGGTGGCATTGCACTTTGAGGGGAAGAACACTTTGATAATAGCTGGATGTCAAAATATGCACCTTTAGATTTATACTTCTAAAATTATTACCATTAACTTTTTACTCTTCTCTCTGCAGATAGAGCAGTTTTAGTGAAATAAAATATTTTGCACACCTTGGAAATTCCTTACAAAATGAATTTCCAAAGTATTCTCCTGTACTTTATCCGTTGGAGTAAGAAAAGGAGAAAATAGGGATAATTCTTGAGATAATGACACTTTTACTTAGGTCAGTGTACAAGTTTTTCTGGGTCTCTTTTTATTCTCCTCAGAGCACCCATTGTGCTGAGTTGCTTCTCTAAAATTACTTTTCGCAAAGAATCGTTAAAATTCCTTTAAAAACCTCTAAGCATATTTTTAATTTCTTCTGTTTTATCACTATGGTTTGGGGCCAGAACAGATTGTGTTGTCATGCCTCTTCTTTGATTGCTGATTGATCATCTGGATCCAATAGCATTCCTCCCATTCCATTTTCCTGATGGGGTGCTATTAAGTAAGCCCAGGAGCGTGTTTCCTGTCAGTGGGATCCAACCCCACGCAGAGATTGCCCAGCTGGCATCACGCAGCCCGCTCAGAGCCCTGGGCAGCACAATGTGCTGTGTGCTGCCCTGCTTCCCAGGGCTGGCTTAGGATCTCTGCAGAGCTGTGCTGCTTGCCCAGCTCTCCTGAGGTGCCTCAGGAGCAGGGCACTGTGCCGTGCACGTCTGCTCCATGCAGTGCCAGAAAGGCTCCAGGTGTCTGCTGTGCTTACACTGTGCCTTTGTCTCACTCTGGCTCACCTTTGCTGTGTCATTGTACATTAAATAATCCAGGAGTGCTCTATAGCAGCTCCTCATTTAGCCAGGTTCCTGCAGAGCAGAACTGAACCACAGAGCTGCAGAGCAAATCCTTTCGAGCACCAGGTTCCTTTTGCTACATTGATGTTTTAGATAATAGCACTCACTGAAAATATTATTTTATGGACATTATTTGGTGTTTGTGGTGATGCAGTTATATTTTAGGTGAACATATTACTCTACAACCATTCCATTATGCCCTTTTTTCTGATGTTCTGTTTCTGTTTTCCACCCTCTTCCTCTTCAAGATGTTCTGTATAGTTAGTGGTCAGCAGAGCTTAATAACAGTACCACTTGCCAGCATTTACAAAAAACCCATTTTTGCTTCAGAGGTTGATGACATCAGTGGAAAGCTATCCTACTATCTTCTTCACATACTTTTCTTTCCTGGCTTTTTGTGATTATATTTTTATTCAACAATAAACCAAATACAGTGGGAAATTCTTCATTTCTCATTTCTTCTCCTGTAGTACTTAATTTGTATAACAATCTGAAAGTACTGCAGCATTCTACAGCATTCTATTCTAATATGTTCACTTACTGAACAACTTCAGTTAAGAAATTGTTCATCTGATCCCTCCTTCCATATTCTGTAAATTCCTCCTAAGCAGAAGTGGATTTTGGAAATAAAACTGCCGTGCTCCAGAGTTTATTTGAATTAATCATGGACAGCATTGTAACCTGATGGCAGAGCATAATTGGCTTCAAAAAGGATATGAGGAGAAATATTAATAAAGTATATGAAAATGCTATAAATATTAATATGATTTCAAGAATGTGCAGAGTGATTAAAAATTAATTCAGTGAATGGCATTAGGCAGAGGAATGGCAGCATACCACTTGGGACCGTGTGAGAGTCACTTTGACTTCTCTGACAATGTGGGAAGTTTTATTACTGTACCTTTGGGGTTACTTTTGTTCTTTAAAATGTGAGAAGCACAGGTGGAAGAGAGTCAGACAGGAGATGAGGTATTTGGCTAACATTTTAAGATGGAATTTTCATAGGGAGTTAGACACGGCTGTTTGGTTTGGCAGTAGGTGTCAAACACTTCTTAAAATTTTCTTTAAAATGGAGTTTACAGAAAAATTGCCCAAAGCTAGCGTTTTTCATAAATTGTATGCAATTTTGCTTCCAGATGCATCCCATTGAGCAGCCCCAGTGTAGACTCATTTCCTTCCTTTCAGGCATCCAGATTTTGTCAGTTGTCAGTTTAGCAGATTCAGAGTCAATTGTAGCTTCTTTGTGTCTCAAAAAACCTTTCACTAAGAAAAGAAAATAATTTTTGCCTCATTTCTCCTGGCTTGCTCTCCAGTAATGGACTAATTTATCTAAATATTTCTCACCCATTGTGCAAGGTCTTTTTGTTTGCGCTCAACAGAAATTCACTATTTCTTTTGTTGATTTCAGAAAGTGGTTTCTTCTGTTCTGTGTCAGAGTTCATTTTAGGCATTTGGTATTTCCAGAGGAAATTTTTTCCTCTTTTTTCATCAAGAAAGAAGATTAAGTCCTGAATTACTGAAATGGCCCAGCTGACCAGCTGAAGTCAAAGGTGTTACTTTTGATTGAAATAAACACCTTGTGTTGTCTCAGTTGAGACAGCAAACCAGCCCTGTGGTAACTCTGTAAATTTAATTCAGAGTTATTCTGAATACAGGAGCTAATTAGGGAGGTTAGACTGATACAGGAGCCCTGTGCAGCAGAGGAACAAGTCTTTGGGCTGGGCCACCAGAGAAAGGACTTTCTGCTGTCTAGAGAAGATGGATCTTCCCAGGGTATATTTAGCTTTTATCAGTGGATAAAATAGGGGTATCTGTTCTCTCTACTGTCTTGGTTGCTAACATTTTCAATGAACAGTATTTGGGAACAAGGATGGCCCTGCTTGCATCTGAACAGCTTCTCTGTCATGAGGTGCCTTGAATTTTGTTGATTTCTGAAAATACTAGGAAGAGGTTTGTGGTGTAAATTCCACACTAAGCTTGTGAAACTTACCACTCTATATAAAAGCTGGTTTTGTCTTTTTCAGATGGTCATTTGGAGTTCTGCTATGGGAGATTGTTACTTTAGGAGGCAATCCTTACCCAGGTATTGCTCCTGAAAGACTCTTTAACCTCCTAAAAACAGGCTATAGAATGGAGAGGCCAGAAAACTGCAGTGAAGAAATGTAAGTAACTCTTGATCTGATTAGATTCAGAAAACATTAATAAGTATACTTGGAAAAAAAAAGGTTTAAATAAAACCCTCATAAATACTATTCTGTTTTTCTTAGAGATATAGTCAAAATATGTCATGCTTTAAGGAATATGATGAAATCAGTGAACAGTAAAGTGAGGGAAAAAAACTGCCCACAGAATGCCTACGGCTATATCCAAACCATTTGTAGGGTATTGAATAACATGCTTGCCAAACAATTAAAAGAGTTTGTACATTCAAAACTCCTGAGGGTAGGGGAAGGAGGAAACTCCATAAAACACAGTGGTAGCTGAAATATTCAAGAAAATGTCATAGTACTTTCTGCAAATGAAACAGATACTCCATCCACAGTCATTGTCTATTAGTTGTCACAGCATTCCAGAGGAAAAATGGCACCATGGCCAAGAAATCTACACCCCTGAAGATAAAAATTTTCTGTGACTTGATAAGCCCATGGCTTTGGAGACAGTTCATAATTTGTTGGCTGATTCATTAAAACACATTCAATGTGAAATACCTTTTTTTCTGTTATCTTCCATGGCATTTGGTGATGAGGCATGATTTTATGTTCATTGATTCTGGTTGCGGTTTATTGAAAGTTCCCAAGCTTCAATCATTGTGATCACTCTTTTGACTGATTTTCAGTTGGAAGGATGCTTTGTCCACATCTGGGCTGAGAAAAAAAATTTAATATAAATAATAGTGTAAATAATATTTTTTTTAACATACAGAGAAAAACATTAAGTATTTCCAAATTTAGGGCAGTGTAGAAGCTTACAGGAATGATTGGCAATTATAGTCTAAGAAATGTATAATACTAGTTCTTTATTTGTTTCATCTCAGTGAGGAATATTCATTCCACAAACATGTTATGTCATTGATAATTATTATTTTAGGCAAGCTGACCACATCTGAGTTTCTGGGATTTTTTAAATTGAAGCTAAATCATGGTTTTCTGACTTTTTTCAGATTTTCTTCTGTTTTACTCAATTTTTTTCTGACAGCTTGTGAAAGCCCACTTTAAGGACCATTTTTCTCAAATTGCATTCTCTCCTATACTCAGTCAAGTATGAGAGGGGTTGTGGATGAAGGCATAAAATGCAGTGCTTTTCAATAGCTTCCTATAGTTCTCATAGCCCACTGTTTCCACCATTAGAGCACTTATGTGGACAGATCACTCAGTCCGGAGAACAGCTGAGCTAGAAAAATGACATGAATGGCACAGGTTGGAGAGGTACGCTTCCAGAACTTTCCAATGTCCGTCTGATAGTCACTCAACTATAAAACTTTAATTCTGTTCCCTTTCCTTTCCACATGCTGTGCTATAGAAGGCAGTTAAAGAGAGAATAAATAATATATTTAATCAAAAGAACAATAATAGAAGTAATCAAAAGAACATTAGTTTCTACACATAGTCTTAGGCTAGGCTTCACTTTGAAGAAAAGTTTACAGAAACTTAAGAATTCGAACAAATGAAAACCAGAATTCTGCTTTTTGGTGTAACAGCAGAGTTTTTCAGTTTGATACACAAATTTCTTGTGTCATACACAAAGTGAACTAGCAATCTGGCATGCTGTCCTTCTTTTGAGGTGGTTCCTTGAGAAAGTGAAACCTGAGAGGACAATCCTTCAAGGACAGCCAAGTGCATCATCATTTAAACTCATGGAGACTCTTGAAAATAAAAGCCCATTGTTGCGAGTGTCAGTTGTTAATTCCAGGGAACATTTAACAGTACTCACAACAGAGATTGATGTACTTGTGGATGATCTTCATGCCACGATTAAGTTCAGTGCTGTAAACCATTAGAGCAGAAGCAGGACCCATTTCTAACAGTTTGGGTTTTTTTCACCCTGTGACGGGTTCCAGGTACAGCCTCATGTTGCGCTGTTGGAAGCAAGAAGCTGATAAAAGACCAACATTTACTGAGATCAGCAAGGAACTAGAGAAAATGATGGTGAAGAGTAGGGTAAGTGTGGAAAACATGGAATTTGAAAATTGTTGTGGTCTTCTGAGTTTGAATGTACAGAAATAATTACTTTTAAATTTTACTTTAAAGCAAAGGAACTTATTCTTCATCAAATCTTGAAGCTTTTACATATCTAGTTCCTTCTACATGCATGCAGCTTTTTGAAAGCAGTATTACCTCTTCTAATAGCTTTGGTGACTTCAGCTCAAAATGTGGATGTATTATTCTTAACTTGTCTATTTTCTTTAAATAATAGCAATAATTTAAAAACCATTATGAAAAGTTACTCCTAAATTTCACTCCTAAATAAATAACGTTAGAGAGCCAGAACTAGAAGAATGTGGTATTTCATGCATTTTAAATTAGTTGAAAATGCTTGACATTCACTTTTTTTTTGCATCAAAGCAATTCAGCAACACAAATAAAAACCAATTAATTCTTACTGGTGACCTACATATTTAGTTTTAGAACAGCAACCAAAGCTTTTTTGGCAATATTTACATAGTTATTTTATGCATTGTTATGTAATAGCTTTTGTAAATGATTATGAGATCTGAGTACCTTGTCCTTTAAGCATGCATATGTATCTCCATATATATATTTCAGGCATAAATATGGATCAGGTGTACCAGTAGCTGAAGGGCAAACAGAGCAGTTAGGACAGCTTTGCAGTTTGTTGGGTGTTTTGCTGATGTGCAGAATTAAGTAGGGGAAGTACTCATATGTCTCTAGCAGAGGCATTGTTCAGGCAAATGAGATGCTGCCAGAGCTGCTGTGGCTGCTGGAAAGCAGAGCCTCCTCAGGTGCCAGAGGTTCTAGAGAAAGGTTAATGCAGTGGGTCTGTAGTTCCTTGCTGTAAAGAAAACAGGTGCACATTTATGGTTTTTACCCAAACTGCCACGTGCATTAATGCAGCTTTTTATGTATTCATTTCTCAGGACTACTTAGACCTTGCAGCTTCCACGCCCTCTGATTCCTTACTGTACGATGATGGGCTCTCAGAAGAGGAGACACCTCTCGTGGACTGTAATAATGCTCCCCTCCCTCGAACCCTCCCTTCCACATGGATTGAAAACAAACTCTATGGTAGAATTTCACATGCATTTACTAGATTCTAGCAACACACAAAAAAAGCTGATTTTTCTTCTGCACTGTTCTCAGACTCTGTAACCCCATTACAGTGTTTCTTGTCTGAATGAAGCCAATCAAAATTTGCTTGGAAGCTTTTTTGGGGGTTTTTGTTTGTTTGTTTGTTTGTTTTTTCTTTTGGTAAATGTCAAAGTTTGCATCAGGATCCATCCTTTAGTCATTTTGCAGCTGTGTCTAAAATAAACATTTTAAAAGGATGTGAAAATAAGTAAAATGACTAGATATCATACAGTAAAAGCAAAAAAAAAAGATCAGGGAAGTATTCTCAGGGGAAACATAAAATACTAATTAGTATCTAATTCAACTATCCTGTTGGGGAGGCTACAACATTTCAAACGTGTTAGATTCTGCACCTCTAATTTAAGCAATAGCCTTTTTTTTAATACTGTTTTTTGCCATAACTCAGTGATAACACTCATCTGCAACATTTTTCATTTATTCAGAAGGATGTCTAAATTTCAGCTGCTATTAGTACATTTTGGATCTATAAGCTGAAATGTATTTAATGTATCATAGTATGAAAACAGATTATTATATACAGAAGGTAGAAGTACTGTATATAAATATTATATACAGACTAAACTGACATGTAAAATCCTTTGAAAACTTAATTAACAATGGGCATTTTGAAAATATCGTCTGTTTTCACGTCCTTTGATTTGTTATGAATATGTTAGTACTAAACCTTGACTCAATGATGTAGCAAGTGTTTTTAAAAAGAACATACGCTTTCATATTGTGATGGTGAGATGGACAGTAAAAATGGTTCTTGCCAAAACTCCTATATTTTGTCTTCTGATTAAATATCTTACATGGTTTTAGATACTTACTAACATCACAGATACTTTTTTCATTCTTCAAGCAGTATGACTTTTGAAAAGTTGGATCTTTTAGTTTAAAAGTTGCCATTAATACATGGCTTTGGGTCTGTTTTTGATCTATACCTTAGCTATTATTTTCTTCATTAGGTATTCTCAACTCATTGATTTTGGGGCACTTAGTGCAGTAGCAGAAAAAAGTTGCCACAAGGTTGATGTCAGATGCTGAATGCTTAATAAGCAACAGAATCAGATTTCTGTTTTTGAAAATCTCAACCCTGCTATGATTCTGTGCTTGCACAGCTGAATCAACATGGTGCTAAGCACTCTGCATCCATTTTGGTTATCACTTGTGCCTAAACACAGAAACAGTTACTGCACTCTATGCAAATAATTACAGGCCTGAAATGCAACTTTAAATGCTGAATCAAGACAGGAGTGCTCAGCATTTTGTTGGACTTTACTCAGTTGCGCTCCTGGGGTTTCCTGAAATTAAGCAGGGGATCCCTGGTGGGGGTGTGAAAATGTTCCCAGAACCTCACTGAAGCCAAAGGAAAAGCATCCATTTAAATAAATGGAAATGTTCTATCATTAAAATGGACTTTGGATCCTGTCCCAAATAGGTTTATTAATTCTTGGAGCATCTCCTGTACAGCAAGAACTTTCTCTTGCAAAGCAATATATTGCTACATGATTGTTAAAATATAAAATTATGGAAAATTGGAGGCTTATGAGAAGAACAATTCTTAGCTTTTTATTATGCACATGTGCATGCATGCACACAATTTTTTATTGAGTAAGCACTTTAATTTATCCAGGTTTTTTGCCTGCATCTGAATTTCTGCTTCAGGGATTTCAAAACATCATTTATATGAATTGATTTGGGACAAAATCCAGTGGGCTGGCTTAAAGTATTGAAGGGAGTTTTGCCAAGGGCCTTACTGTCTGCACATGAAGTTATGGTTCTTCAGTGCAGAAAAAATTATCTGTTTTCATTTTTAGGCATGTCATACCCGAACTGGCCTGAGGAGAGTCCCGTTCCACTCACAAGATTCGATGGCACTAACTCTGTGTTTTCAAGATATGCAAATGATAGTGTATATGCTAACTGGATGGTTTCACACTCAGCGGCAAAGTTTATGGACAAGTTTGATAGCTAAAATTTTCTTTGTGAAAGGTAATGGGCTCCTGAGGAAAGCAAGGAGGCAAAGAGTGGGAAGTCCATTGACTTGTTCTTTGTACAATCAACAACTAACTTTCAAATTGGCAAATCCCTTTATTGGTAGTTTTTCAAGTGTGTTATTTATGCTGAAGACTATAACTGGTACTCTCCTCTTTCAGAAAACATATCAAGCTGGATAAGAGTTGTAGTTCTGGTACTTCTTTCTAAGTTGCCAGTTTGCATATCGTTCCATTTGGCAACTTCTTAGTGCAAATGGCCTTGCACTTCATCCTCAGTGGTTTTTAGACTAACCATCCTGTGTTACAGCGTTCTGGGATGATAAAATGTACCTGAACTGCTACTTTTATAGTGGCTGTTAGCATACAACCACTCGATCTAAGCAGGAAGCACAAAAATATATAGAAGGGAGGAGGGTAACAGGCTCCCAGATGACTGAACTTGCTATCAAATGACAAGTGTTAGAATGATGTTGGCACTAACAAAGCCAATATATTGGTTTGGAAGCAAACATTTAGTAACTCAATAGAGGACTTGAGATTCAACATTTGAAGTCTTGTAAAAGGTATTGTCTTGTCTTAATGAGAAGAGAATTTGTTTTATTAGTCTTAACTTCTCTTACCTTTAGCACAATGGAGATAAATTTGATACAAGATAAGCTGTATAGACTGATGGCAATCAAGAATGTTCGTCTGACACATTTACTTTCCATCACTTTCCATGTTAGTAATGTTAAAACATACAGTCATACAATCATAGTTTCTTCTATGAGTTAAAAATAGGCTATACAGGATTTTTAGACTGAATTCATAGAATAGAACAGTAACATCATAGAATGGTTTGTGTGGAAGGGAACTTGAAGGTCATCTAGTTCAACTCCCTGCCCCACTGGCCACTCTGCTGTGGGGAGGGACACCTTCCACTAAACCAGGTTGCTCAAATTCCTATCCAGCCTGGACTGGAACACTGCCAGGGATGTGGCATCCACAATTTCTCTGGGCAGCCTGTTCTAGTACCTCACACCTTCACAGTAAAGAACTTATTTTTAATATCTAACCTAAACCTGCCTTCTTTCAGTTTAAAACCATTTTCCTGTCTAACATTAAATGCCCCAATAAAAAACTCCATGTCCAGCTTTCCTGTAGCTCTCTAGGTACTGAAAGGTTGCTCTAAGTTCTCCCCAGAGCCTTCTCTTCTCCAGGCTGAGCAGCCAAAACTCTCTCAGCCTGTCTTTATAGGAGAGGTGCTCAGCCCTCTGACAGTCTTTGTGACCTTTGTCGGGACCCGCTCTAAGAACAGGTCCATGAAGTCCTTCTGCTGGGAATGCCAGAGTTGATGCAGCTCTCTGGGTTGGGTCTCAGAAGAATAGAGGAGAGGAAAGCCGTCCTTGACCTGCTCCCCACACTGCTTTTGACGTAGCCTGGGATACAGCTGGCTTGTTGGGCTGTAAAAATGTATTTCCTGGTCATATTGAGCATCTCATCAATCAATACCCCCAAGTCCTTTTCCCCAGGGCTGCTCTCAATCCATTCTCCAGCCATCGTGTCTTTGTGCTTGGGATTGCCATGACCAAGGTGCAGGACCTTGTCTTGCCTTGATGAACTTGCTGAGGTTTGTGTGGGCCCACTCTCAAGCCTTTCTAAGTCCCTGTAGATGGCATCCCTTCTCTCATTGTGTCAGCTGCATCACGCAGCTTGGTGTCACTGAAAAACTTGCTGAGGGTGCCCTTGATCTGCTGTCGATGCTGACTGAGGTGTCAAACAGTGCCAGTACTGACCCCTGTGGAACAGCACTCATTCACTGGTCTCCACTTGGACGTTGAACTGTTGACAGCAACTCTGAGCGTGACCATCCAGCCAATTCCTTATCCACCACATGGTCCATCCATCAAATCCATGCCTCTCCAGTTCCAAGTCAAGGATGTAAGATGTTAGACAGTGTCAAATGCTCTTCACAAGTCCAGGTAGATGGCATCAATCACTCTTCTCTTACCCACCAGCACTGTAATCCCGTCATAGAAGGATGTTTGTAGTGTTTCCCCTTAGTGATGCCATGTGGACTGTCACCAATCACCTTATTTTCCATATTTTGGCATCAGGTTCCATGGACTTGTGGACCCTCAGGTTCCTTAGCTGGTTCAGAACCTGATCTTCCCCTATGGTGGGTGGTTCTTTATTCTTACAGTCCCTGCCTTTGCCACCTCAGCAAAGGGGCTCGTGCAAACTTGGGCCTCAGTGGCTGAGCAACTGGCTGGTGAAGACTGAGGCAAAAATGTACTCAATGACATTGACTACCTCAGCCTTCTCCATGCCACAGATAACCATGGGTCTTGTTTCATTCTGGAGAGGTCTCACATTTTCACTGATGTACCTGTAGAAGATTTTTTTTTTTGTTGCCCCTGATGTCCCTGGCCAGATAGAATTTTATCAGGGCTTTAGCTTCCTAAGCTGGTTGCTTGGACAATTGCTCTGTATTCCTCTTGGCCTATCTGTCCTTGCTTTCATTCTTTTTCTGTGGGGGAAGCAGAGGCTTCCTTTTTGTGTTTGAGTTTGTCTAGGAGTTCCTTGTTCATCCATTCAGGTCTCCTGACATTTTTGCCTGGCTTCCTCTTTGTTGCATTGGTCTTGACCTTACAAGGGGTGATCCTTGAATATTAACCAGCTTTCTTGGGTCACTCTTCCTTTCAGGGCTTTATCCCATGGTACTCTACCCAGAAGATCCCTGAAGAGGCCAAGGTGTGCCTTCCTGATGTCCAGGTTAGTGAGCTTGTGGTGTGCCACCTTGCTGGCCTGAGGATATTGAACTCCATCATTTCATGGTCACTGCAGCCAAGGCTGCCCTTGAGATTCACATTCCCCACCAGCCTCTCCTTATTGGAAAGAACAAGGTCCAGCATAGCAACTCTCCTCGTTTACTCCTCTGTCACTTGGAGAAGTAAGTTACCCATGTATTCCAAGAATCTCATGCCCTGCTGTGTTGTCCCTCCAATGGATATTGGGGTAGTTGAAGTTCCCCATGAGGACCAGGGCTTGTGAATATGGGGCAGCGCCTCTGCCTGTAGAGGGTCTCATCTGCTTGGCTCTCATCTCCTGCTTGGGTGGCCTTAGACTCCCACTATAACATCACTTGTCCTTGCCATCCCTTTAATCCTCAGCCATAACTCCTCATCCAACCCCAATACAGCTCCAAACACTCCATGTGGTCATGGACATAGTGGGCAACACCACTTTCTCCTGTTCCCTGCCTGTCCTCCCTAAAGGGCCTGTATCCTTCCACTCCAACTCTCCAGTGATAGGAGCCATCCTACCACATACCTGATGCCAGTAAGCTCACAGCCCTGCAGGTGTGCACAGTCTCCTGCTGCTCTTGTTTATCCCCCCATGCTACGTGCATTTGCCTAAAGGCGTTCAAGTTGGGCCTCTGATGGAGCAGACTTACTGGCAGGAATGGCTGGAATTCCCTTGCACAGCACTTCAGCTTCTCTCTTGCTGATTTGCAATCCCTCTCCAGGCTCTGGGCATCCCTTGCTGATACTGGTATCAGAGTAGGATTGGAATGGACTGAGGATTCTCTCTCAGCAACTTCAGTGTAAGTCTTCACCAGCTTGGCAAGCCTGCAACCAGAGATGCTCTGGCTGTTCCTGGCAGGTGGGTCCCCATCAGACTCCACCAGCCCAGGAGGTTTCAACATGAGTCCCCAGGAGCAGCTAGGTCCCTGGCTGTGGCACTAGACCCCTGACCATTTGCTGGTTTGCCAGATTCACCTGGCCCTTTCAAAGCCCTTCCCTTTGACAGGGAGGACTGATGAAAAAGCTGCCAGCACTTGAGTTCCTCAGCACCCCTCCCAGGGATCTGCAATGTCCTTGGTCCTCCTCAGAGCACTCCTGGCTGTATCCCTGGTGCGCACGTGAAACAACAGCAGCAGATAATGTCAGGAGACTGTAGGAGGCTCTGGGTGACAAGCCTGCTGCAGCTTTCTGGGAATCAGTCAGGTTGATGAGTGGGTTTCTCTTTGCCTCTCAGAGGAGAGAGGAGAGTCCCGTGACTCTCACCTGTCACCTTTGCTAGTTGTGCTGGTTGTTACACAGGGAGCAGATGGGGCTGCCTGACTCAGCTCCAGCCTCACTCCTGACATGATGGGTCCTCCCTCTCCAGCCTGCAGAGTGCTGAGGTGGGTCTGCAGGGTCACCTCAGGCTTCAGGGAAGTCTCTCCTCCAGCAGGTTCTTGTCATTTCAAGTGTCTTTTCTTCTGCCTTACTGACACCCCTCCTCCCTTCTGTGTGTGCATGGTGGGAGAGTTTTTGCCTCTTTGGCTGTGGGATTATTGCAGGCTGCCCTTAGAACCAGCCATCCAACTCCTTCACAGCCTGAAGTTATGTAGCCTTCTCAGCCCTCCTGCAGCTCTGCCACAGGATGTCCTCTGCCTCAGCACATCTTTTGCAGATACTCAAGTACAGAGATTTGGTTTGCAGTCTTGTTAAGTGGTTTGGAGACCTCCTCTCAGCTCCAAATTGCATATACTGCCATGCACAGGACGCTGCCATAACATAATTCCAAATAAACATATTACCTTGAAAGTAAAAAATAAACAGTTGCACAGTGAAATTGCTGTTGAAACTGCCCAAGGCAAATGTCACTGGAATTTGTTAAGGTGAAATATAAAAATGTCCTTTCAAAAGTGATTTGATACTTGGGAGAACAATCAGACTGTGAGTCATGTTCTATGTGGAAGAGTAAATGATCAGCACTATTTTTGTCTTTATTTGTAATCTACCATGGTTAAGGGTAACCTTTCATTTGCTACAAATGTTGGGATGTAAATCCCGAGTGACTCGTTGTTGGCATCGTGATGGTTATTCTAAATAATCCAATTCTACCAAAGCTTGCTCCTGTCACAGTCCAATTTAGATGTTTCAGATCTGTTTTCAGATGTTGTTTT
Source organism: Taeniopygia guttata (assembly GCF_048771995.1). Taxonomy (NCBI): domain Eukaryota; kingdom Metazoa; phylum Chordata; class Aves; order Passeriformes; family Estrildidae; genus Taeniopygia; species Taeniopygia guttata. The sequence continues at coordinate 12,718,273 of NC_133031.1, read as the reverse complement.
GTGTATCAACTTTATGTTTCCATTAAAGTCTGTGATTTCAGAAGCATGGTCTTGAGTCAGACTGCCAAAACCTGAACACAGATTTTCATTTTGCAAAAAGTGGGATATGAAGTTGTGTGTTGGAATTGAAAGAGCTTCCCTGTTGGATTGATCCTGTCCTGGTTTTGGACAAGCAGTAGGCACAGCAGCTTTTCCTTGGCACAGAATCTGCAATGTTGAGTAATGCTTATGCACAGCAGACACACAGCTCTGAATGCAGGAGGGGTTCTGCTGTGACACCACGGTGATCTTCATTGGCATGACACGACTGTCAGAGTGCATACTTGGAAAACAAAGGGCACTGAAAATAAAACCCTTGATATGGGCTGTTTTTTCTATTGAGAGATCTACAAAAATGAGACAAAAATTACACTTGTAGTAACTTGGTGCTTTGTCTACTTGTATTCCTATATTTTATGTCTGTAAATGGGAATTCCTCACTTGCCATGGGCAACCAAGGCATCAAGATTCTTGGTTTTGTTTGGGTTTTTCTCTTCCTTAAATGAAAAATGTAATTTTATCCAGTATCTTCAGCAAGAGTATGCAGCTGAGAGATGTGAAACACCCAGTGTCTAATCCAACAGCCCTGTGACAACATTGCTGTACAGTAGGGTAGTGGGACAATAAGCGATGCTGAAATAACCAGCAGAGGCAGGGAGTAGTGTGTACTTTAGACTTTCAGCATAAGTCAGTGTTGTTTCAACCATTAATTTGTGTGAGAATTTCACTAATAGTTATTGCTACCTATCCTACTGGACATAGATCCTGCATATAAAACACATACACGGCCCATAATTACAGTTTCCATGCACAATTACCTGCATTAAGCGCAGTTTAATGAAAAATTATGTGTTTCCTAATCCAATTAATTCTGACTCCTTTCCTGCTTATGAATGTTGGCAAGAAATAGATTATTGCTTTTAAGTATTAATTCATAATATGAATTCATAAAGCTTCTTATGTCTTCTGTGTATGCTATTTTTGTAAATATTTCCCTTGAAGTGTTTCCTGTTTGTTCTGTGTTGCCACTAGTCAAAATAGTGACAATTTTGTTTCAGTTCCTCTTTGGAGAGTAAATGTACTTCCCACATGGGAAAAAAGTGATACAACAGATGATTATTTCCATCAGTGCCAGAAATACTTAAGCACTTGGCTGCCCTGAGGAAAGTGAATTCAGAGGGAACAAATGATTCACCTAAATATACAGGTTGGTGGGAATAACTTTCTAAAAATTTCTGCCAACCTTTTCTAAATATCTGCAGAAATGACATGGTTTACCTGATCTGTGCTTTGAGTTGTGACAGATGGGGGAGATCATGAATCTCACATGTCAGTACAGTCCTTAGAGCAGCACAAGGAAATCATTGCAATATTGGTTTCCACAAACTTCCAGAGGTAGGATACTCAGAAAATCTACTGTGAACTTGAAAATTTTAATTTTCCTACATTAACCTGGTTAATATAGTAGAAGTTCTTAAAAATATTATCCCATGGATATGAGGTATGTAATATTTAAATGATGGGGATTTTATCTAAAATTCATCATGCAAAATATGCATGAATCTCTACGGTACTCTCAACTGGACCTTAGGAATTCTCAAAAACATAAAGGCAAGCTTATATTCCTTATTGATTTAGCATTAGTCTTATATGAATAATATAAGCTTCAAAATACATGTAAAAAGAATATTTCTACTCTATATTTTTTGAAAGTCCAAAAAAATGGCTTATAATTTTGAAGTATTTTGTTTCAAAACTCAGCTTACCTGAAAGTGTTGTTGCTCACTGTAGCTACAGTGGTAAATTTATAACAAAATACTGGAGATAATATTCAAAAGCACCAGCCCTTAAGTAGCACCAGCAACATTCCCCATGAACCGAGTGCAGATGGGCCATAATGTGATGAATGATCTGGTTTTTTCAGCCCAGGCAAACTTCCTGAGAAAGAACCGAGTCATTCTCTAAAAATTTATGCAAGTACTTAAAATTTTAATAAGAAAACCTTAGCTGTTCATGTCCTCCCCATCTAACTTTGTAAAAATTAAGTAGTCCCTCTGAAGTTAGTGGGATCATTCATAAATACATTGCTCATAGACATTTGTGGGTCTAAAGTCCAATATCCCAAGATTCAACTAGCAAAAGTACAAAGGGCAGTATCAAAATGTGGACAAAGTAGCAATAGCCCTCATGTACAACACTGACACAACCTTTTAATTTACTTGTTAAGAAGCAGTCTGTAGAATGAAATATTAGACACCAGAGAACAGGTAAGCACAAATAAATTTCTAATTTATACCTAGAAGAGACAATGAATGAAATATTTTTTTGCTATTTATCAAGTTCTTCAGTAAAGCTGAGTCATTAGTTTAAGCTCTATTTTGTATTTCTCATTTCTAAACTTTGGGACAGCAACCTGTGTCTTCCAGTTACAATAGTTAAGCACTCCAAATGCATTATGAGAAAATTAAGTTTCTCTCTTTTTATAGTGTTTTTGGCTTTACCTGGTCTTTTAAAGGGTTATATGTATCACAAACCAACAAATTGCTTGCTGAAACCTCTTTCTTTGAGCCATTATCAAAGATAATGTTCTGAAGTTAAGTAAAAGCATTTTGCCTGCCTGAGGATAGATGAGTACACCTTCCCTTAAGCTCATCAGAAATAATTATCTCCTTATTTGGGTTAAAAAGGTACAATTTATAAAAATGCAACTTTATCTTACCTGAAAGCATTTTCATATGGAAATAATTTTCATATGATTTCACTTTTCATTACAGAGTAATCTAAATAGTGAGAACAGTTTAAGAGCATTGCAGTTATACTTACCATAGATTTGAAATCCTGAACAATTCAGCCTTAATCTGAATATCAATCATTGCAGTTCCTAGTCTGATTTTTCTTCTCTCAGCATGTCACATAAATTATTGTTTAAGCCCTTATATAATTTTTCAGCTGTTCAGGGCTTTCCTTCCTGACATGATCCTGATTGAAAGAGTTTGAAGTGAACCCTGATTTTGGTTGGGAACAAAACAAAACTCCATGTGCCACTTTCATAGCTTCCTGCCAATGCAATTTCCTTTCTGAATTTACTGTGCTTAAGGATGGAAGTATTTTAAAATTGTAATAAAACTAAATCAAATTAATATGTATTTTAAGCATTTGGTTTGCAAAGAATCTTGCTTGCCTATATTTAGGTATATTTGAGAGTTGTTTTGGGGGAAAGAACCCCCCCAAAAACTCCACTTTGTCTTTCAGAGAATGTAATGTAGTGTAAGCTATGGCCCAGTGCAAATCAATTAACTAGTAGGATACATTCATCCTATTTTTTTTTTTTGCCAAACTGCTGCCAATAACAAGAATAATATCCCTTTATTGAAGATTATTTCACAAAAAAGGAAGAGATTCGGAATAAATTCTTGCCTCTTGGAAAAGGACACGTCAAAAGGGTGGAATCCCAAGTAAGGAGTGGCTGATGGGACAGATGAGGAGGCTGAGAGAGGGGGCTGATCTCATTCCTTGAGAAAACTAGTAAGGATTCATCTTCAGATGATTAAAAAGCTTAGAAGAGCATTGTAAAGATTGAAATATGGGAAAAGTGTATGAAAAGATCCAGGAGATCAATACCAGAGTCATAGTATATTTTTTTTAAATGTCTACAGAGCTTTGAGAACCAGCCAGTGAGAAACAAACAGGGTTAACTGTTCTCTAAGATAGTTTTTGTGTGGTCAAGAGTGTGAGCAGAAGACAAGAATTATTCTTTCTGGTACAGGGTATGAATAATTGAGGGAGATTTTAGCATCAAGTCAGGAAATCATTTAACTGCATACTTCACTGTTCTTCCTGCGCCGAGACTTTCTGAATAGTGGCCTGGTCTAGCCAGCAAACAGAAGGGCATGAAGTTTATGCTGCTTATAGGGATTTTTATTTTAAAACATTGCTGTTGGAGGTCTTAGAGGTGGTGTTCTTCCAGGATCATTTGTTAAAATGAACTGTGGCAGTTTGTTAAATATCAAAGAAAAACAGATAATGTGAGTTTTTGTAGAAATACTGCAGAGAATACTTATTTATACTGCAAAATATTGATCCCCATTTTTACATGCACAAAGATAAAGTAAGCAATCAGGTTAGGTTACAACAGGTTACCCTCAGAGACAGCTTTGTAACCAAACAGAAATAATGTTTATGGAATCCATTCTGTTTGCTTACTGAGTCTCCATTATGGTTTCCTCATATTAGAAAATGTGAAATACATGCTTTGAAATGCTAGACCGTAAACTAGAGATTGCTTCTAATTGTTAGGATTTCCAATGAGAATTCTATTTCCTAGGCAATACGTAGCAGAACACTGTTCAAGGGTATTACACCTTGAAACGCAGTAATATGAGTAGCACATATTACCTTTATTGCTATGAAAGGCATCAAATCTACACTAAGGACCTTGTCATACAAGATTTAAGCATAGCTCAGGGGGAGCAGAAAACATACATTAAATTATCAGCAGCATTTTAGCATTCACAAGTTAAGCTATGTTTTTTCACCTCCTACACGTGACCAAATTTTACAATTTGCATTTGTCTGCACTCGTAATGAACCTCTTCGTGTTGTGAGTGTACATCAGTAATTTAAACACAGCTTGCACATATCTTCTAAGATGCTTAAGTTGCAGAAAAAGTCAGTTCAAAAAAACCATTTTATCTCTGTGCTTATCCTGTCATAAATATGATTTGTTTTTTAAAATAGTGCAAATCCTTGCTTGTCTAGCATCGTGCCAGAACTGGTAACTGACATTCTTAAATTTAAATTAAAAAGAGAATGAAACGGAAATAGGAATATCATTTATAACTATTCAATTCCATCTAGTAAATACTTCTGAACTTGATATTCCATAATTTAAATGGGGTGCAGATCAGGTCTTTCTCATTCTAATTCTAAAAATAGGGACAGGAAAGGAGAAGCAAGAACACATTTTCCTTGCTCTTGAGAAGGAGTGGGAATAAATTCAAGTGATTTTCAAAATGTTCAGCTCTCCTGGAGTTGCATTTCTAATGTAAAATCTTGCTTTGAATTAATTTGATTTGGAGTTTCATTTTACCAACAGATGTGAGTCGTTGTAAGATGCTCATTAGCAAAACTTTTTCCTAACAAAGATAAAACAAGTCAGCAATTAAAGAGAAGTTTGTGAGACTGTTAGGAATGCAGTGACATTTGATCTTGACTTTACAAATCAGTTCATCCTTACCCATTGGTTTTATAATGATAATGATAGTAAAGTCTCAACAGCATACTTTAACACTTTTCCAAAATCAGCCACTGCTTTTATGCACCACAGGAACAGATGCCAATTTCCATGAAAATCTAAACAAAGTATTTTCAACTGCTCAAATGAGGTATGGTATTTTTTTCTGGTTGTCTGTTGATATTCTGTGGTACCTAGGAGGCTTCTTTTGACAAGGGAACCTTCCTTTTGCCCTGTCTTAGCACTGTTACAGCCCTACGACAGTTTTTCAGTCAGTGGTAAAGTACTGCTAATAAAATCAAAGTAGTTAGGTGATTTTATTATTACTCCCATGCCATTTTATGGAAGGGAGGAGTTTAAAAACATGACAAATGTTGCTCTTGAAAACATTTTAATGATGTATATGCAACAATGACTGGTACCAGAAACAAGAGAAACAATTTGTTTTATGAACTGGCTGGATTTTTTACTCAAATGAGGGAGATCTTTTTTTGGGCAGTGACAGTCAAGTCTTAACACTAGCAAAAAAAATCCAAACCCTAAACTGGAGTAGATAAAATATTGCCAACAATGAGCAGCACAGTACAGACAATGAACAATGTATTAACTGCTTACTAAACTGTCAGCATGGGTGATCATCTCTGTACTGTGCCTTTCTACAGTTTTGGTTTTTTGTGTGGAAGGTAGTGGTGGTTTTATTGACTGTTGGGCAGGTTCAGTGGGTACACCTGATCATGCAGTAATGCATGAAAGCCCAAAAAGAAAAAAAAAAGGAATGTGTAATTTTTTAGCATGTTTTGCATAACACTAAATCTTCCAGTCAAAACCCTCCTATTTGTTTTCCATTCTAGGCACAGAATTTGGTTGCTTGGACTTTGTTTCACAACTGCTTTGCAGTCAATGTATTAGTGACAAAATTTTATTCTCTTTTTAGAAAAATGCCTACAGCACTTCTTGGTGCTATTAGACAGAAGCTATATAGCAAAGATGTTTTGGAATAGTCAGAAATAAACTAGTATAGAATTCCAGCACTACCTACATGGATTGCTTTCCATATATGTTGTTACTGCTGTGATACCCTGGTGCAGCTGCGAGTGAGCAGTGGAACCATGGGCACACAACCCATAGTTCCTGCCAGGAAAAATAAGGCCATGTGGCCAGGAAAAATGCTCAGCCACCACTGCAGAATATTGCCTGCTGCTCTCAGCTGGAGCAGCAGCAGAGCCCAGGCATTTAATGCAGCTCCCTGCTTGTCCTCTTCTGTATTCCTTTTCCCCCATGGCACCAGCCAGAGTGACACTGTACTGGTGGTACAGGAATGTTTTCACAATCCATTTGCTGCTGTCACAGAGCTTGGCAAACATTTGTTGCTAACAGCAACTATATGTTGGTTTCAAAGAGAAAAAGTTATTTGAAGAGATTGTATCCAAAAAAATCTGATTTATCCTTCCATATACTTTTTCCAGATGCTAAAGTATCACTATTCAAAGAAAAAAGCAAGTGGACTACAGTAAGCACTTCTGTTATCAGAAGAAAGCATTTTCAGATAGTAGATAAAACTAAATCTTATTTACATTCACTTACAGCTGTGATTGTATTGATTTAGTTTTCATGATAAGGAATGTCTTTCATGAATTAGTCTGCTTTAATGTATGAAAGGACTCTATAAATTTTAAGTCAGTTGATACTATTTTCTAATAAGAATTTTTGAAAGGAAGTAATTTAGCAACTATGATCCCAAAACACCAGGAAATGAACAACTCATAGCAGTTCATTTACCAAACATTATATAAATTATATGCTTCTGAGTCCAAAATTCAGTACATTATAATACCAAAGAATTACTATTTATTTGATCCCAAAACACTATGTGAAAAAATTTAGTCCTTCAGCACTCAAAGACGTAGAGGCCAAAACCAAGCATTGACAAAAAGGAAATGTTGCTCAGTGCAAAATAAAGGGCATGGTAACAACACATACAGGAAGATTTTTGTGTGGTATGTTGGTACAGATGAGCTCTCTCTCCTAAAGCTGTGGCAAATCAAGGCATTATTCCAGTCTCTGAAAGCAGCGAGGTAAAACATCCTGGCATTCCAAGTGCCTGTAACTCGTGTCATTGATGCCCCACAATGACAATAAGTCTGTGTCCTTTCAGAGCTCCAGAGCAGCCCTGGACTGGGCTCTCAGTGCCCCAGCTGGTGCTGACACTGCAACACTGCCAGAGAGCCTGAGGGGGAGCCTGGCATTGCCCCAGGCAGGCGTGAGTTAATTCTGCTGGAGCCACGGCCTCTCCCAAGACCCCGATTCACTGCCCGGAGCAACAGCATTCGTTTGGACAGCAGCAGTGACAAAGGGTTACAGAGTGCAACTTTGAAGCTCAGATTGAGGATTTTGAGGGATAGAAATCCCAATGAATAAAATATTGGAGGAGGGTTGATTTAGGGCTATTAAAATTTCTTCATGATTTTGCATGCATTGTTCAGTATCTGTTATAAATAATTTGCAACACTTAAGGAAAAAGAAAGCGGTTTCACATGGGATCATGTTGGAATTGTGCCATCAGTAAAGCTGAGCTGTGGTATTTGACAAAAAGCCTTGTGTCAAGGCAAACTAATGACTATTGTTTGACAATTAAAGCTCAGAATTTTCAGGCAAAATAATGGACCATTTTTCTTATTCTACATGCATGTTTCACTTCGGCTCAAGAGGCTAATAGAACAAAAATATCCTTTGTTGAAAGATTGCCTTTTTTCTTTTCTCCTTTGGCCTCAGTTACATTACTCCTTCACTTTGGTATCATGTTCTCACATCAGCTCTTCTCTCTTTCTTTTGTTTCTTCCCCTCCAGCCCACACATATGCTTTAAAAAAAAAAAAAAAAAAAAAAAAAAAAAAAAAAAAAGGCCTGAGAAAGAAAACCAAAACCACTAGAGGCTGGAGCTAATGCTGTTCTGGAAAACGCTTCTTTTTTGAATAAGCTATTGCCAGCCAGCCACTTCCTTTCCCCCAACTGTACCAATTTAAGAACAGTGTTTAGCAAAGTTTAGGGAAACATTTTTAAAGTCTGTCTCCTAAATAACCATCCTATCATAATATTTTAGGAAGATACAAAGCTGAGCCACATAAATTATAAATATATAAATATATATACTATTGCTCTCAGATGCTAGGAGGTCTGCAACTACCTGTCTAAGAAAAATCCTGAGGTTGAAATGAATTGTATCTTAAAACACAGACATTTCCTAAATGTTTTATTGCCTGCTTTATTCACAAACAACGTGGGAATTCCTCCGTACGCCTGTAAGATTAACACCAAATAGGAGCTATAACATCTATCTGCATAAATACAGGTCTGAGTTATGAAGGAATATCTAATCTTAGAACAGCTTGTTCTGATAGAAGAATCAGGAAACTATATGCAACATCACTGCAAACCCATCATTTTTCCTGACATGGTAGACCTTTCATACAGAGATGACTATGAATATCCATGTTGCTCCTACAAGAGGTTAAGAAATCTATTTTTTCCTTCTCTCAATCTGGAAAAAAACAACCAGAAGAAATTCTGGTAAGCAGAGGAAACTGGCACTTAGAGAAGAAAAAAAATATTCTGTGTATAATCCCCTGGAAGGCCCTGTATAGCTCTCCCCACATAGCAGCAACAAGCTCATGTGCAGAAAGGTGGTACCTGGGAAACTTGAAGGACAATATTCAGAGTCTGCTTGCTCTCTGTAGGCCAACCAGTGGGTGCTGCAGCATTGTCAGAATGAAGGGTTAACAAAATCAGTAATTTCAGTTATCTCAATTCCGTTATCTTCTTGTACTCACAAATATTATGTCTACAGAACACTGCAGCCTCCAGTGTGTTGGTGTCTACTAAACTCCTGCTCATTATCCACAACAAAGATGACAAGCAGGATGTTCAACAGCCATCTGTAACATGCAATACTGAAATTTTGCATGAGGTCATGTTTAAAATAATATATTTACATACTGTTTAAAAGAGGAATAAAGCCACATTTACCTAGTTTGAGGAGTGCATATGTGAATATTTAAAACCTTCGGATAATTCTCTTTTATGAATATACTTTTTAAGTGTGTTTTTGAGGGATAACTAAAATGATGATCTAGCATTGTGACAAGTTTTAATGGATAGGAAAGTGTCTGGATTGATGGATGGTAACACCAACCAAGTGTCTTTTACCTGTTTATTAAAGGTATTCCCTAGAAAGACCTTTGCTGTCTGAGGGCTTGAAATCTAGACTGAACAGATCTGGTCCTTGGACACCCAGCCCCCTCCCAGGCTGTGTAGTGTAGCTATTTATGAACAAATGGGTTTCTGCCTGCCTGAAGACAAAGGGCTCCTCTGTGCTAAATGGGGTACAGATCTCAACAGAGCAGTAACGTGACAAAGGATGCAGCTTCTGCTGCTCAGACCATTGGGGCTCTGTGCTGGAAAGCCCTCGGGGCCTGCCTTTGAGGCAGGTGAGCAGTCCCAGGCAATCCAGCAGAGTGATGTCAAGTTAGGGGGTGCAGGTCTGTATCTAATAAGCCTTTGCTGGCTTTCTCTTATTTTTGATGAGCGGAACCAAAAACGTCTGGATCAGAAACGTGGAAGGCCAGTCCTACCTCACCTGCTTCCCGAGCTTCTCCCTTTTAAACTGCTACAAGCCACCATTCATGCGTGTGGCTGGAAGCTGCATGAGTTCCCAAGCTTGGCTTCTTTTCAGGTCAAGCCCTGCAGAAAACGAATAATTAAAAAATAATATAGTGTAATGAAATGTTCTTCTGGAAATACAGAACTGTACATAAACACTTGGATAAGTAAAAAATAATTACTGGTAAATTCTACTTCTCGTTTCCATCATAAAGGCTATATGACAATTTCAGGGTTTTGCTAACACTTGAGCAATCAGCATCAATGTGCTGCTGCTGGACCTCTGCGAGCCGCGGAGCTGCAGGGCTGGCAGAGCAGCGGTGCCGGGCAGTGCCGGGCAGGGTCACTGTCCGGGCGGGCAGCGCGGGGCCGGGCGCCTCCGGGCGCGCTCGGTGTGGCCTGAGGGGCGCTGAGGGGCCCGGCCGGCGGCGGGCCCGGCCGGCACCGCTGCGGAGCGCGGGGATAGCTCGCAGCTCTCGCCCTCAGCCGAGCGCTTCGCGCCGCGCCCCCGCCTCAGGGGAGCGAGCAGCCGCAGGGCGGAGGGAAGGAGGGAGGGCGGTCCCGCGGCCCCTCCCTGCTGCCGTGCGGCGGCGGCGGCTCCGCTTCCCCGCGGGACTGCGCGGGGGACCCGGTCCCGCCCCGGGGGCGGTCGGGGGCGGCCGGCCCGTCCCCTTTAAGCGGCGCGGCGGAGGGTCCCGCCCGCTCATTTCCGAGCACGCAGGAAGTGCAGGCGGCTCCGCGCCGGCCCGCGCGGTGAGTACGGCGGCACCGCGCCCCTCCGCCCGGGCCCCGCGCCTCTCACCCCTCAGCTGCCCGCCGCTCCCGGCCCCCCGCCGCCGGTAGAAGGTGCCGCGCAGCGCCCCGCAGCCCTCCCGGCCGCGGGCAGCGGCACCGCGGCGGGCCCGGCCCTGTGTCCCGGCCCCGTGTCCCGGCCCGGAGCGGGCTGCGGCCGGACCGAGCGGCCGTGGGTCCGCGCAGCCGGGACCGCCGGGGGTTGTCCCGACCGCCCTGACGAGGCGGCCTGGCACAGCGGGCCACTCGGTTGTACCGTAGCGCAGTCTCAACAATAAACCGAACCTGTCCCTCACGGCTGCGTTTCCATTGTGTTGGCGGCCGTGGGCGTGCTGGGAGCGCGTTGGTGCAGCCGCAGGCGGCGGGATGCAGCAGGCGGTCCCCCCGCCACAGCGCAGCGCTGGAGCCGCACGGGGCAGCGCCCGGCCGGGCTGTGCCGGGCTGTGCCGGGCTGTGCCGGGCTGTGCCGGGCTGAGCCGGGCTGTGCCGGGCTGTGCCGGGCTGTGCCGGGCTGTGCCGGGCTGAGCCGGGCTGTGCCGGGCTGCGGGGGCCTTTGGGCTTGCTGGGGCCGCGAGAAACCCCCATTGCTCCCACCAACCCCCCAAAACAGGCGAAGTGATGATGAGGGTGCTTAATTATCCTCAGTGGAATGGTGAGCATTGTTTAAACTACGCGTGACATCTCCGTTTTTGTCAGATGCGTTCTTGCTCGGTAAATTCTGTTCTCTCGCAAATTGTGAGAGTTTGGTATTGAGCATAAAAATAACTTGTGTAATTGTCACTAGTCAATTAAGTCAGAAATGCTAAAGCAGAAACGGGGGATGTTGCAATTTTCAAGACCTTTTTTAAACCGAAGTATGTAGAAAATTGAACTTGGTAGTCCATGTTTTCAGTGAAGTGTAATCAGTGTTTATTATGTGGTTTTGTTGTTTGTTTGTGCTTTTTTCTCTTCAAGTCCCTCTGTCAGGTGGAACTTGGGACACTGATCTCTTCTGCTAAACTTGTAGATGATGGATAAGGACTAAGTTTATTGTCTTCTCTCTGGTAACTCAGAAGAACTGCAGAAAAGAGAGGTTGTTTCAACACTGAGTCAGTATTTCTCAGTTTAAGGTCATCCAGTAGAAATACCTTTTTTTCCTCCCTGTTTCTTTTCCATGGAGGCTGTAACGCTAGGCCTTATAGGACAGTTTCTTCTTTTCCAGCATGCACTAGCTGCAAGTTCCTATCTTGCTCTAGTGTGTTTGAAGGAAACTTCTGGCTTCCCTTTATTTATTAGCTAGATAGAGGGTCCCCAAGGAGCACCAAAGACAGCAGTTTGGAAATATTCCCAGTAGCTGTCAGTGGAGGTAGGTGCGTTTTGCAGAGAGGTGTTAGCTACGAGCCTCAATTACGCCCTGAGGCTTTTATGGGAGAGTGAGTCCTTATCAGAAATATCAGGAGACCTGCACTGAGCATTGCTACAGCATCAGTGTCCTAAACCATCAGCAGCTGAACATGGGAGGAGGAATGGTGGTTGTTGTTGAAGTGCATGACTGTATGGCCCAAATAGACATTCTTTAGCTTGTCTGTTGCTGGAGAAAACATGTGAGAACTTCAGTGTGATTAAGATTAGTTGATCTTGAATAGTTCTTTTCCTTCTTGATCCCATGACTTTGTTTTAGTGTTTTTTCTCAGGCTTAAGGAAGGAAGGAATAAAGAAGAGAAAGAAACCCCCAAACCTGTTGGTACAGCTGCTATATTGTGGTAGAAGTTCCACCAAATTACCCTTGAATGTAAATTCTTTGCTTTTATGTTCCAACCCCAGGATATGGGTCTTCCCAAATCAGTGAGAAATACCATCTGAGGGTATGGTTAAATAATAAGTAGCTGTGTTCTCTTACCAAGAAAACCCACAAGCATATTTGGCACAAGAATTTCAACCCCTGCATCACAATCTGCTACTTCATGCTTGCCAGAAGTGTTCTGTGGATCTCTTTATAAAAAGAATCCATCAGAATTACCTGAACTTTTAAAAGAGATAAAACTCAACTCCCAGGAGGGTGGGTATGAGAAATATGAGGTCAGTTTTTTTCACTGCAGAAAACAAATTGCACAATATTTTTCTTGTCTCTGAAGCAGCCTGTCATTATGAAGCAAGCTTCATGACTTGCAGTATTTTCTCCTTAAATAATGCGGAAATAGGATCACAGAGGTGGGATGAAAGTCAGGCTTTGGATAAGTGCTGGAACTGATAATGTCCTTGGCTTTTTGTTAGCTCATCTGCCCTCTAAAGGATTAGCCATTCAGAATAAAAGTATGGAAAAAGTCCATAGTAATTTTGCTTCTGGAAAAAATAATGTAGAAAATAGGCAGGGGTTTCAAGAGTACAAGACTTGAAAAAAAAAATCAATCTCAAAGGACACATTGGGAAGAAAATATTTTCAGGAGCATATTGTTTTTAGGAAAAAGACCAAACCACAAATAACTGTGCCTTATCTATGTATCTAATTATGCTCTTTTAAGATTAGTGCTGGAAATGGGGAAATGAGACCAGAACTCACAAGGTGTTTATAAAAGAAATATAATGCTTTTTGGAAGGGAATGGGAATATAGTTTTATTTCTGAGTTGGAACCACAGCGTGTAAGAAGAAATCTGTGGAAAGGGACTTCTTACTGTCTGCCAGAACAGCTTCATTCTGAATTATGATTAGAAAAGCCCAGCAGATCCATTAATGTTATAGCTCATGAAAAAAAATCTGAAAGTGTGCAATTACTTTAATATCTTTAATTTCTTTTTTATTAAGCTCTTTAAAATTCTGGTTTTGAGGGCAGGAAAAATTCTGCAAGTTACAGCCCTCCAGTCATGAGTGCCTTTCAGTGCAAAAGTAGTTGAATAGGGTACTGGTTTAGACCCTGGTTTAGAGGCCCATTTTGGGTACAGCTAGCTTCTGCTTTTATCCAGGCCTTTAAAAAATTTTTATTGTAAGGCTGCAGATATTTTGTGTGTACTTAAAAATGTAGACAGGCAAGTTAAGCAACTTAGTATTTCTTGGGTATCTAATACTTTGTGGTGTGTATAGTCTAAATTGGTGGTTTTGATGGTCACTGCTAGCTGAGGAATTTTGTTTTAAAGACAGTAACAAGATAATCATTGCAGTGACTGTATGTAGTCACTAAAGATGGGACATTCAAGGAAGAAGGAAGATGGCTTTTTTTCCCTAATCCTTGAAGGTGCTGCATGTGGAAACTTAGCAGCCTGAAATACGTGTGAGAAGCTTGCACTCTCTGCTGGCACTGGGCTGTCTCTGCTGCAGCTCTGGGTTATGGTAAGGCTGGCAGGGGCCACTTGCTCCACAATTATTTCTGAATGGGGTGTGGTGGAATAATATCTTGAAACAATCTCTGCTTTACCTTACTTGTTTTAAATACTCTTTCCATTCACACACCAAATCCCCTAAAAGCAAGTTGATAAAACTGGCAAGTTCTTTCAAGCTGTGAGTGCAAATGTGAGGTCTGGAAAGAGAATTAATAGAGTTTGTGTTTCAGAGTGAAGTTCAGAGAATCCAAATAAGATGCTATGAGGAAACTATCTTGTGAGGAAATCTTGTATGTACTTTTTAAATCTATTTCCTGACAATCATCTCCAGCTGTAATAAAAAGTGACTGTAGGGATGGGCCTGTTTACTGATTTGTGGCTGCCTGCAGTGTAGCTGCTTTCCAGCGTGGTGCTCTTGGGTCTGATTGCTTCCTGTAGCCCTTCTGTGTTCCTGGGGAGGTTTTGGTCTGGAGCCCATCTCCCTGCCCAGCCTGCCGTGGAGGATGCCCGTGTCTCCTTAGGGAGGTGCATTTGAGGAGAGTGTTGGCAGCTGTGTTGGTGGGGGACAGCAGGGGCAGAGCTGCCTCTGTTTTACTTCAGCCTTTTCCTCCCTTTAATTCTTTCACTGGTGGAGTGAGTGGGTGGTGAAGGGCAGGTCTGTCTGGCTTTTGTCCTTACCTTTCCTCCTCCCCTCTACTAAATGGTGAACGGTGTTTCACTGGTGAAGCATCTCCTGGCAGAGGATCCTTCTCATTTGGTACTGGGCTCTCTGGTAGGGATGGCGCTTGGGGCAGCTGTCCGGAAAGCACAGATCAGCACCCAACAGCCACCATATGCATCCTGCTGTCAAAAGTGAGGCTTCCCATCAGCTCCTCTACCATGGCCAGAAATAACCTAAAATGTCCATCAATGCATTGCTTCAATAGATGGAGGGCTAAGAATGTTTACCTGTGGGAGTCTGAGTACAAGTACACACTTGGCAACTAAAGAAAAAGTGCAGAATGGAAGTGCTGTAGCTGTCTCAGCAGTGTAGGCATGGCTGGGCTGATGCTGGGGGAGGGTTTGGTGGGCAGACACTTTCGGTACCTGTTCTCCCAAGAACTAGGGAAAGTAATTTTACTCTTCTCCGGCATACTGGAGGGAATTTCTGTTCAAGGAAATCAATGTGCCAGTTGTAGAGCAGAGGTGAACTTCTCTTATGGCTAACATACCCTCTGGAGATGGGTCCTACCCACGTACTTTAATGGCTGTCACCGGCAGCAGTCGTCTGCTTTTGCTGAATGTAGCTTCAGGCTGGTTCTCACGTGTTCAGAGTTAAAATAATACAAAGCAGAACAGGTAGGAATTAGAAGTAGCTTAGAAATACAATATTTACAGTTAGTGCATTTCCAAGTAAAATTGCTGAACAGATGAGGTTCTTTTATATAGACACCTGCTTCTTGTACTTAACTCTGACAAATGAACATCAACCACAAAATGAGGTTAGTATGTCTGCACTGTTAATGTGCTTTTTGTCAGGACAATAGATGAATGCTAGAAAACCAAAATTACAGGACACCTGAGTTTTCTAAAAAGCTGTATATGAGCCTACAGCAGTTTTGTATTGACTAGTCCCAGTTAATTGTGTAAAGAAAAGGACCCTAATAGTTTTTCCGATGCCAGTTGCCAGAAACAGTTTCTGCCTTGCAGGTGTGTAATTGCAGGAAGACATGAAAATTTAAAGCTGATGGCTGAGATGCTGCTGTACAGGGATTCTGAGCTAATTCTGTGTAGATGTTTTGCTTGTAGTGTGTTGTGTGTGATAGTCAGTTCGGTAACCAGGCAGATTTTCTGCTCCCCCAGTGTTGGTGTGTGGTGTTTGCGTCTTCTCCGTAGAAACTGCAGAAATAATACTTAGAGTTCTGGGTGGAGTTTGTGTTGCTGCTGCAGGCAGGTGTTGAGCAGTGATGCACAGGAAGCAATTGAAGCTTGTTGGGAGCACTGCTGAATTAAAGCAGAGGAAATGATGTAAATGAGCTTGTGTTTTGAAGCACACTGTGAAAACACCAAGTGCTAGTCTTGAGCATCGTTCAGAGTAAACCCACAGTTCTGAGGCTAAGTCGTACGTTTCTGTGAAATAAAATCTGTCCTGTAAGAGTGTTTTGGGTGACAGCTTTCAGATGACTTGTGGTAGCACTTCTGCTGTCTCTTAAAGGTTTCCCCAAGCAGTGGTGTCAAAAAGGATGGCACTTGACAGCACTATTGATGTTGCTCACTGCCCCAGGGGCAGCAGATGCCTTGCATGTCTTGTGCTCTGGTAGAGTGAAAATTAAGACTGCTGAGTGAGGGTAGTCCAATCCATCTTTCATGTGCTCTGTGAGTTCCTGATACACATAGGAGTCTTCTGAAGAAGACACATTCAATTTGTGAAGTAGGAGGATGAGTATTGTTTGCAATCAGTGCTGGCTGGACAGAGGCTGGCAGGTTTCTTCCCAGCACAGTCAAACCATTGCTCCAGTAAGATGCCTCTGCAGGGCAACTTTGCCCCAGTGCCCCCAGTGTTTGGCAAAAGATAGGGTGTTAACATCCAAAATCCTGTGTTAGGTTCTGCTATGAAATGCTGCTATGCATGTTTCTTTATGTTGGATTTTTTAAATTA
Organism: Taeniopygia guttata; assembly: GCF_048771995.1. Taxonomy (NCBI): domain Eukaryota; kingdom Metazoa; phylum Chordata; class Aves; order Passeriformes; family Estrildidae; genus Taeniopygia; species Taeniopygia guttata. The sequence goes on along the minus strand of NC_133031.1, from coordinate 12,701,622 downwards.
TATTTTGGACAGAATCCAGTGGTTTTTAATTACTTTACATTAATTCTTCAGAATTCCTCCTTAGTTTAAGGTCCTAAGCTTCTATTAGATGGACAGGTGGGAATGATAGAAATTTAAATCAACTGTGTGAGGGGACAAGAAGGGAAGGAAAAACAACTCTAAACCAGTGTTCAAACAGTGTAGTAGAAGTTGTTGCCAGTAGAACTGTGTGTTAAATATGGCACTTGTGACAAGTGTCTGTGGTAACAACCTGTATGTCCCTGCTGTGAAGCAAAACAAGCAAAAAAAGTTAGGAAAAAAAAAAAAAGTAGTGAAATATGAACACAACAAAAGAAGAGTGCAGGGAACCTGTAAAAACTTAGCTTTTCTCTCCTTAAAACCACGGTTATCTCCTCCTGAAGAAAAGGGGACGAAAGGCAGTTCAAGTGGTCCAAAGACTGACTTCAAGGACTTGAAGAACAAGGCAAGAGATGGGAAGCAGCATCATGCAAAGTGTTTAGTGTTTGATGTTTCTAGTTGTTCATACTGGCAACTTTGTCAATGCAAGGAAAATACCAAGATAGATAGTTCTGATAAGCTGCTGGCTTTTCTGCTTCTGGTGAAGCTTGGTATTGCTAGTCCTTTAAGAGTAAGTTAATGCTTAGTTATAATGTCAAACTGAAAAATTACAGATGACATTAGCTGTACTTCTGGAATGCGCCAGATGTTTCTCAATTGTTTGACATCCAGCTGTCATGGCTGGTGACATATTCGTGGCTGATTTGTTGTGCTGAAAGCAGAACCTGAACTATTACACTGAATTACACTGAACTATTACACTGAATTTTAGCCTTTCTAAAAACATTTGTAGTTTGTGTTCCTCCTTCCGTCTTTGATTGAGGACTGAAGAATAGCAAAATGAGCACCGTTTTGAAAACCACATGTGAATTTAAGCCGGCTGATTCAGTTTTGTTTAAAAAAACTTAGAGTGTGTTTGATTTTCAAAGCAGCATTTTCTTAGGATTTCTGGATCAAGTAGTATTTTAAGCTGGTTTTCCTTATTTTAAAACTCTCAGGCCAAACTACCACTTGGACAAAATACATGGAAGGTCTTCCAGTGCTCAGTTCAGGAGTCTTCAAACATGCACTGAGGAGACTTATGTACAAATATCCCCTAGTCCAGGAAGCCCTCAAAAAATTTGGCAATAAATAATAACTTTGGTGAGAATATTGCTGTGGTGCATAGTTGTCCCACAAAAATTTTTTAAAATTTAAATCAATTTCCTATAAACATTTCTGGTTTTAAGATCCATATTAATAGAAATTTGAAAGTATTTTTAAGAAAGTTGGATACACTTGAGAATTTAACTGCTTTCTGTTTCCACTTCAACTGCTACAGCTGCATCATAGTCTGGAATATTGCATCCTTGAAAATAGTGTCACTCTTATTATGTAAAAAAAATTTTAAAAAGGAAAAAAATTAACTCCTCCACATTATTAAGTCTCTAACTTTTTTTTTTTAATGCTGGCCAATTTCCTGTGCAACTGTTAGAAAGAACACTCGGGTTATGGATGGTCCTTTTCCATCCCTTAATTTTATAACTCAAGAAAAAGAAATCTCCATGTGAGAACCCCCTGTGAGTGCCTCAAAGGATCTGTTTTGCTCTACAGCATCTTCGGATTTGCTTTACAGTACGAGGAAACTGCATGTATGAGCTTTGTTTTTACCTCCCACAGTGAGAAGTCCTCACTGGCTCCGTGTATGAACTTGAATGACAATTACCCTTTAAAAACAGCTCAAGAGTTTACAATAGGTTGGCATTTATATTTTCACTATGCTTAGGTAACGGTAGCTATGTTATCTTGATCTCCATATGTAGAGAAGTAGATGACAGAGATCTGAGAAAACAGAAGACATCTAGATTCTGGGAATGTAGTTAGATGTGGAACTCAGGTGAAGCAATTGCAGGGAAACCACATCATTCTCATCTCTTTGGTTTTGCCAGCTACCATTCCACAGTGGAAGACTGAAGTCATTCTCAGTGGTTGGTTTTAATAAGGAGAATGTGGCATCAGTGAAAATGTAGGTGTGCTGTGCACATGAGCTGGGATCACCAGTTACCTTTTACTGCACTGTTGGATTTGAGGGAGCAGGCTCATCTTGCATGGGGGAAATATTTAGTTGGGGCCTTTTAAGTTGGTTAGACACTTAGGGTACCTAAAGAGTATTTCACCTTTCCTCATTCACTTGGATTCAAGGTGATGCTGTGTTTCTAAATGTAACTGATTTTCTATCCTTCTGAAGCAGGCTGTTTTCTGTGCAAAAAAGCCCTACCTACAGCATTATCTTTTTGAAGACCGCTGGGCATCTTAAGCTTTATTTCTGCCTCTTGCTGCATCTGTTGCTCTGTCCTACAGAAAGAAGTACAAACATCTCCCAGCATGTGGTCTAATAGAAACTACTGTGCATCCTTGAAGATAAGCTGCAGTTGCTGTAAGAAGTGGGATTTAGTTTTGCTTAAGCTGTCCTCCGCAGACTTTTCCCCTCAATTGGGTGTGCAGTGTTACACAGGCTGTTGGGAGGCTCTGCCACCTTTCAGTGCACCGACTGCTGGGTATGGCTGCTCAGGTGTTGTGCCCAGCAACCCCAATGCTGCTGTGTTATAATCTAAGCAGCCCCTTATGGGGACTGTGTCCTTCATAAGGGTTTAACAAAGCCTGTTGTAAAAGTAGGCCAGGTTCTTGCCTAATGCTCATTTGAAAAACAACATTACTTTCAAGATGTTGGGAATACCAGGAGAAAGATCTTCCCTGATAAGTGTGCTAAGATAGCTCTTGTACTTCTGTTCTTATTTCTAGGTTGAACTCTAGCAACCAGCAAAATAGGTGCAGTAAGTCTAGTCATATAAAACTGCTGTTCCTTTAATTCCCTCACAATAAGGGGAAGAAGACATGCTTCACCAAACTTGGAGTTTGTGGTTTTCTTGCCAAATTTAAAAAGAGGAATAGCACCAACAGCAGTGCAGAAACCCACAAACTAAATAATGTAAGGGATAGGAAAAGTTGTGTCATGCAGAAAAGCTGTTGTCTTGTGAAAGCTGATGCTAGAAGACTCTTTTCATGATAGCTGTTTGATAATAGTTTTAAAACAAGCAAGCAAGCAAATGAAATTCCTTCAGCTGGTCCTACCTAGGACATTTTACCTAGTTTTTCTTGCCAAGCAGATGTCTCTTTTCATAAAAACAATAAAGTGACTGAGAGTTGACTTTTGTTTCCTGAAATGGAATGATACTCACCAGCGTGGTTGAGGTGTAGCTGGTTTGGTTTCAGTTTTAATTCAGCATTTTCCAGACAACTGAACTTGCTTTGGATTCACTGGAGCCAAAGCAGGGCTTCTATTCATAAGCTCATTGCTTACTTTGGATTAGTTATAAAGTAAATAATGTGAATAATACTGTTCTTTCATTTGTCCACTTAACTATGTAATGGATTTAGTTTTGCTTAGGAACAACAAGTGCCAGGACAAGCGATGACTTGCTTGCTTCTTTCACTTACAGGAGATAAAACTGCTTCAGCATAAGGTTGCTCTTTTCCCTTGTTATTTCACAGTAAATTACAAAAGAATTGCATTTAAACCACTATAGTCCAGTTAATATTTCCTTCAAGCTTGACAGCATGACTGCTTTTTCCAGGCATTGTCATGGCAAACATACCACCATTTGTAGGTTGTGGGTTGTTAGATATCACCTTCTGCTTGCTTTTTCTGAGAACCAAGGCAGTAAACCCCACAGTATTTGCTATTCTGTCAGCTTGGCAAGCTGATTTATTTTTTGGCCATGTACGTGGGGCAGGGAAGGGGTGTGTGCTGCATGAGCAGGATGGGTCCTTCCTGCAGCCCCCAAGGCCTGTGTTGCTGTTGTAAAAACAAATTCCTGGGAACTTGAAACTGAGACAGAAATTGCAAGAGAGAGTTTGGCCAAGCTGTAGAGAGCGTGACCTGCTTGATTGTTCTTGATTTCTAAGATGATTGAATACTGCTATTAAAATGAAACCCTACTCTTTTCTGCGTTTCTGTGTTTTAAAAGTTAGTACAAAGTGTGTTGTTTAGTTGCATATCATGAAAAGATGTAATTAATAAGCAGGATCTGGTCCTTGGAAAAGGCAGGGGTTTTTACTGATTTTGTCTCTCCCTGGTGTTGAGAGTGAGTTGATCTATCACATGAAACACAGGAGATAAGAAACCCAATATATCTTCCCTGTATACTGCAGTCTCTAATGTGGCAGTGAAAATTTGTGGAGGTTTGGTCTTAATTTTATTTTGGAGCACAGCATTTCTGCTGGCAAAACAACAATGTTGCTTTTTGTAAGAGAAACCATTTGCATGGAGAATATTATTTTTTGAGTAATAAATCCTGTGATTGTTGCACCCTTCGCTGAAGTAACTTTTTCCTATGGTTCCCATGCTGCAAGTACTTATTCCAGGTGTACTGTGAGTTCTAGAATGGTCCTCATGCAAAAGACATGATTTTTTCCCCCCCTGTTTAGTAATTAAAGAAATATCTGATACTACGTATTGCAGAAATGCTTGGCCACTTGAAAATTCATTACAAGCTGTTCATAATGTGGACAGTTCACCACTATTCATTTTTTCCCCCATGTCTTTCATTAAAAATGAACTGAGATGCTCAGTGGTCAGTGTACAGTCATCATTGTTCCCATTTCCCCCATGGGATGCTGGCTTTGGCAGAGGAAAGGAAACTGATGAAAATCAAGAGGTAGCTTGAAAAATTCCTGTTGGTGTCAACCAGGTAAGATGAGCATCAAAGCTGAGGTTCAGTGCTGACCAACTAAAGGGGGGTGTTGGGGTGAATTGGGACAGTGTGTCATACTCTAAACTTCAAAAAGTTGAAAATAAGCTGCTGCATCTTCTTGATGTTATTGATTTACCCTGGGCAGCATTGCAATATGTACAAGCAAAACTTTCAGGTTTTTCAGAATTCAGTGTGAAACTGCTAAGTCTAAAATACTTTATGATTATTTTCGCTTTCCTAATGGTTTTATTGAATGCAAGTTGTCTTTCCATAAATTGATAGTGCCTTTTAACTTCTCTCCCATCCAGCAGTGCCTATGTGTTTGTGTTTGGGAGGCAGAGCCATAGCTGAAAGCACATCAGATGGCAGAATTATAACAAAAAGATGGGGTTTTTTGCTTAGTAGAGAGGGTGAAATTCTTGAATAGTTTTCCATGGAAAATGAGAACTTCAGCAGTTCATTCTTGTGAATTTTTTTTTTCTCTTTCTTCCTAATAGCTGACAAGTCTGACTTAGGTACTGGCTCAACTAGAACTGTGTAATAAAACCCTGGACAAATTCTTTTGTCTTTTCTGAGGCTATGCCTCAGACTGTCTAAGCAGAGATGAGGTGATGTGTACTTAAGGTATGGTTTGAGGTGTTTCACTCCGGGGTTTATGCAAAGATTGTCTGCAACAGCAGATGCCCGGCTTGCTTTGTGTTTGGTTTCAGCAAGTGAGAAGATAAAGGTGTACCCAGTGTTCATCCAACATGCCAAGCTATTCTGTTCTCAGTGGCACTGTACTTCAGAATAGGAAAATATGCAAGGGATGAGATTGGACCTTATGTTTTCATTGTGTAACTTGCCAAGAAGAGAAATATGTGTGTGGAGGAGGCTTAAGACAGTGAATATCTGTAGCATCTGGGTGAAATTATGAACAATAAAATAACTCCCAGCTGGAATTTCATGAGCAGCTAAACAGTGTCTGTCTAGGGCATGCTGAATGAAAAGGGCATGTCTAAAGTAAAGCATGCTCACACAAGGAAAGTCCCCACAGTCTGGCATGAAGCCAGGTGCATACTGAATTAGGTCAATGCCTTAAATGTGAATGTTTCCCCACTTCAGAAAGATGCACTTGTCCTTTACAACAAGGAACAAAACCAGAATGCTAATATAATTTTTAAAATTGTAAAGCATTATCAATTAGCATGCTGGTCTATTCCCTTGTGCTTAGAGAATCAATGAACTTTTTTGTAAGGAACAGAAACATTTCCATTGTTGAATATACAGAAGGCCCTGGAAACGCAGAAAGAATTAGCAACCAAGTGCCTCTGGAAAACCTGCAGATCTTTTTAAGACTTGTATAAGCCTCACATGTCTCATTGGAGATCATACAGACTACTGCAAATAGACTAGTTCTGAAGAACTGGTAGGCAGTTAATACCAGCATGCAATATCAGGTGCAATTTAAAATTTTGGAACTTAATGTTTAAGCACTGAAACTCCAGGGACTTCTTTGTGATCACTAATTATCAGATAATCTTACTGTCCCTTTTTATAAACTTCAGAATGTTCCACGTAACCCAGTTAGTTTCCCTATTGTGATTTTTGGGATCCCATCTGCTTTTGCTTGTTCTGGGATTTCACAGCCTGCTTTCTCTTGTAATCATGTTCTACAGCCTAGTTCAGCTTGGAATTCCTAAAGTAGGGCTGTGCTAGACCAAATTCATATCAAATTTGGGTTGTAAATAGGCAAAATCAGGGCTTTCCCCCCCCCCCTTCTCTGAAAAGAGAGAATAGTGAAATAGAGTACTCATAAGCTCTCCTTTTCCAGTGGGGAAAAAAGGAAGGGAGATTCTTACTGCTTTCACTTTACTCTGTGAAGTATTCAAAATGAAATGTGTCTTACTCTTTTATGACTTCCCTCAGCAGCAGTAGTACTGAAGGAAAAAAAAAATATGTCAATTGGCTCAGTTCCCACTGCTTTAGCAAACTAACTTACCCATTCAGCTCTCCATATGCAATTTAAAATTTTAATGTTCGACATAAGTGGTTGCACAAACATTCCTGGCCTTTAAAGGCCACGGTGGAGCTCTAGTGGGAAAAAGGCCTGTTCTTTATGGTGAAAAAATGGTCAAACTTAAATGGGCAATGCCAGTCTCTGTACAGGGCTGTCTTGTTTGTCACTAGCCCATAGATGAAGGGATTCAGATAATGAAGGAATAATTAGAGCCCAGAAGGAAAAGTACCAGTGAGCTGGTGTGGCTCTCACTGCTTCAGGAGTGGGTTATTGCATCTCTTCCCTGAGCACCCCTCAGGCCAGTGCTCCCCAGACAGCCCTGTGCTGTGAACAGGTGAAGGGCTGGTGGGCAGGGCCAGGAATCTGCAGATGTCCAGCAGCGAGTCCCCGCGGGCTGTGGTGATTTCCCTGAACCATGCTTGCCATAATGATGTCTGTTCCGCCACAGTGAGGAGGGGTAGGAAGAGCAAGGGTCCTCTCAGTGCCCCCTGCTATTCTCTGAGGGGATCTTAATCTCCTGGTACATTGTGTCCTCTTGGCACCACATCAGGAAATCTGTTCTCCCTTGCTTCTAAGACAGGAATGAGACCTGAAGGAACTTAGGGACTCATCAAAGTTGAGCACAGGGCAGTTTATTGGTGCAGCAAGAACTGACTACAAAAGCCTACTACAACTAATGCTCCATCTTCAGGGGTATTGATTTGTCAGTTAACAACAATTAAGACTAGTTGGGGCTTGATTTACTGATATTTTATGCAAGTTAGATAATTGAATCATTTTTCAACATGGCTTTACTGCTTGAAGATGTCAGCTTCTGCATGGAGTAACTTTACTGAAGTTTATAGAAACTTACAGTTCTTTATGCTGTTAGTTATGGCTTCGCCTCTTGCAGTCTAACAGAACAAGAATTCAGTAAGAAATGTAAGAAAACATCATATGTCATCTTTGTACTAAAGAAAGCTTGGGATGATATGGTATCATTTCTGTGAACTGGTTTTATCCTGTAGAATTTTTCTTATGTCTCCCTTGATTCATCACGTCTGGACACTGGTCAGTAGTCTGAGGATGCATCTGGAGCTGATCACTCTTTATAAGCATTCAACTTGCATTTTTATAATACTGTGTTTGTGCAGTGAGGAGTGACTAAATTCTGGCTTGTCTGAACTTGAAAGGATGTTATCTAGCATTCAGTTAATAAAAGTGTTACTTCTTTTGTATCAGAATCTCCAGTAGCTTTCCATGAGTTCCAGAAGCTTCAGTTTCAGATGAGTAATTGCCTTCAATCTGCTGTATTAAGAATTTCTACATAATCTGTGTAAATTATTTATCAACAGGGACTTTAGCACTATAAATACTAAAAACTGCTTTGAGCACTCCTACAGACTTCGGCTGGACAACTCTAAGGTGTGCAGCTCTTGCCAAACCTGGTGTGGATGATACACCTGCAAACTTTGTGTGGCTGTGGCAGGCATTGCTGCTGGTGGCATGAATAAATCACTTAGTCTTTCAGGCCTTGCAGCTGGAGCTTTCTTGCAAGTGAAGATGCTGAATATGACACCACCACTGATCAGGGGTACCTGATTAGCACTGGAGCAGTATCAGTATCCTGCTGCTGGAAAGCTGAGTGGGAAGGGAGGAGAGTCACAAAGACACAATCAGGGAGACACAGTGCCAGGTGTTTGCTGTAAACACATGGGAGCATTGTGGCACCCTGGCTGACTGGAAGGGTCAGCACAGGATGGGCTGGGTGGCAGCTGGCAGTGTCTGTCTAGCCCATGTAGGAGTATGGGTGTGAGCCATTTTTTTTTAGTCTCCTAAGGATAGTGAAACTAAACTTGGAGTCTCAGAACTTCCCCCAAACCATAATTGCATAATGCAGTCAAAATGGATGTAAAGCTAATAGGTCCCTGGATAAATTTTAATGAGCTTCACTTATTTTATACAAGCAAATTTTAAATGAAAGGATTTTATTAACGTTGAAAGTAGACTAACATGCATTGAGCTTACTTCCTAGTCTTTTATGCTGTCATTGATGAGGCCCATAAAACATTTAGCTGACTCTCAGTGCTGAGTAGGACTTTTGGTATCCCCCTCTTGCATAACTGTGGGCTGTTTCTCTGGTCTTTCCTTCTAGGCTGGTTTGGTCAGTCAAGTAAGAGTGTGACCCATGCAAATGGTCACTGCCTCTTCATGCTAGCCTAGCCATATCAGAAGATGGAAATATTAGCAGATGGCTAATCTCAGGATTCCTTTCGTCAATCAGGGATTGGCATTTGAATTTTAATTTTTTTTGAATTAGACTTGATCTGAAATGCAGTTTCTGTAAACTTTGATATTTAAATCTGTAATAATTTATTCATGAGTGAACAGTTATACCCTGAAAGGTATTTACTTAAAGTCAAAGCAAATGAGATTGCAAGCTTCTGCTGCTTCAAAATAGTTCATGGATTTTTTTTTTAATTTTTTGGGTTTTTTTTAGTTTAGAGGAGTAGAAAAGGCATGGGGTTTGTTGATATCTTTTTTCCCTCCCACAGAGTAAAACAAAACAAAAACCCATGAAGGAATGGGGGAGTTAAAACAAATGTGAAATAAACCATGGTGAGATGAGAAGAACTGTTACTGCTTTGGGTAGCTGTGTGACAAATGCATTTTATTGGACTATCCATATTACTATTTTCCAGGCCCTGTGTCAGAGGGAGTTGCTGATGGGCAATGCAAAAGAAAGAAATGCTTTGTCTTTCTCCCTTTATCACTCCTTCCACCAGCAGTCTTTTGCATGCATGTGTTAGAACTTCGTTCATGTGTTTCTCAAATGACTGTCTGCTTTGTAGTTCTAATATGCTTCTTTCTTTTAATTTTAGGTTCTGTCTTCGGTTTGCTGACTCAAACCACAGATTCCAAGGAAAGGAGGGGAAGTGGAATAAAGTACTCAAGTGCCAGAGGAAAAGCAAGACTAGCCAATGAAAATTACTATTACTAAACTGTAGATTGCTCTCACACATAGTGGGGGGGGGAAAATTGCTGTCTGTTCAAAGCTTACAAAATTACTTTTGCAGATTTCCTTCACAAAACTTCAAATAAGCTAGTCCCCTTCAACTAGGGCTGAATTAGGAAATGGAAATATGATTCCTTGCTGGTGTCTTCCATCTTCCTCTGCTTTTGCAGGTTTTTTTTGTTTGGGGTAGGAAATCCCGAACAAATTGTATGGCGTCAGCCAGACTTACAGTTGATGGTTATGGATGACACAAGAACTTCAGATTTACATCTCTGCAATGACACCTGATTAAAGCAAAGCTTGAAAAGTGCTCATCTGCTATGTTGCCAGAACTTGTAGTAGCTATTACAGTTGTGTTTTCTCTCTAAGATTTGAAATCGGGGGTGATGTCCCCTGGAAAGCAAGAGCAGATAAGTCATCTTTTAGGATTGGAAACAGAAATAATATGAGAATGCCCAGAAGAGGCTTAGTAATTCAAGCCAGGACTCGTTGGCTATTGGTGGGCCTTGCTTTACTATTCAGTTTAGTTTTGCTCATGTATTTGCTGGAGTGTGCTCCACAAACAGATGGCAATGGATCTCTGCCTGGTGTCGTAGGTGAAAGCATGGGTAAAGAATACTATCAAGCTCTCTTGCAGGAACAAGAAGAGCATTATCAAAACCGAGCTACCAGTCTGAAACGTCAGATTGCCCAGCTAAAGCAAGAGCTTCAGGAAATGAGTGACAAATTGAAGTCCCTGCAGGAAAAAAAAACCCCAAAGGTCAATGGTATGAGCTACCAGGGCACCAAAGAACAAACATCCAATGATCTCCTAGAGTTTCTTCATTCCCAGATTGACAAAGCTGAGGTGAGCGTGGGGGCCAAACTGCCTAGTGAGTATGGAGTCATTCCTTTTGAAAGCTTTACATCCATGAAAGTGTTCCAGTTGGAGATGGGGCTCACTCGGCATCCAGAAGAGAAACCCGTTAGAAAGGATAAACGAGATGAACTGGTGGAAGTTATCGAGGCTGGTCTAGAAGTTATCAATAATCCAGATGAAGAAGATGGACAAGATGAAGATGATGGAGTAGGAGACAGGCAGCTGTATAGTGAAAATGATTTTATCGAAGGTATGTTTACATGCTTCCCAGCCCCTTAGCAGAATGTCACAACAGGCATTTAATGGGGTTTGTATTTTTAGATGTTTTACCTACTTGAATAGAGTCTTGAAGAGTAATTGCACAATAGGAGCCTTTATTTCTGATGATGAGGATATTACTGCTTCATTATCTAGTGTTTTTTGTGGAGTAACAAATGCATGTCAGAAGGACTTGCCACAAGAGGTGTATGGGGAGAAGCTGTATCTGCTTAAAACATGGATGCACTCACAATTGATTGTAGCCAAAGTCAGTGTGACACAGCTGCTTTTGGTACTAAATAATTGAAAGACTTTCAGTGAAACTGGTGGCAATGGGAGGGAGAAATTGATTCATCTCTCTTGTTCCAGCTAGTTAAGCAATCCAGTATGAAGCTACAGGGTTTTTCTTCACTCATCTCTATGCCACTTTTAGTTAATAGTCAGGCATTTGACTCTCTCGGTCATACTGGAGGGAGAGGGAGGTTATGTTCTGAGCCTGTCAGCTGAAGAACTTGGTGTCCTGAGTAGACCTTTCATGGTCATTATCAAAAACTGCCCTAGTACCTCTTTTTCGTACTTACAGTAATAAATACACTTCTTGCTGCCGTTAAAGGCCAAAAGGTGGACCATGTTATAAGACCATTACTGTAGAAGGGATTCTGAAGTAAGTACTGATGTCTGTATTATTAAGCAAACATGCTGGAGAAAGGTACCACTGACCTTGAAATTATGGGTTCTTTCAGTCTCAGATGATGTAATTGGCCTGTAGTGCAAAAAGTCTCTGCTTTTAAGAGCTACTATGTTTAAAGTTTGATGCAAGTACTCTTCTTCATTCCAGAAGGTGGTACAGGCCATGCAATCCACTCAACTGGGTCAATGCAACACAGCCTGTGTTAGACTCTTAGCACAGTTCTCATTTAAAACCCTATTATTTTTCCCAGGGGTTATCATTCTTGGGCTTTATTTCTACATTAAGTATTCAGCTGCTTTTCCATTGCTGTTTTAGATTTTGCTTGTACTCACATGGATTTTTATTCTACCGTGACTGAAATAGCTATTGATTTTTTAGTGTACTGCCTTTAATGACAGACATTCAAGAAAGCAAGTAGTTTAGGACCTTAGGATTCATACCTATTCATACCTCTGCCTCTGTTCACACCAGTGTTTGTTTTTGGAAATAAAAAAATAATTTCCTTTTGCTGTAAAGACAGGAGCTTCAAACCCAGGGTTACGGGAACTATAGGGAAAGACAAGTCTTTTATGCTCCATGTGGGTGTGTTAGCGACCAGCTGTAGCGTTATCTACATTGATTAGTATCTTTCTTCAGATAGAAGTTGTGGGCTGTGTGGGTATTCTGTGGGTTTTTTATGTGCAAATACTATTGGCAAATTCAGCCAGCAAAAAGGCATCTTCTGAATGTTAGCATATCTTTCCCCACCCCTGTTTTTCCAGAAGTCAGAGGTAAGAAGCAGACCCAGCCAGTGCTGGTACACACAGGTCCCTTGCCCTGCAGCTCTGTAAACAGGCTTTAGCTTTCTGCCTCCTCTGCCTGTGCATCCCCATTTGATGGAAGTCCAGTTGGAAAGCTGATGCCATTCTGTTTATAAAATACTACACCCTTAAGCTGTCCTAAACTGGTAGGATCAAATTGCATAGCAGACTTGGTGTATCAGCTGAAGTCAGAACAGGTCCTGTAACTGTCCTAAGATACATCAAAATTGTTGCTGGATTAGTGTTGCTCGTTTAGAGAAACAGATTTTTTTAAGCTGACTTCAGTTGAAGAAAATAATTTAAGTTCTACATCCTCTTTGGTTGGTAATTATTTTGTAATAAGTGGTTTGTGACTAAAACTACAGTATTGTGCAATTTGAAACTGGAGGCTGAGAAACTTGGTATGTAGTTTCACTTCTAGGATAAAAGAGAAGACAGGGTACTGCATTAGTTAATACATAACCATCACGTTTTATGCTCAGTATAGATAAGCTGATTTTATCTTCTGACTTGCAGGATTTTTTCTCAAAACTACTGCATATCTATATACAAAAACTTACCTACAAAACTGTGCTACAAGAAATTTTTATTCTGAAGTCTTCTAGCCTGTTACCTCAACAGACTATTTTTATATAGGTCAGTATTTGGTTCTGGGAATTATATCTGCTCTTTTCCTAGACTTGTAAAATAGTAGACTAAACTTTGAACCATGTAATTTTTTGTGATATGTACTTTCAGGTACTCTCTCCTTAGAGAATTTGGTGACTGTTTAAGTAAGTTTAGAATATAATTTCTTATAGACAGTCTTAGTTAATGTTGTCTTTTAATGTCTGCTGAATATGTCTGAAGTTCTGTCCCAGCATTTGTGTTGCCTCTGATGCTCAGTCAGTTAAGTATTATTGCCTTCATTTGAAAATAAATCAAGAATATTTTTTCTTATATTGGAGTAATCTGAGACAACTAATACTAATAACTTGAATTTAAAATTTATCTGCTTTCTATTTCAAAAATAGGAATTTCCTAAATAAACTTTTCTGGAAAAGTACACTCAATTAGCTGATAATACTTGTGGTAGTCTGAATCTACTGATTATTACTCTTAATACTGGGCAGGCCAAAAAAGTTCCAAATGTATATTGATGGATGCCAACTTTCTTGTTGCCATTCTACATTTTTGCTCTGTAGCCTCAGTTTAAGTGTTCATGCAGCTGCCTTGCTGCATGCTCAGCCTCTGTGGGCTCTGCATGAAAGTGTTCTGTCTTCTACCAGTGGTGCAAGGAAGTTGATGTATCCACAACAGGGAGCACTCTGGACAAGTGTTTCCTGAACTCACGTTATTTTTTTAATGTTGCAGTACAAACTGATGATCCAGATCTGCTTTGGAATTCTGGTAAGGCAGATCTGTCACAGCCACATCATGGTTATGTGCAGGCTTTGAGCAATAGCACTAAGTAAAAAAAAAAAAAAAAGATTTCTAAGTGTATATTACAACTACAAAGATACTTCCTGAAAATTTCAAATTATTTTTCACAAAGCTCAGTTGATTTGTTCTGCTGATGAAGAGAAAACCAGCAAATTTCTCAGCTCTGTTGGCTGTACCTGTTTTCCTTTGTAGCAACCCATAATGAAATTTCCAGAATTCTAATATTAACAGAACAAAAATCTGACCTGAAAAAAAGTCTCGTTATGGAGTTACTGTTTGAGAAACCCTTTGAAGTTTTTTTTTTTTTTCCCTTAGTGTTTACATTAGATCTAAGTGTATGAGAAACAAGAGTATCCTATTCCCCATGGATGAAGACTATCCCTAGACGGGATAAAAGATACAATTTTGCATATTTTTCACAAGGGAATGGATTTAGGATTATGAGCAATGGACCTAGTTGCAGAACTGCATGTTCTAAGATATTCCTCCATTAAAAATAGATTTCTTTGAGATCAGTATTTGATAATATTGAGAAATGGAGCGTAATTCAGAGATAACAGGGAACAGACAGAGGTAATACTTTCTCCAGAGTATGTGACATTGAGTCTTGAATAGTGATAGAGAAGCCTTGAAGAGCCTTCATGGACACACTTCACCATAAGTGTAACTGGCTTATTTGAGTTTACATTTATCAGGGTAATTGGCTTTTTCAATCAAGAGATTATAAGCTCTTCCATTGCACAGACATTTAAAATTAGCTGCTGGAAAATAGAAGCACTAGCATGTTTTCAGAAGCTAATAAGCAATTAGCTAATCACTAATAAAGATCTTGTAATTGAATGTCTAGCAGTGCTGTTTGGGTCATATCTCTTGCTTCTATGCTTCCAATTGGAACTGGTCAAAGTCATCAAAAAAGGAAGACTCCCCACCCATCCTTGGAATGTAAAAATCCTTTATTCCCGGGCTGCAAGCTTCCAAGTGTTTGCCATCCATAGAACAGTGTGGGCTGTTTGTCATGCTAACAGCCCCTGCCTGCGTGCTGGTTAAGGCCAGCTTCAGTGGAGAACTCTTAATACACACAAAAAAACAGATCCTACATCTTCAATCCATAGACCAAACACTTCCTGGTAGTTGTAAAGCAAGTAATATTCAAGGCAATAGAAGAGCAGCTTTTTGGCTTTGATAGTAATTGATACCCAGGATTCATATGTTTCATTTATTTGCTGAGAAGCAGAACTTCTGCAAAGGGAGTAAAGCTTCATGGACCAGGAATAGCAGCTGTTAAATTATTTCTGCTCCTTTTTACCTCTTTGCTTGTGGAGTTCTCTTTTGGATGGCAGCCAGTGTATGCTAGTTGGAAGGTGAGATAACAGGTTTTATTAAATGAGTCAGTTCCAAGTGATAAAAACTTTGAGTATGCTAAGAAGTAAACCAGATAGGGGTTCTTTTTCTGGCTGTTCTCAAATCTGGCTTCTGTGCATAGAAACTTTAGTCCCATAAAAGTATTCAAATTAGTAGATTAGCAACAGAAGCTGGCTCATAGCAAGGAGAATAAGTCTAGGAGTGCATACTATTTAAAAGAAATGTGGTGCTAGTAGCATGATGAGATTGAAAAGTTTGGAATCTTGTATTTCAGCAATTGAATGTTGGCTAGGCATTATTCGGATTTGAATTTGCATATAAAGGTCTTTGTGAAGTTGCAGCAGTTTTGCTTTAGTTTAATTTTTTTAAATTAGTTAAGTAATTTTTACTCTGTACTTCAGCCTTCTGTTGTAGACTGATATCTAAGCTTATAGCTTGATTTAAGATAAGCTATTGGCAGCTGGTAGGCTTTTTAAAAACTTCACTTATGTTGCAAATTGTATTTTTATCTGTAAACAGCTATTGGATAGCAGACAAAGTAATAAAATATAAAATACTGAATGTTAATTTTGCCAGGAGTCCTGGTACAAAGTATTTGCTGTCTATTGTTCTAGCACTGTGGTGCATCAGCTACTCCATTAACCAAGATGCTGTTTTCAAGCTACAGTGCTGGACTGCAGCACAAAGGGTTGGAATGGAAAATGGTTGAGAGGGATTTAAAATCTTGTGCTGCTTCTAGCAGTCAGCATTGTGAGCTTTCATTGTTTGGAACACCATTTTCAGTGCTTGTAATTAATAATTATTTGAAAATGAGCATTAAAATGTGGTGCATACGTATGCACCTCTGTGCTGACAAAAGCATAAATGTGGATTTCAGTCCTTTCAAGGAGAGCATTGCAGAACTTTGTTCAAAGGATAAAAGCCTCTGAGTTGAGAGGTTCAGTCATCACTGAGTTCCAGTGTGATGAACCAGCTTGTTCTGCTACACCATGTGTCCCACAGCCCCTCTGTGGTGGTCATCCACATCTCCCGTTGGGTCTGCCAATGCATGTGCTTGTCCGCAGACAGGATGGATTACAGAGCTGACATGGGAGGGGTGCAAGGAGCTTGCTGGAAAAGAGAGACTGCTGGGCAGAAGGAGGAGCATCAGTGAATGAAACTGGCAGATGGAGGCTGGAGCAGAGGAACACAGAGGAAGATTTAGGGAAAAGATTCTTTCTTTGTCAATGGAATCTGGGATATAGAGAAAGAAGTTAGTCAAGGTGGTGTGCACATTCCTTTGCTTATTGTATTGAAAGGGAAGGGAACATGGAGAATATCTGCCTGGGCATAGGGAGAGACACAAAACTCTCTCATCCCTTCTTTCATGTTCCTGTGACAGTCAAACCCAAGTTGCTCTAGGGCTGAGAGCTGCTTCCTTTGCATACTTGGTTTGGTGTTGAATTCAGTTGCAAAAAAAGACAACCAACAGGACAAAATCAATGCTGGGTACACAAGAGGACCTTTTGTGTCATCAGTATGGCTTGTCTGCTCTGTTGCCTGCCACCAGCTGCTTTCTGGGTGGGAGGCCTGGGAGGGATTTCAGCTGCTGAGGAGCAGCCAGGTGAAAGGAAATGCATCATGTTAGGGCAGGGGTGTGCATCACACTTGGGAATATGCAGCTCTTTGTAACTTTCTCTGTGGTCTGGGTGGCCACTTAACTGGAATGTAATGCCAGTTCATGGTATAGCTTTTGGTTCTTCTGGATAATACATCTTTTCCTTGCTGGTAAGAGGAAAGCAGAGATGGGATGAACATAAGGAATTTTTGTTGGAGGATTTTTTTCTGTCATCATTTCTTACTCTCAAGCTAGCATAGACATTTGCAACACAGAGCTTAGTAGGGTCAAAAACACAGATGAGCCTCAGTCCTTTCCTATGTGGTGTAAAATTAATCTGTTGGTTTAACTTCCTTCTTTGATGGTCCTTAAGGTAAAGATCATGTTCTGAAAGATTGTTTGCTACCTATTAGGGGTAAACTAGCTCTCAACAGATAGTCCTGTTTCTGGAGTGAGTAGGACTTTTGTCCTAAAGTGTGACAGCCACATAGAAAACTTCTGCCTATGTCCTTAGAAGACTATGGGTGTAGTAAAATTCCACTAATTTATCAGATAGAAAGCATTAACTACTAGTTAGCAGTGAAAACAATTTAAAAGCATTCCAACATTATCACACAGTTGTTTTGTTTAGATGCTACATGTCAGATTTTGCAGACTTTGTCAAGCAAGTTACTGTCATTTGTTCTGCTCACAGAACAAATTGTGCTTTTCTTGTGGTGATTACTGGCCGGATGATCTCAGATTTTACTGTGGGCTAGCTCAGGGCTAGATTCTTACTGAAGGGCTTAAGAGCAGGCAATATTAGATTTCAGCCATCCTTTCCCTTAGCAAATAGCTGAATTCCCTTTTTGTTGGGAAGACCCAACTCCAATTGAGAAATTGGCGTAGGACCATGAGACCTGTTGTCTCTAAGAAGCAAGGGAAGCTGGAGTTCACTTGGGATTGTTTCTCAGGTCTGACCTAAAATGGTAGAAGGGTGACTGTGATCAATAACAGTTTGTGGAAGTTTCATTTAGTTTTAGGAGAAGCCCAGAAGCTTTGCCCTCACGTCTTTAGTTCTACGGAAAACCAGAGTGTCTGAAGTAAAACTGCTGGGATCTTTGACTTTACATATTACTTGTGTGACTTATTCTTCAGGTTACTATCGTACAGAAAGAGATAAGGGGACACAGTATGAGCTGTTTTATAAGAAGATGGATGGCATGGAGTACAGGCATGTCACCTTGTTCCGACCTTTTGGACCCCTCATGAAAGTGAAGAGTGAAACAGTCGATATTTCTAGATCGATCATTAACGTTATTGTTCCTCTTGCTGGAAGAACTGAGGCATTTGCACAATTTATGCAAAACTTTAGGTAGGTGCATGAGATTATATAGTGAGCTATGTTCCTGATTTTCAGTATTTTGTTTTCTTTTCAAAATAAATGCCTGCTCTGGTTGAGTTGCAACAGAGCTAATGATTCCAACATTGTGTGCAACTGCCTTGGAATGTTTGTAATTGAACCTGCTGTATGGAGAAAACATTCCTTCTAAAAGGGCTTAAGAGATTCTTGAATTGCAGCAAAATGGCCAAAGTCAGGGTCATTGTGAACCTGGACACAGATGATCTTGAACGTAATGTTTGTATTACATCAGTTGTAGAGTGCCTGTTTATAAAATAAGGTATTGGAATGCGACACACAGTATTGGAACCTTCTGATGTAAATGGGCAAGATGGGGAACAAGGAGGGGAAAGCATCTTTTCTTGTTTTCTTCGAAGCCATTTGATGACTAACCAGAATACTTCAATCTGCTAGTTCTTTTTAATGCAGTAGCTTTTAAGTGCCTGAAGTTTTTTGTTGTAAGTAATTACTAATATCAGCTTATCTTTGTGCTTATAGGGATGTGTGCATTCATCAGGATAAGCGTGTTCACCTCACAGTGGTGTACTTTGGACAAGATGGTCTGTCAGAAGTAAAAAGCATCCTAGAATCTGTAGCTAGGTAAGTGTATCAATCCAACATCAGTCAGTAAAACCAATATTGATTGGCATTTTAAACAGCTTTTAAAAAAGAATGAAGAAATAAACGAAATAAAATTTATACTCCATTACAGGTTACTAGAAAACTTATTATTTATTTACTGTACTCTATGGTTGCCATTTTGCAGCTTAGGTTGCAAAAGCTTCCTGAAGACTACTAAAAATGAAGTTATAGCCAGAAAAGACTTTGAGGTTTCTATCTGACAGTCCAAAAAACAACAGGGGTGGGTTTTGCAATGGATATTCAGTAAGTTCTTTGGAACAGGGATGTACATTTTAATAGTTATCTCACTGGTGAAGCAATTTTATTTAATGATAAGGAAGAGAAATGTAGTAGTCAAAGTAGGCCTGTACTTACTGTCAGCTGTAAAATAATTTTAAGCACAGTTCATTGTGCTGTCTCAGCATTACATCAGTATGGATGTAAAATTCACGAATGTGTCATTTATGTTTTTTTTCCAAAGAGATGGGACAGGTGTCAGCATCCTTTACCCTACAGCCAAGGGGCTCCTTCACCACCTGAGCTCTAGCACTCATCCCTGAGCTGGGAGCCTGTTTTCCTTGAGCTTTTCTTTGGGTCCCTGTCTCACTGTGCTGGCCAGGCTCCTCTCCATGACATAGAGTAGACACAGGCTACTTTGTCACCAGCTTGAGGCATCTGATGGAGAGCTGGCCTGACATGTAAGGGTATCTTGTAGGAGGGGAGGACAGAATGTCTGCATTTTTTGCTACAGTCTCCCTAGCACCTGCTGTGTGCTGTACCCCTCAATTCTGAGGCCTTTGCAGCCTGCCCTGCTCCCTGTGAGATGTCCCTCAGAGCACTGAGTCAGTGCTACAGGCTCACTGGGCATTGGCCTGCTTCTGTATCTTTATAGTGGTGCTACTGTTGAATATTGTCACTCTGTTCTCTTCAAGCATTGTCCTCTGAAGTGTCTCTGAAGTAGACACTTAACTTTGCTTGAAGATGTTCTCTGAGTCTGTTTCCAGTCTCTTTTGGCTGCTCCTTCCCCCTTCTGCTGTGAGTATAGGCATATGTGCTAGTGGGAAACAGCGAGGAGAAGCAAGGTGCCTGGGATAGGGTGGCACTGCCGCACAGACAGCCTTTGCCCCATGATTCTGGTGATGCCAGCACTCTGGCTTCTTGTTTGCCCTCTTCCCTGAACTGGTAAAGACACAGATATTTCTGTTGGTCAGGACTTCTTGGTTTGTGGGGACAAATTTTAGATGCCATTGTAATTCAGGAGAGCATTTTAATTCATGTCAGTTAACAAAAAGGATTTTAATCTGTCTGAATGATTAAACATGAAGTTATAAAGTAAGACAGATTTCTATCATTTTACAAGGTTTAAAATAGACAACTAAGTGTAACATCTTTTTTTTTTTTCATTCTGATCATATAACTGTTTTTCTTTTTAAATTTCTGGAATGAAATTCTTGTACAATGCTAAAAAAACTATAAATGCCCCTCCCCACAGATTTATTTTGGTTTTTCTTGTAGAGAAACTGACTTTCACAATTACACGCTTGTCTCTCTGAATGAGGAATTCAACCGAGGCCGAGGACTTGACATGGGTGCCCGAGCCTGGGAAAAGGGCGAGGTCCTGATGTTCTTCTGTGATGTTGATGTTTATTTCACAGCCGAATTCCTCAACAGCTGTCGCTTAAATGCTGAGCCCGGTATGTTCCTTTAGTGTTGCTGGAACGGGGCCTTGTCACCCTGCCTGACTTCAACTGACCTGTGCTGAGCATATAGAAAACAAGGAAAACTCAACTAGAATGGTGGAGCTTATTCAGTACCACACACCCTGGAAAATGAATCACACTGCACAAAAGGCACTTAGACTGAGATTTCTCTGCCTTAGTGTAGCTTGTTTTAAGAATACATTGTCTTTTTTGTACAATGTACAGTTTTCATGTTTTCTTCAGATTTAGTTGTTTGCAAGAAAGCTGGACAATTTAATTGCTTTAACAATTAGACTTCATGTAAATCTGTATAACAAAACTCAGTGTAATGCTCTACAGTGGAAGATGATTTTTGCTATGCTGAAATCTCTAAAAAGTTTGGTTTATCTCTTCTCACACATGGCCAAGACATGTCACAAAGGAATGGTTTTCAGTATAGCTACAGCATGCTCCTTATGGAGACTGATTCCACTGTTCCAAGCTCTGAAATATTGATAGTTTTTCTTAAGTTTGTATGACACTTGCTTGTTCTACAAGCTTTTGCCAAGAAGGGTAAAGCTTTCCTGAGTTAACAAGCATGCTACTGAAGACCTTATCCTGTCAAACTGTTTGGGTTCTTTTTTTAATGCTTACTCTTGTTTCAAATTTGTTGCAGTCAGAAACCATTTTCTCAAAATGTTAATTTGGAATCAACAGATGTTTTGGTTTTTTTTACCTAACAAGCAGGCAAGAAAATTCTCCAGAAGCCAGATTTTTGGGTCCTGTTTTTTGCTTTTTCTTTCATTTCTGTCTGTGTACTTCATGGAACAAGTGGTATAAATAATTGGAAAAATTTTGGAGAGGAGTATTTTGTGAGCTTTAACGAGAAAGAGAATTCAAGAGACTGCAGAGGCTGCTTGAAATTCATACTGGCAGTTTGTCACCTTTGTTTCAAATGAAATCTGAAAATGCTGCTCGCTCCTTCAGAGTTCATGCCCAAGGCAGGATAGTGAATATTCTTGTGGACTGTTGTCGGTATCTAACATTTTATATAAGCATGTATAACTATATATAAATGTAGATCAAATGTAATATGTATAATATGCATACATATGTATTTTTTTTGATCCTAAGGGCTCTGCTCCACTAGATGTTAATGGCTTCCTAAGTGGGAAATCTTAGCAGCTAGAACTTGTTTTTATTTGCTTCCACTAGATGCCTAATAGGTAATATTTTACATAAAAAGTGTGTTTCTGGTTTCTTTCTGCCTTCAGAAAGCATGCCCACAGTGAGTAACAATTATCTTTTGACTTCCAGGAAAGAAAGTTTTCTATCCTGTGGTATTCAGCCTTTACAATCCTGCTATTGTCTATGCCAATCAAGATATACCACCTCCTGTGGAGCAGCAATTGGTGAGCAGCCTGATTTTTTCTAGATAGAATTAAGTGAGCTTTGTATTAAAATAAAATTAAGTGTAACTTAATAGTCTGTTTGGGATATCTTACGACCTTTGGCACTGCATATGTAAACAGTTTTCTCCATTATGGGCAAAGGACTTGGAAAAAACCTTGTCAAACAGTACAAAACTCATTCTTAGATAAACTTGGAGTTCCACCTAGTTTAAAAGAAGTAATTGCAATTAACCAAATTAAGTTGGTAGTTCTGATCTGCTACTTATTCTGGCTTGGCAAGCCAGTATTTTAGGAGGATGGTGGCATTGCATGGCAGCAACTTTCCTCTTACGTTCCAGCAAACAAAGCATTGGTGAAGGGCAAAAACCTCTGAATGATGTGTCCAGTCTGACTCTCTTTCGAGAGACTGCATGGGTGAAATCGGGTTTTTCAGCTGAGACTTCTGGGATGGACGGGTTTAGACAAGGAAAAGAAGAGAGTAGTATGAAGAAGAGCTGTATTAAAAAAAAACATAATAGCTCTCATTCCCTACGTTGTTTGCAAGGATTCTACTGAAAGCCAGAGGGAAGGTTTTGCATATAGTTTTTGATAATCACAGCTGAGAGAGGAGTGAGCCCCTGAGCTCTTCTGTTCACTCTTTTAAACTTAACAGTATGATGGTTGTTGACTTCAATCACAAAGCTTACTTCTCATGTCATATCAGATCAAGAGACAAATGTGGCCTTTGAAAATGGGTAGGAAATGGAGTGTTGGGAATAGATGATTTATCCGTAGACTAATTTACTGCTTGGTCCAGGCAGATACATAGAAAATAGAGGTGGTGCAGCAGAAACTGCTGTGGAATCTGAAAATAGAGGTGGTGCAGCAGAAACTGCTGTGGAATCTGCAGTGAGGGGGAGTGGAACTGGAAGGCAGAGGGTGAAGTGAGCAGCAGGTCACTGGGAAGCCCCACATGAGTGCATGACACAGAAATACCAGAAGTGTTATTATGCTCTATCCTGCACTGAACAAATGATTGGAAGAGCTTAGCGTTCTGCAAAACCAAGTGCAATGTACCTTCTTGGTTGTATTGTACATTTCAGAATTAATACTGGTTTAAAATTGCAGGTACACAAGAAGGATTCTGGTTTCTGGAGGGATTTTGGCTTTGGGATGACTTGTCAATATCGGACAGACTTTCTGACTGTTGGTAAGATGAGAGTGAAGAAAAAAAAATCTTTAAGAAGTGATTCTCTGGTCTTACCTAATTACAGGAAAGTAATATATTTATTTCTTGTATTAATTCCCCAAGCCCAGCAGTCAGACTTGCTTAACAAGTTTGACCAATGAGATAAATTAGCTTTTTTGGATTTTGATGTCCCATCTGTTGAGTGTATTAAAAGACACAATAGTTTTAGTAGAAACATTTCATTCTAGAATTTTTTAAAATACTGCCTGTTGTTTTTTTTTTTGGTACTTTATGTCTGTCTGAAGCAAATGAATCACGTTTAAGAAACATGTCACTCAAATAAGCCATTCACATAGACAAGAAGAATTCACATCCTTCCTTTTAAATAACCTAGAGAAATTGAATACAGTTCTCGGAGCCTTTAGCAATGTGCTTTGCCCCCCCTTGTGGCATGTTCTTAAAACCGAGAACAGCTTGGTGTGCTTAAATGTGGAAGATGGTGGTGAGCACAGTCTGCCAGAAGATGTAAATCTGCCAGAAGATGTAACAGCACAGCCCTGCGTGCTGTCTGGTGGCTTGAATGCAGGCTGATTGCTAATAGCAGTCATATTGCCATCTGTATGGCAGTGCTAAATGAGGACTTCATAATTCTGGAGTTTTGAAATTGTACAAGAGCCTGGGTTGCTCTTCACTGTGGTCCTTCCTGGAAAAACAAGAGACTTAAAATGGTGAACCATGTTCCTTTCTTTAATCCAGCCTTTTGAATTGTGACCTGTAGAGTAATTGCTGGCATTGTTAGAGAGGATTTCTCAGAGGGTGCTTCACTTTCCAGCTGCTAAAATCCATTATGCTTCCTAAAAATAATCCAAAATCATAGCGAGTGAGGTTTGCCTACAGTTCTCTGCAGCTGTCACATGGGCTGTCATGCATAATGCAATTTGGAGACTCTGCTCTAAGAGACCTTCTGAAGTCAGCAGATCTGTGTGCTGGGCTGTTTCCACCACAAATGATGTGGTGTCCTTGAAGCTCCCGTTCCTCAAATGGGCATGGGAAACTTAGTTAATTGCTACAGAATTTCTGGAACGTGATGCCAGATCTGGTAACACATGAGGTATAAATGTTGCTCTTCTTGGCTGTGTGCCCAGATAACGATTTCTGACGCTGTTTTTGTAGGGGGTTTTGACTTGGAAGTGAAAGGCTGGGGCGGCGAGGACGTTCACCTGTACAGGAAGTACCTGCACGGGGAGCTGATGGTGATCAGGACGCCCGTGCCCGGGCTGTTCCACCTGTGGCACGAGAAGCACTGCGCGGACGAGCTGACCCCGGAGCAGTACCGCATGTGCATCCAGTCCAAAGCCATGAACGAGGCGTCGCACTCGCACCTGGGCATGCTGGTGTTCCGCGAGGAGATCGAGGCGCACCTCCGCAAGCAGGCCTACAGGACTAACAGCGAGGCCGTGCGCTGAGGGGCTCCCCGCCCGCTCCTGACTGCACATTCACAGTCAACCAGCATCCCTTTACAGCCTTAATTCAGCTCACAAATGCAGTGCCTCTCTTTTTCGGTGAAGAAGAGTTTAGAGAGTTTTTGGTTCTCGTGTTTGTTTTCTGAGTAATCCTTTGATAGGCTCTTACCTACGCATCCTGTGAGTTCAAGCACCTCAGCTAAATTGGATGGCATATGTAGTTCAAGGAAAGTGTTTTCAGTATCAACTGGAAAAATCTGTGGAATGTACAGTTCAACACTTTTCCACGTGGTACATTTCTGTTCTTATATTTGCATTCTTTTGAGAATTAAATGAAATAATCTTTTGTGTCTTGAGTATTTTCAGTCTGTATGGCTCACTGCACTGTGACTTTAGAAGGATACTATACTTAGACTCTGTTGTAGAAACAAGAGAAAGGTGTGGGAAAATAATCTCACCATGCTGACCAGTACAGCAGCTGTGGAGGGTGCTGATTCCACAGCAAGGGCTTGGTGCCACATTTGCTGTATTGACAGACATTGACATGGTTGAATAGAGAATAATTTGGGGAGGTGGGAATGAAAATCCCTTTAAGTGGAATTTTAGAGCATATAATGGAAGTTCACACTGCGAAGGAAATGCCACCTTCTTATTTCAGTGATAGATCAGACAAGTTGGGAACATTGCAGCTGGGTGTTTCTGTGCCTGCTCTTTTCCCACAGCAGATGCCATATCTCTTCTAGAAACTGAGCTGTGCTATTAAACTTGTTTGCTTAAATAATTTTGCCCCCACTCGTTATTCCAAGGCCCTGCCTATGTATCTCATCTGTTAAGTTGAGGAACTACCTTATAATTCCCATACAAATTTATTAGTGGCCTGTTTGCTAGTGTGCCAGTATTTTCCTTGTGCATTCTTTTTCTTTGGGCATTTTCCTGACATGTTTTTGTAATGTGTCATATACTTATAGTTGTTTCAGTGACTGAAAAAACAAGTGCTATTACAGTCTTCCTTTATACAATGCTCTTCATTACACTGATCATTCTAGCAGCCTTATTTCTTCACTTTTTCAGTTTGCAGATGTTCTAGGGTTTTGGTTCTTTTTCCTCTGGGTTTTCCTTTTGTTTTTTTGTTTGTTTGTTTTTTTTTGTTTTGGTTTGGTTTTTTCTGTTTGCTGTTTGGGGTTTTGGTTTTTTTGGGGGTTTTTTTTTTTGTTGTTTTTTTTTTTTTATTTGCTTATTGGGATTTTTGAGCATGTTTAAGCAGAATTATGCTGTGGTCTCATTAGTGCCGTGTACAATGGCACTACTACTTTGGTACTTACCTTTTGGGTGTTTTGGGATGCATAAACACTTCAAACACAGGCAGGTCATTTTTCTCCATTTTCTTATATGATACCATATGGCATGCCTCATTTTTTAATACATTTGTTTATAGAATGAATGCAGAGAATGCTAATTCGGTGGTTAAACCATTTGCATGGTTTCTGCTGAATATAGATATTAGTTGAAAACCTTTCTCAAACCAGGTAATTAAGATCTGTTTATGGATTTATTTTGCTCAAGAATTCTGAAGGCAATTAAAGATTAAAATGATTGATTTCTGAATAGCAGAAATGCTGTGCAAATAGTTCTGGGCACTGATCCTTTTTTATATGTATATAAAATTTGCCTTTATGTAACTTATTGTGGAGAACAGTGTACTGTATTGTACTTAGAGTGAAGAGAATGCATTGCAGGACTTCTTGCAATTTATAGTCTCAATATAATAAATGGAATTTCTGCATTTTAGAAATTGTTTTAAGCTGTTTCATATTGTACAGAGCATAACACACTGGATTCAAATAATATTTGCAGTGAAAAATTCAACCAGCTCAATTTTGCATCTCGGGTATCTACTCAGACCAGAGATGAGAGTTTGTTCCTTGAACAACTTAAATTTACACCAGATTTACCTTATCTTGGTTGTTGCTAACAAAAATTGTAAGGTATGGATGAGGACAAGATGAAATACATTGGTATTATGACTTGGGATGAAGATACAAGTGGGGCATTCTCCTGAGACTCCAGCCTTTAAAACTTCAGGACAGCTGCTGCTGTCCTGGGTGCACAAGAATAAACATCCAAAAATGCTTCTCGCTGACACCACTGCTGGTTGACACGCCCTGGAATGGACACAGAGGTAGGGCATAGGCCCAGCATTGCTGTACCTCAGCTCTCAGCACTCAGAATGCTGCCCAGGAGGATCCAGTTGTCCCCGTTCTCATGTTTTGGAAACATGGCAGAGTGCTGGTATCCAGGTGTCTCAGGTTCTGCTGTTTTCCACTGTGTGGTTGGGCTCATCAGCAGCAGCGAGGTAGATCAGTGTCAGCTGGCCCCATCTGGGTGATGAAAACCGAGGCATGCTCTTTCCCAGGAAGATGGGTAACTCTTCTTGGATGTGTTTCCTAACTTCATCCAAGAAGGAAAGCAAGTTAGTTGTACTTCAAATACAAAACTCTCTTGCTTGGGAACAAGACTTGGCTTTTCCAAGGTGTGCTCTGCCTGCAGAGGAAGAATAAGCCCCGCACTGAGGGGGTTTGTTTAGCTTGGGCTGCTGCTGGGGCACTGCAGAGAAGAGTGACAGTCACAGTCTGTGCCCAGGGTCGGTGCTTGGGTTATATGGCCGAGTGCTGGGCCTCATCCTCCTGTTTTGACAGATGCTGTTTACATAACACACTTTTTTTGAGTGGTGGTCCAAGTGATTTCCTGGAGGAGTCACTGTGTTTTAGTGCTAGAGTAGTAAATATAGTAACACTTATTTAAATAGGAACATGCTCCACTGAATCATGAATTAATTTTGATTCTGTTGCGTGCTAGTCACAGAAATTGTAACCTTTTCCAAGGAATTTGCAAGCTGTAGTCTTCCCTAGAGAGAAGTGTTCTTCATTAAAGGAAATCAAGATGAGATTAGCTCAGGGTGAACTTTTACTTTAGACCCTTGCAGGAACAAATGTGGGTTGTGCTTTTGAAATTGTTTAAAAATATGTTATGCAATAAGACCAGTAGATAGCAATTTCAGCAAATACAGATGGAAAACACTTAGGGGAAATAGTTCAGGGTCTCCTGCATACAGGAGAAAATACTGGGATATTTTATTTCCATAAAAGCCTTTGGACTCTGAGATGCACACACTTATGAAAATCAAAACTTATTTGTAAACTATGTTCAAGAAGAGAATGGCATCAGGAGGAAAACAGAAGTGGTAGGTGAGCCCTAACCACTTGTATCTGAATGCAGACATTTAAATGGTTTTAGTTCATGCCAAAGTATAAACTAGAACAAAATTTTTGCCTTGTCTGATCCATGAATGAAGGTAATAAAGCTTCAAATAACCTTTAAAATGGCGTTTCAGCATAAATTAGTAACTTATTGATTTATCAGTGTAATGATGAAAGCTTTCTGTGTATCAAAGATGAGCATAGCTTTCTTTTGCCTGTGGTCTTCTTGCTGAGTGTGACTTCTAAATACATCTTGAGATAAATCATTCAAATTTTACTCAGCTGTGAAGGAAAATGAGGATAATGAGCTTAAGCTGTGCTTAGTTCATGCCCTAACGATGCTCACCTTTTCCTTGTTAGGCCTGATTACAAACTAAAGGACTCCACCTGTTCTGAGTGGAAAAGCTTCACAGGAAAGGAGACTTTGATAAAGTAGTTTTTTTACATTTCTGCGATTGCAGTGGCTCTGCAGAGCTTTGCCTTTGTGATATAGCACAATTTTCTGAAAGCCTGGCACTGACAGGGCATTTGGGCTGTGTAGAGACACACCTGAGAGCCATGCAAGCACCCACAGAGCCCCAGTGCCCTGGGCTTCCCATGGCCCGGGCTCCAGCTGGTGGGAGTTTCAGCAGCATCATTGCCTGGGGAGCTGGAGATGGGCCAGCCCTGCTCTGGGCAGTGGCAGAGCAGCGGTGCCTTGAGCCAGCAGCAGAGACCTGCGGGGCTGCCCTGCCCCAGGTGCTGCCCATAATAACCCTGGCAGCTGGGGTTAATTAGCCTGGGCAAGGACTGCCTCCCCTCACTTGGGACCCGAAGCTGGTAGAGAAAGGTTCTTCTTCTATTCCAAGAAATGTGTCTCCTGGGTTTGAGTAAGGTGAGTGTTTTATTGTTATTTTTGAGTTTGCACTAGCAAGGGAGTGGCTTTTACCTTTTGGTCAGGAGACCTTATTTTCTTCTGTAGAGGTTGGCCTAAAGAGCAGGGTGGTAGCTGGGATCTCCATGGAAGTGCTGTGCAGCAAAAGTACTTCTGACCTGCAGGTAGAATGTTCAATAAATCCCTTTTATATTTAAGCCTAAGTGTTTCTATAAGGTTTTATTAAGACACAGCTTTGTCTTGGTTAGCTTAGTCTCTTCCAGGGTAAGGTAAAGAAGTCGCCCTGAACTTGAAGTTTGTGGTCATTTAACTGGTTTATTTGAGCTGCTCTAAATGTGTTGTTATGTGGTTTTTCTGGAGCATTTTCAGCTCTTACAGCTTCAAGGTTGCCTTGTATGTATACAGGACTTGTATGTAACATATCACTAAAATGTTTTAACCTATGTTCTCTCAGCTTTCTCTCTAACTGCTGTAAAAACTCTTTGCTGGTGCAAGTTAACTTAGCAAAGGGCTTTAGAATTTTCTTTAATAGGTAGAATACTTTGCATTTGTATTTGACTTGCAGGTAAAAGAGGACATTAACTCATTCCTCATTCATTTGTGGGGGTCTGTTTTGGCGTTTCTTTGTCGATTGTTTTGCCATTTGCACATCCATGGTGGGAGGATGTGCTCTTTGCCAGACTTTGAGTGGAAGCGCTGTGTGGAATTTAAGGCAGAGGCTATGGAACAGCCTTCATGGATGTGATGTCAGACCTGGCTCCTGCTGAAGGCAGTGGCAAGTGTGGCCTGGCAGCAAAGTCCCAGCTGTGAAACAACAGGGGAGCTTCTCCTGTACAGGAGGAGAAGGGGGAAAATGAGATTGTCCCAGTGTGATGGATGTGGAGGAGACAGGAGGGGAAGCTGAACAGGGCTGTGGAAACACGAGCTAACAGGCACAGCATGGCTGTAGCCCTGTGAGAGCCTCAGCTCTTTGCAGAATTCCTGCAGCCTTATGCAAGCTTCAGTGGCTTCTTGCTGGCTTCATTACAATCCATGGGGAAAATGATTGTTAAAGGGATAGTCTGAAGCAAAAATAAAACCCTTTGAGATTGCTTGATGCT
Source organism: Taeniopygia guttata (assembly GCF_048771995.1). NCBI lineage: Eukaryota > Metazoa > Chordata > Aves > Passeriformes > Estrildidae > Taeniopygia > Taeniopygia guttata. The sequence continues at coordinate 12,671,894 of NC_133031.1, read as the reverse complement.
CAGGAAGGCTCTGGAGAGCAGCTCTGAGACAGCTTTGGCTACTCTCAGGTTGTGAGTCACAGCTTTTCCTGGGGTGGCAGCTGGGATGGTGTTTTGGCCTGTAAATGCATCCATGGAACAGATGTTGGGGGGGGGTTGTGTTTGTGTGCTCTTAAAAATCTTGTCAAATGGATTTTCTTGGCTGCTGGATTATTGTAAAATTCTTTTTGGAATATTTGGGTAGTCAAAATTTCTAAGTGAAGTTCGAGGTGTATAGAAAAAATGGATTTGTTTGCATCTGTCAAATTATTAATTGCTTGCTTGGATTTTATGTTTTTGAAATGTTTTAGAAGTGGTTTGGTTTTTTTCCAAACTGAGATCAGGTCATCAACAGTGAGCTATTATGTCCCCAGACAAGAATAATTCACCGTTTCATTAAGTTCTGGTATTGCTATAAACATCCAATACTTCAGTCAACTTCAGTCACAATTGTGTTTGCTGAGTTCCTCAGTGCTCTGTTGCTGTTCCTGAGGATATGTTGTAGTTTGTTCTTTGATTTAATAGATATTTGTGGAATATTGTGAGCAGTATCTTCTTTGAATTGAATGTAAACTATGTTGTGTATATCTTTTAAAGGGAACTTACAATGTTGACACTGATGGATAGCAGGATGCTATATTTAATATGCCACAGAATCAGAAGAGGCCACAGTGTACTTATGTGACAGGGATTAAAAAGTTATTAAGTAGTTTTCTCTGTAATGAGATTCTGTTGGAACTCATTTGACTTCTGCCCCCAAACAGAATTACATTACTTTTAAGATTGCTGCTTAATCCGAAGCAGCTAGATAAGATTAGACATATTAGAAGCAAATTTCCACTAAATTTCAAGTTTCTTCTTTTCTGTCCTGGATTAGGTGAGGATGTTTGAAGCTGGTGCTTTGGTTTTTGTTCACTTTCAGATTCCTTTCAATCCTGTAAATGGTCTCCAGGCCTAGTGCTGAAGTGGGTTTGCAAACAGACTCCTCTGTGTGGCCTCAGACCTGGGTCTTGGCTTTTTTGTTTGTGTGTGTATTAATTTTTGGTTTGTTTGGGAGGTTTGGTTTCCTGGTAGGTGCTACTAATAGTTTCAAGTAACTGTGCACTGTTTTTGCCAAACACTGTTTCTGACAGGACTTCTCTATTTCGGTGCTTTTTATTAGTGGCTGTCAGGAGCCTGAATGCTGTGAAGTATGCATCCTAATAGATCAGAAACTGTATTTATTGGCTGTTGCATTTCCTGGTGGTTTGAATATCTTCTGCATCACATGTCTGAAGGAGAGATGTCTGAGGCAGAATATGCCTCGGACTGTCCAGCACTCACTGCTTGACACAGAACTTGATTGCTTCTGATATTTCTTTACATAAATAAACCAATATCCCTAAGTTACCTTACAGCAATCAACTGCATCATTTTCTGTGCAGAAGCTGAATGTGCTGTTAGGAAGCCATAGAAACATTGATGACAAAAATTGCTTGTAACATTGGAAATGCTAGAAATGCTTCAGTTATTGTTACCATGTTAGAGGGATGGTTATAATTTTTGTTGTACCTTCACGTTACTGCAGAACTACACCCCCAAATGTGGTTTCTCTCTCTTCCAAAGCCCAAGGTCCACCTGGGGAAGCAGTGAAGGACAGCAAACCTCTGCACTCTCAGGGAACCTCTGTCAGAGCACATAGGAATCTGCTGGAATCTCAAAACATTCCCAGTTATCCCTGCCTTGCCAGGGACAAGCATGAAGGAAGCTATTGCTAATATTTGCATGCTTACTGGTGTGGAAACTTCCTTGATAACATGCATTAACAGCTGCAGATGAATTCTTCCTGTAATTTGATTTTTAAAAATTATTTAAGTATCTTGCTGTCCACACAGCCCTATTCAATTGCTGCAGAGAACAAGGTAAAAACTGTACTTCTACACACTGCTTGTAGGTTGTTCTGGTTAGCTGGGAAACTGGGGCTGCCCTGATAAAATTCCATACATTGAAGGCTGAAGAGAGAAGATCTGTCAGCACATCCTCAGAATTACTGATTTCTCCCCAAAAGATGTACCAGTATCAGCTGGCAGCTAACTGCTCAGCTGAATTCTGCCCTGTGAGTCATTTGCTAAAAGAAAATTGTTTCTTGGGAATTAACAACTTGATAAATCAAATTGCTGCTAACGTAACTAAGGATACCTTACTGGCATAGAGCTACTGCTTGTCACTCCGTGTTGTGCTCTAATGGCAGTGAAGGGCCTGGAAAGCAATTTTATTGTTTACTCTTATGCCTGTGTAAATAGCTAATTTATCCTAATGACTGGATGGGACCTAATTGGAAGTGAGTTTTCAAGGATGTGATATTCATATTAATTATGACTGTGAACTGGCCATCAGGAAGACTCTTATCTGCTCAATCCTCTAAATGCTGGTAAACATCATTATCTTTTCTAATGAGCTGTGATGAGCACAGCACTGTTCAGCTCTGCAAGTGTGGTGGGGGTGTCTGGTCACCAAAACCATTTCCCCCAGAGTTTCCAACAGATCAGAAACGTTTATGGGGACTTCCAGGGCTCCTGCATTTCTGAGATGCAGTTTGGTTTTCTTTTGCCAAGGTCATATCCCTGAAAAGGAGTGGCACTGGGGCAGAAGAGCTGGATTTTGCTCACGGCTCCGTGCTGGCCTGTTCTCTGTGGGACCTTGCAGAGGTGGCTTTGTTCTGAGCAGCAGAAAGGGTGGTGGCTGCACAGAGGTGCCGGGGTGTGGAAATGCCAACAGAACCTTGCCACAGGAAACCCTGCAGCCAGCTGCAGCCAGCAAACGTTGCTGTGCTCTGCTGTTCAAGTGATAAATACGGGGAGAAAAATTAAATTCAGCTCTTACGACACAATAGGTTTTTACACAGTGGAACTGTTAAACATTTCCATTGAGAGAACAAAAATATTCTGTAGCACACACCCTATGAAATCCATAAAATACTGCTACAGAAAGAACACTAGAACTGGCAGCATGTTGTTGGCTTAGTGTTGTTTTTGCCTCTGTTGAAAGAAATTTAAATATTTAATACTGTAGCTTTTCAAGTCAGAAGGTAACCAGTCGGTTCACTGTGACCATGCTGCCTTTCACACCTCATTCAGCTTCTGGGTTGTGGTTTGATACATTTGCAAGTGAAAAATAACTGTGGAAAAAGTTAATCATGGTTGAAGCAATTCCTTTTTTTATTAATGCAAGCACATCCAGTCAAACACAGAATATCCTGCTTTATGGTACAGCTTTATATTTAGCATTTCAGCTCAGAATAGCAAAACACGGTTTTTAAGGAATGTATCAAACGTAGGGAGGAAAAATAAAAGGGAACCAATGTAGATACTGCAAGGATTTCAAGTATATGCTTGGACTGATTGACCGGCGAAGTGCACATTCATGTGAAAGCTCTTTCATACATTTACAGAAAGTGTTCTAAAATTGAATTTCAAATATATATTTTTTTCTTAAATTTTAAGCATCCCTTTTAAACTTCAATTACATAAACAAAGCTGATATACAATCCCTCATATAGTGTCTGACAATGTTACTAGCTAGAACGTCTCTGAAAGTGCAAAACACTGTAATAATACAGTATAAATATTCTTACTGGAATCCAGGGCTGAAGGCCAGAACTTCAGCACAGGAAAAAATAGCAGCAGGTCATAAGAATTATCCCTTCCCCTTTCCCGGGCTGTTCTTGTTAACAGTTAGTATTCTACTTCTTCTTTCCTCATGGTGTAACTTGCTTTTGTTTCTCTTTGATGCTAATGCTATGGGAATAGCAAAATGTTGATTTGTCTCCCTTCCTTACATCAACTTACTCCTCTAATTTTAAGTATTTGTCAAGGGGGAAGTGGAAGAGGGAAAACATTTTAATTTTTCACCGTGCTCCAGGGCCAATAATGCAAATTTCTGCTAAGTGCTTGCAGATGCTGCATCAAACAGTGGCACTGCTCTTGGCTGTAGGCACTCGGGCGAGGAGTCTGCTGGGCTGGAATAAACCAGACCCTCAGTCCAGCAAGTCTTGCCCCTTCTTCAACAGAAGGCAGAGTAAGATAAACACCAAGAGCTGGTCATTTTTAAGGAAGTCCTTGCAGAGGTCCTCTGCAAGGCTCTGTTAGGGAGGCTGTAACCACTGTCAGCTTTAGAGGGACTGTTGTTGTTGTTGTTTGTTTGTTTGTTTGTTTTAAATGAATAAAAAAGAGAAAACAAAGCAGTCTAATTATCTGGCTCAAGTTATTATCTTCTATTCAGCCCTCAAGCCTTCAGAGGGAAAATTACTGGAAAAGAAAAGTAGGTGTTTGTGGGTAATAATTTGTTCATTAGACAACATAGTTTTAATCTGAGCCTGTTTGTTTTTCTTTCTTAACTGAGATCAGTTGACAAGAGTCTTAACTATATTTTTTGTTCTCCCTGGAAATGAATACCTTGAACTTAACAGAAGCTCTTCAGGTACTCAGATAGTCAAATTAGGTGTAAACTCAATTCTAAAAGGAGAAATTAGAAATGGCAAGCATCAGTGGGTTTGCAGATCACCTCTAATTTTGATACTAACCTGTTCAAAGGTTTGACTAATTTCTTAGAGTGTTTGCCCTTAGATTTCAGTGGGTGCTGTTTCAGACAGTTAATCATGGCTTGCAAAAGACTAGAAAAATTTACATTCAAAATTGGTCTTTGTTTTAATTGTCTGTAAGTGCAGACTGGGCTTTTCCAAAGAACCAATTCACAGCAATGTGAAATGACCAATTCACAGCAATGTGAAATGACCAATTCACAGCGATGAACTCCTCTTAAGGTTTCCAAAAACCTTTAAACTTAACTTGAAATTGGACATCTGAGTTTACTTCCCTTTCCCTGGCCCATGCTGATTTTTTGTTTTACAAAGATTCTTTTTAGAAAAGCATATTAGGCCTGTTTTGCAGAGATTATAATCTAGGTTAGACATTCTTCTCTTCAAACATAACAAAAAAAAAAAAAAATCCCTGATTCTCAAAAGAAAAAGACAAACTATTCTGACAGCCAGAATGTAAAGGATAGTTCCCAGAAGTATTAAAACTCAGACATGTGTGCATCATCACATGTGCACACACAGAGACTCACACACAAACGCACAGACCCCAGCAGTTACCCCCTCTCATCTCTTGAAATCACGTAACAAAAATAGGTTTGCTGCACCATCAGTGTTACAGGCAGGTATACTCTACTTCATGTGCCATAATTCTCCACTTTATTTAAAAAGTACATTGTAGCTGGTTTCGAGACATCCATATTTTTATTTCCCTTACTTCCAGCCCAGTCAGAAGGTACAACTACACAAGCTCAGTACCTTGTAAGGCACTATTTGCTGATGGAGGAGAGGAACAAACACTTGTGAACAATTCTGTGAACAATTCTGCTGATTTGAAGGAGACCCTTCATTTCAAAGCTAGGGAAACATACTGAGTGCTCTGTAGGATACTGGTCCAATGGGATATTTAACCTGAACGCTGTCTTCAGTTAGGATGTGTGTCTTAATTTGTATTTGTTTTGGTGGAAGTAATAAAAAATAAAAATTTGGACACTGATAGAGTAAGATACCATCTCCCATGATACATTTCATCTCTGAGAACAGGGCCCTGCCCTTATATTTAAAATAAAAAACCAAAACCCTTCAGTAAGTGCCTTAAGGTTGACATGTGAAATATTTACCACATTTTATTTCATAAAAGTTACTGTATGTACAAAACAGACCTCATCCAGTGAGGTGTTTCTTAGCTCAGTCCAAGTCTTTCATTCAGGTTGTAAAAACATGTCCATTAGATGTGCTTCGAAGTCTGCAAATCTGATCCAAATTTCTCAGGCTCTATTAAGCAGAGTTGTCCTGAAAGACAAAGCAATGAAAAAATAAAATTATATTTTCTATCATAACAAAAAGTGTTTCATTTTTGGCAATAGATCTATCTGGCATCATTAGCTGACAGCCTCTCTTCAAGGGATAGATTTTCAACTGCTAGAAACTGGAATAAATCTGTGCATTTCAGTAAAGATGCTGACATTAAATGAGATGAAAATGTAACTTGCATAACATTACCTCAGGTCCTTAGGATCAGCTCAGACATGTAACATATGTTCTATGACTGTCACCCTAAACTACTGCAGGCTGAGCAGTGCTGGATTTAATGCAAGGTGCATTGCATGGGGGCTGTAAGTGAAAAGCTCAAGTGGACATCCTAGGGAAGGCTGGGATCAGGGGGAAACTGGGTCTTGTCTAGGACAATGTAGTCCTAATGTGCCTCAACAGAGCTCAGGGCATGCAGGCTGTGTTCATCCCCTGGCTGGTACAGACATGTTAGATCTTCATGTTTACCGTGACTGACAAATATCTCTGCCTTGGCCTCAGTATTGGAAAAATTCTAATTAATTGATCTCATCATGTGCACAGGAGTCGTGCTTCCCATTCTCAGAAGGAGGAGGAGTCTTTTAGACTTTATCCCTTAGGGTAGGATGACAATTACTGTATTCCTAGAAATTTTCATCCTTTTATATGATTTGTAAGAGCATGGCTGTGATGAGAGAACTTTCTTAGTGTCTCTATATGTTTGTTCCCCTGATAAAATCATGTCTGAACACTACTACAAATGCAGACTATTTTACTGTTATTTGATAGCCTGAACAAAAGATATTCTCTTTCATGGCCCCAGCAGTGATCTTGCAGCCTCAACAGATCTGGCTGGAAAAGCTGTATCAAAATCCAAGCCCCACTGAAATTTTTTCAGATTTAAATTTTGAAGGAAAAGGAACTGTATTATGGTTTTAAGCTGGGTATGCAAATAGGACAGAAGAAGCTGATGAAGCCCCTGCATGTCTGCAGAAAGACTCATGTTCTGAGGAAGCTTCATACCTGAGTGTCTTCCAGCTGTCTTTTTCCATGTGGTTTTCTGGACCTTCACTTTCAAAGGATGCAATGAACAGAGCTGGTAAAAAAAAAAAAAAAAAAACAGTAGTAACAATCAGATACATGAGTTCTTTACCTGAGATAAAAAATCTAAGGGTTACAATATAGCAGATGTAGCTTGGCAGTCTTCCTTGTGAAATTTATTTTCATGGAAAGCCAATAGGAAAGTGGTAACACTTAGAAAATTACAAATAAAATATAGTTTTACATGTATATATTTTTCATCTGCATATTTTGTATTTTAACACATAGAAAGACTCACTATAATGTTTAACAAAATATTTTACCTTCTTCACTATAAATAGGTGCTGTGAGTAGATAAGTCTGGATTTTCTTGTCTTTTTCAAAAGGACACTCAACCTGCTTCCATGTCAGGAAATCATGAATCTGTCTTGAAATTTCCCAGAACTTCTGCAAGAAGTAATTAAAAGAGTATTATTAAAGAAGTATTTATTTGCTTTGAAATATTAGTTAATTTCTATTTCAGAGCCCCTCAGTCTTACTCTTTATGCTACTTTTCTTATTGTCCCTTACTCAGACTTACATGGAATTGGTCAGAGCATGAGCCTGGCAAAATTCAAGAAGCATTTGGGCAATGCTCTCAGGCACCTGGTGTGACTCTTGGGGTGGTGCTGTGCAGGGCTGGGAGTTGGGCTTGGTGATCCCTGTGGGTCCCTTCCAATTCTGCATATTCTGCGATTCCTTGTTATCCTTTCTTCTTATGGCTCCTTTCATTTCCCCCTCTTGCTGCTAGTTCCTCATATGCTGCCAGCCTCAAGTTCAGAACAGTGTATCTCAGCCCACCATCTGATCTTTTGCCTTCAATTTTTTTCATCATCAACCTTCCCTTCTGATATAATAGTGTCTGTTTTCTGTGTTGAGTGTCTAAATTCCTGTGACTGGAACTGGATAGTAAATATTTTATTTGCTTTACTTTTTACATTTCCAAACTTCAATTTAAATGAAATATGATATATCTGATCTTCTCATAAAACACTTGTTAAATTTGGGAAATCACAGTAACATACAGAAACATTTAGATATCCTTTCCTTCCTAGAATTTTAAGAAATCTGTAATTACTTAGGCTTTGCCTTGTATCTTCTGTGTTCTCCACTTACACAGCCTTAATAATGACGAAAAATTTTGTCAAGAAGTACTTCTGACAGAGTGTGGTTGCTCGGACATGCATGTTTATTAACTGGAGAGAGAGAACCCAGAGGCTGTAGAACCTCCCTTGCAGACCTGATAATCGCCATTAGAGCCAGGGAAACTGATGAGGTGAAATCAGCTAAGGCTGACGACTCGGGCTGAAGTGACCTATCAGATTTGATCAGATATGATGGCTTGCTGCCACAGAAGAGCCACTGCTGGCTTTCCCAGAATTTGATTCAAATCAACTCCCCTGGATATGACAGCTCTTGGTGTGGCTCACGTGGGCACTGAGGGAATGGTAACAAAACGAGCTGGAAGCCAAAAGCTTGCAGGGCAGCAGGTTTAGGTGGCAGTGCAGTCTGGGCAGCAGCAGAGACCTACCTTGAAGTTGATCTGGCCATTGGGCAGGCGGTTGGTGTGGATCTTGTGCAGGAAGTAGATGTCCTTGATGAAGAGGTTGAAGACCGGGATGACGATCTTCTCGCGGCTGCTGTTGGCGGTCTGCGAGCGCTGCGCCGCGCCTTGCAGCGCTGTGCGGTAATTGCAGAAGTTGCTGGAGGGGTCCATGTGGTGCTGTTTTTATAGAGTGGGGGAAAAGGCAAACAAGTAATACAGGTTTCTAAAAATTAAAAGCTTTGCTCTAACTGTCAGACGTTATTCTTTGTAACTTAATTTGGTCCCTTTTTAATTTTCAAGGTAGGATGCCTTTATACTGATCAGGTTTTCCTAACTTCTACCTTGCTTGAAAGGAGGGCTCTGTACTGGCTTTGCATCTATTCCATGAACAAAGCAGACTGAAAGGAAACCATAAATGACTCTCTGGAGGGAAAAACCAAAATTCTCCTTCGCTGTCACCTCTGTTTCTGATGGCGGTTTCAATTAGACTTGGTTTCCATGCTGGTCTCCACTAGGTGGAGTCCTCCAATTAGTTTTACGGACAGCATTCACTGGAGTGGAAACTATCTTGAAGATAAATTGGCAAAAATTAAGAGAGCTGGCATCCACTTTTCACTGCAGACAAGTAAAGAGTTTGAAATGGAGGAAACACCCTCATGATGTTTATCTGCTGGTGACCACTGACAGAGGTGCCTGCTCTCCGACACAGTAATTAGCACAGGTTTGGATGAAATTATTTGGGGGGTTTCTATACAAAGTCAAAACTTTATACATACCTCTAAAACATCAAATTTGGCTGTTTTGACCTTGGACCAGGTTTTCTTTAACCGTGCCACAGGGCTCAAGTTCATGCCAGCTGAATGCAGGGAGAGAAGACAAAGAAACAACTGAGTTGATAAAATATGGGGCTAATGTAACTGGGCTCATGTATCAACACCACACACTCTGCAAGGCGTCTCAGCCTGACAAGCAGAAGCTGCAGCTCAAACTCACCCACCCACACAAGAATCTGTCACTGGCAGATACTGTCCCTGGGGAAGTGTGCATGCCAATGTGGTCAGCCAATTCAGGGCAAGTGTGAGCACAGGCCTGCCAGTCAGGTTTAAAATGGAGTGCCTTTTGCCATCTGTCTTAAGGATACTCACAGATAATAGCCATCATTGAGTTGAAGTTTCCGATGTTGAAGCATTCTCTTGCCACATCGATGAAAAATTCCACCATTCTTGTACGCTGCTTTTTCTTTACAACCTGGAGAAAAACCAAAGAAGGAAGGGTTACTCTGAATCTTGGATAGGATGTCTAGCCAAAGGCACTGTAGCAGGATCAGTGAATAGACATTTCAAGACTTTGTCCAGCTAAATCTTAACATAGGCCTCAGGATTTTTTGTTCAGATTAATTTTTAATAAAACAGCAGAAATATTTGGGATGACTACCAATTACTTGTGTAGTTCTGGGGGAGTGCACATCTTTGTTTATACAAAAATGTCCATGTCTTGGGCAATTCTGCATAAAAAAGCTGGACACTTTCAGCAATTTCCTGTTACTGGAAAAGGATGATAATGTGATGCTGCTATCAGAATATATGCAAAATGTTTAAAACTCTCAAGAAGGGAGAAAAGCATTGGACAGACTTAAGATTGGGGCATGGAACCTAAATGTGAGAGAAAGCAACTGCCACATCCTGCTTTTCTGGTTCTGCTTCATGTACTCCTAAATGACCTGTTGAAAGCAGGCACTGATGATGAGCAAATAAACAAATTCCCACCCATGAAAATGTGCACAGGATCAAGCAACTGATGCTGAGCATCTCATCTGCAAATTCTTTTATAAACTGCAAAGCAAAATTAATTATTGCCTGGATTGCCTTCATTCATTAAAATATTTCCCTGTTTAAACCTAAAAGGTCTCTCTGGCTTATATAGAAATGGTCCCTAAGCAGTGACTGCAGGCTCTCTGACCTAAGTACTTTCGTTTCTGTCATCAAAAGAAAATGGTTCAGTAGTCAAAGGCCTGGCTTAGCTCTCAGTGTGCTAAAACCTTTCTTTGATGGTTTCCTAAATGTATGAGCCCTACCAGCCAGCTCTGGAAATGTCTTGGTGTGCCTCTGCAATACATTTCTGAGAGCAGGAAACCTTAAGAGATGAGGATCAGTACATTGGACTTCATGAAAATGCAGCAGGCATTGGGATTTCCAAGGAAGGGCTACTGACCAAGCAGGAATAGGGAAAAATATTCCAATTGGCTAGAACTGGAATTAATAGGAATCTAAAAAGAATAATAAGCTAAAAAGAGAACACACGTGCCAAAAAAAGTTTCTTGGGCAGTACACTTTCCATTTCTTTGCCTATTACATGGCAGATGTTACCCTGACCTCTAGTATGGTTATTCTCCCTCTTTATTTTTTTTTTAATTTTCTGTAGTCTCTTTCCAGACTTTAAAGAAAGGTTATTCTTGATTTTTCGACAATTAATATTGTACAAATAAAATTAATTAATATAGATTAAAAAATTAATGTCACAGTGCTAATGTTATCTAAAAGCAGTGGAAGGACAGCTGTTTATTGGTAAATCTGTATTTAAAGAGGAGTATTTTTAAAATCTTTTGCTGTATTTTAAAAAAAGATAAATCTGAAAGAGCTCCCAACTCAATGCACACAAGTTCCATTTCACTGCATGACTAATGCAGCTGCACAAAATTAAGGAATATATGTGAAGTCAAACAAAACCTTGAACTCTTAATCATATGAGCATGCAAATAATTTAATGCTTGAATAATGCTATTATCTTTAATTGCACTGCTAATGTTTAAATCTCATCCAGACCACTGCTTGCCTCTTGTCCTTAGGGCCAGGATCCCTTTGCTATCTTGTTTTCTATGCATACCTACCCGACAAATCTCTGTAGCCACCAGCATGCTGAGACAATTGAACCAATTGTCATAGGCCTCCAAATTATAGGTTTTGGTCACATCACTTCGGCACTGTAAGAGAACAGGTCACTTGTTAAACCTCTCCTGTATCATAAAGTTTACCAAAGGATAAAACTTCCTATCTTGACAAAATCTTTTTGCACGTGTTTTAAGGCATGACCTTAAAGAAGCTTAGGAAATGTCAGTCTTTCTTGCACAGGGTATATTCAAATTATGGAGTATTATTCTTTACTCTGGTTCATCTATGTTTCTTTTTCCCTCTGTACACCTTTTTGTACCTTGTGATTATCCAGGGAGTCCATGTGGCTGACAATCTGCATTAGATCCTCTGGATAAATGTTGCTCACCCTTTCCTGCGTTTGGAGAGAGGAGAGATTGTCATTGTACAGACAAACAGTTCTCTTAAAAAAATCAAAGTAGGAGAACATTTTGGTAACTTTATCTTCCTAGAGCGTAGATGTGCGAGGTGCTTTTATCAGTGTACCTAACTGGTCTTGTTCATTACTTCACTTGGTATTTTTTATCAAAACACTGGAGGCTCTCAGTGAAGCCATAGCCAAATTCATATTGATGAGTATATGAATATTTAGTAAAAAGAAAACAGAAGACTCCACCCCAATCAGTCTCACCAGTTCAATGTAGGTCAGCTGCTGTGCCAGGATCAGAGGGTCACAGCACACACTCAGGATGTCCTTTTGAGTTGACTGAGGCTTGGTTTTGAGGATGGTGCCCTTGTCAGTGACAGGCTGACGAAATTTCTCTCTGATTTCCTGGTATTGGCTCCGTGCAGAGAGGGCCATCAGGAGATTCTGTGTCATCTGGCTAATGATCTTTTTCACTGTTCCATTTTCCTAAGCAGAAAGGAGAAACAACAACTGCTGAAAACCTTTAGCTATTGCAGACACGGATCACCAGAGAATTTCTGCCTGGGAAAAATAAATGCCTATTATCCATTTTCTTTCATCTTTTCTGAGCTGATCATTCTGTGACAAATGACCTTGTCCTAAATACCCACACAACTCCATAATGACACTGTTCTGCCTGCCTGCCTTCTTAGCTCTGCTTTGCTTGGCTGGCTGGTCTGCTCCTTTGGGTAGTGCCCCATTTCAGAGGCATCTGTGTCAGCAGCTGGAGTGGGCATGTGAAAGGTGCTGGAGCTGCTTGCACAAGGCTTCCTGGAACCTCTGTGCACCACGTGCCAAAAGCTCTCATTCTAGTCAGACCCACTGATGAATCCAGTCTGTCTAGCTCAAGCATAATCCAGGGAATTCACATAATATCCAGGAATATACCCCTAAAATATCCTAACTTAGCTTTGAACAGCTATGGCATCCAAATATTTATATAAGAGCACAATATACATCATGTTCTTGGACAACTAAAATGCCTTTCCTGTTTATCATGCGCAGATTTTAAACATAAGATTTGTAAGGATTCATTGAAAAGTAAAGCCACAGGAACACAATCCATCTGCTCAGTGTTTTGACAACTAAGGTGGTTTTTCTCTTCTGCCATTGTGTCCTATAGACATTTCTGAGATCACCCCCAAAGAGCTAACTTGATTGCTTTCCTACTCCTCCATCCTGTCTGCTTCTGCTTTAAGTGAGCCAGGTTTCTTCTGCTGCTAGGAAAATTAATTCAATCAGACAGTCCTTTTCCTCACAGAATCATTCTCTTGCTTTCATGCAAATTACTTTTCTTGAAGTTAACCACAAGGTTCACTTCTGCCATTCCACACTAGACAGAACTGCAATGAATCTGTGACCATTCAAAGGAGCCACTACTGTGCAGTGATGACTGAAATTATGCAGCAGATGTGAGAGATGACTACCAAATACTTGTATATTGCATGTTATAATTAAGCAATAATGGTGTCAGATTGGTGCTTTACAAGGCAATAATCTGACTCCCAAGTGAAATCAAATGAAAAGCTGGAGGCAGTGTAGCTCATCTTGAGGCTGGATTACTGCTGAACAGCAGCTGTCTGGAGTAATTTCTGATACTGTGCTACAAGTGTTCAGAAATGCCAAGGGAGCCTGGTGGAGGGGACTAAAACAAAGCAAAATTCTCCTCTCATGCTGAGCTTTCCACTGTGAATGGTTTGCCTTCAGCCACTGTGCCTGACTTGCCTACGTGTCTGGGAGGAAGCAGACTTGCTGATAGGATTGCAGAAAATGACACTGGAAGATATGTGAGAGTATTGCAGATATTATGTAAAAGTGAGGAAAGAAACTCAGACCTGAAAAGCTATGGCTTACTTAAGCTATTATGAATTTATTAGCATCCTAATGCTTAGATAAATGTCCTTAAGAGTTTTAGCAGTTTCCTTTCATTACTAGTTTTATCCTAATTTTCCCTACGACTTTGGAAGACAAGTCAATGACTGTACAATGATTTGTACTCGTTTGAGTTCATTTTTACTAACTTTGGGGTGCAATCCTGGCTGCAGCTTTAGCTGTTTGGCATGCTGCTATCACCAGAACACCTGACTGCTTTGTGTGAGTTCTCAGTTGACTTTCTACCTTTATGTATGAAGAACAGTGTCCTGAGGGGATTTGAAAAAGCTTTGAAGTACAAAGTAAGCCCACAACCTTTACCATAATTCCATGGTGAAGCATAATTCGATGTGCTAACAAAAACGTAAGAGTGAGAGCTGCTTTTTGTCAGTGTCAAATTAGTATTTCCTAGGGGTCAGATGAAGCATAGCTCTCCACTGATGAACCTTGATTGGTAGCCTTGTTAAGGGGGTAAATGAGGTGGTGCTGTAATTAATGGATGCCACCAGATGCCTCAGACACCACAGCATGGAGCTGTTCTATGAAGATGGGATTTTCTCAAATGACCACTATTCATACATAAGAGTGGGAAGGAAGAGGGAGAAAGAGAGGGTACAACTTTTTCCTAGTTCAAAGTAACAGACAAATTAAATACTAAGATAGAAATGCTAAATAAACCTCTGCCAAGTTCCCTTTCACAGTGCTGTCTCTGCCAGCATCCACCCCTTGGCCCTTGTCTGCAAAGAGAAGTTATAGTCCTATTTCCTCTTCCCCTCCTCCTGAGGCACTGACATTCTCATTTAACACCCACGTAAACATCTTTGCTGATGCAACAAAACCCACGCACTTCCTTCACCTCACTCTGCTGTCCTGTCCCTCATTCATGCCCTGCTGTCAAACCTGTTGTTCTTCATTTTCTCTCTACTTGAATCAACAAAAGCACGTAATACAACTGTCCTCCTGGTTCCTCCTAATTGTTCTCAAAAATATCTTGAAGTTGCGGGTTTTAAAAAAATAAGAAGTTTCTTCTTCTACATAAGTAAGACTTCACATTTGTACAAACACTTTGCAACTAATTTTCTTGCAGTTCTTGATTTTACTCTTCCTCCTGTCTATTGCTCTTAACAGTGACTTTTCCAATCAACAAAAAGTGTAGGCTTTGTGAATGTTGGGAAAGAGCCAGAACTAACAAAAAACCCCAACACCCTGCCCCCGCTCCCCTCCAAAAAATTAACACCCCTTGTTTTATTCCAATTCATTTGATCTGTTTGCTTTAGAAGGTTTTTTTCAAGGCCTAGTTTTCTTCACATGCTAGAAACTCAGAGCTGTTAAGACTGGTGATGGACTAGCTAGCAGAGCTCAAAGATAAGTTGCTTTGTGGAAATACTGTGCCTGTCACCTGAAACGTTGCAATAAACCAGCTGCTTTTTATTGTTAGAAGCTGGGAATGAGCTGCTAAATAATAAACACCTTCACCTTGGCCAAGAGTACATGTGATACAAATAGCTGGTGTGTCTTGCAGAGCTGAGACATACAGAGTAGTGACAATATACAAAGGATGGTATGTAATTCATTATGGAATCCTCTTGAGCCATTCTAGTTACTGTTCTTTCTCCTTCTGCACCACAGTCATTTTTCATATTGCCATGACTATTTTCTCTCTCCTTCTTACATGTGGTGATTAGATGCAGACAGTTCCTGCTAATGGACCATTAAGTCCATCAGGCAGCCCATGTCCTGTGGTTATCCTGACAACTTAGCAACTGCAGCTGTAGTTCATTTAGGAAATCCTGCCTGCAGGATTGTACAGAACATGGCACAGTTCATGTAACAAATTCTGCTCAAGTTGACAAATACTGCTTAAGCGCTTAACTTTTTTTTCCCCTCCACCCCTACCTCATCACATTGTGTGATCCTGTGAGCAATCTCCTTCAGCTCTTTCATGGACTTTTCATCTTGGAAATCATAGGGGAAAGTTTCAGTCCATTCCTTCAGGAGCTGAATGATTTTGGCAGCGAAGGATTTTAGCTTTGCCTAAAAAGAAACAATGAGTTAATTACTGACCGTAGACCTGTTTGACTGCAGATTAATTGGCTGATAAAGGTTCACAGAAATCTAGAGACACCCTTGAAAATACTTTGCATTAATAGTAGGTGATGGGGACAAGAAAAAAAGAACATTTAACTGTGCACTAGATTCCTAAATAGTATCATTTAGCCTCCTTTCATGATAGCTTGGTGATGTCTCTTACCAAACACTGTGAAGACATTTTCAAGGTGAGTTGTATAAAACCAGGAAGATGACAGAACAGTTCAAGTGACTTATTTAACTGAACTCCACGGGGTTTAAGCTGATTTATGCCATCTGAGGCAGCAGTACTGTAGTGTTTGAATTCAAATGTGTACCAACTGCAGTACTCTACCAACTGTGTTCCATGAGAAAGAGTAACAAAGACATTTCTGTTCTATAGAATTTATCAGACCATCCAGACTGAGCTGTGTATTAAATAAATGAATGACAGGAAAGACGTGTGTGTTCTCTCCATGATGTCTAAATCAAAACAGACTTTGACAATAAAAGGTACTGGCTTTTGTTTAAACAGCTATGAACCACAGAAAGGGCAGAGAGTTTTGGGGGTTTTTTGTTATTTTTTTGGGGTTTTTTTGGTTACCTATGAGTTTTCTAAGGTTTTTCATCAGTTCGACCTGAATTGGGTGCCAATTACTCCGCTCTCCATGGCATCAATGGACAGCAGCATCAGTACATCCAACGGAGCAGTCTTGTAAAATTGGGAGTGTGAGTGCTAAGAGCACTTGTAATCAACAAGAAGAGTCAAACCTTAAATTAGGTTATATTTATCCTCCTACCCAGCTTGTGATGCACTGGGGGAAAAGAGGAAGCTTTGTTTGTGTTCCCTCCCCAGCTGTGTAAGTGCAGAGGTCCCTGAAGGCAGCAGCTCCCTCTCCCCAGGCACAGCACAGCCCTTGGGGGCAGGAGGGCACTCAGCATGGCAGGGTCACCACGGAAACTGGTCTAAGTCAAAGAGAGAATGTCTCCAAATGCTGGTAGCAGCTCCTGCCAAAACAGCATCTCATCATGGTATGTCCCAGTTTATCTAATCAAAACCAAAAGTCAACAAAATTAGGCTGGTTTTGTTTTGCTTTTTTCCCCCAATATCTCACCATTGTATAGTCAATGACATTAATAATCATTGATAAGAACTTTGAATTAAACCATGCACCCTTGAATCCTCAATCTGACAATTAGCCAGTCCCACCTTCTAAGTCTAGAGGGAAGTTTCTTGGGTTGTTTTGGTTTTTTTTAAGACCTGCAAACTGCTATCTGCTAGTATGCATTTCCTACCTGTTTTTATTGACAGCATTTAATTGATGCTGCTAATGAGATAAACACAGAATAGCTGCATAGGGAGGGCAAGAACAAAACACCCCCATTCTTTTTGCCAGCAGTGGGCATTCCTGCAAAACGGTGTCTGTCAGTGCCACTTGTGTGGAGCTTCAAGCTATTGCTCAAGAGTGTGGGACTGAGCTCCAGATTATAGCTGCCTGTCCTCCAAACTCCCACTGTCATCTGCCTTGGGGAAAAGACAATTTATATTTATTTGCCAGGAAATGCAGGGAGCCTGACATTATTAAAAGAATAATCTGTAGGTGGTGATGGACGATTCATTAGGCTGGGAGTGCCAATAACTTCCATTCAATTAAAGTGAACAGGTATGTGCCAGCTCCACTTTGGTTTACCAAAAGCTGCTACAGAACTGTTTTTTAGTATTAATCATCTCAAATATTGTTTTTAATTTTTGGAACTGAAAAAGGAGTGGTGAGGGCAGAAAGGTTTAAAAATCTCACCTTAGGCCGTGACAAGCATCTCCATATGAACACTCAGTTCATAAAGAATTTATGGGTTGTCTAGACTGACCCCAGCAGCTGAAAAGACTAAATCAGTCATAGCTGATGCTTTTTTAATGCTGGTGTGTGTAAGATTGCTCCTTAAAGACCAGGAGCCCACTGAAGAGGTAGCATTAGCTGTCATGATTTGAAGTAGGTGCAGCATAACACCAGGCTGTATTTCATCTGTTTTTTTGGCACTGATATAGAAGGAAAAGGTTTGAAGGAGAAAAATGAAGCTTTGTGCTTATAGTACTCAGCCAAATTACCCCAAATTATACACCATGTACAGTTTAAAACACAGTGATTTATGAACACTGACTTCACATCTCTTGTATCTATTTTTGAGTTGTTATGGTTTGCCTTCTTCATATGGCAAGCCAGGCATGTTGCAAGACAAACTGCAAACTGTATCAGTCTTCAGGTTTAAAAAAGCTTAATGTTTGCTTCAGATGCTTTTTAACACTCATGAAAATAAGGTGTAGACTTTCTGAGAACACTGCTAAATGACCTCAATGGAGCAGGACAGGGTATTTCTGTTTCATGTGCACTCTGATGGAGCCCAGGGCAGCGTGACAGGCTTGGTGCACGTGCTAACGCAGATGGAAACCTCACAGATCTGTGGGCAGCAGCAGTTTCCTTTCTGTCATGCCTGCAATAAACCTACCAACCTACTTTTCTCCAGTCCTGCTCCAGACATGAGCCTCCCCTTGTGAGGCCTGACAGAGTTCTCTGGAGTCCATGGGAATACTTCTCCCACAAATGTTTCTTTGAGAAGAGAAATAACTCTATTAATTTAAGTGTTTTCTGGATTGACCCTGTTCTGCACGAGACAAGACAGGACTGAAAAACAACTCCCAATTAGAAAGGAGGGCAATAGGAAAGATTTAATGGCAATGACTTGGTTATGATGTTTTTTTTTATTTTGTGGTTTTAAAAAGGATGACTTAATGGCAAAAAAAACCCCAGAGGAAATAGTAATTTTTAAAGGACTTATATATTCCAAGACAGGCAAAATGAACTGCATAGAAGATAACTTCTATGTTCTCTTTTTTATTTCTTACTTCTTTAACTTGAGATACAATTTTTTCTGCAGCTTGAGTATTTTATATAACACAGGTATAAGAAAAGATTTTCCCCATTCGATAATACTATATAAGTGATTTTTCCCTGATAATATTGTTTGAGATTTTCCAATCTCCAATGCACTTATGGAGAGTTAATTTTTTTTCTCTTATGGTCAATCTTAACTACTGACTTGTATGTTATAATTGATATTTTAAACTGTGAAATTCTTGCTTTTTATGGGTAGTTCAAAGGACTCTAAGCAGACTCCAAGACACCTCAGAGTGTTTTTCTTTGCAATACACTTTTTCTGGGTTGTATTTCTGCAGAACTCTTTGGCTAGTCAGTAATGTCAAAGCTAATAGTATGGTAAGGATTGTGGTGTGTAACCTCAAAACCCGGTTTCTTGCCACTTCTTCCAGCTCACCTGCTATCCAGGTACCAAATTGTCCAGCTTATCTTGAGCAAACTCGATGAGATGCTTTAACTGCTTTTGTCAGCTATTTCCTGCTTTGCAGCCACTTAATTAGGAGGTGCTGGTAGCTGATGGTACCTTAATGGATTATGACTGTGAATACTTGAGAGTATCTTGAGTGAGAAGTTTTTATGCTGTATGTGAAATGAGGTTTTATTTGTTGCCATGTAGAAAAGCAAATGTTTGCAAGTGCTTGTGGCCAAACTATTCTGTAAAACATACAGGTGCTTGCAGTAGAGGGCAATAAATCAGTGATGTGAGAGGAATGTCAGAAGTTCATGTAGTGTTTTCCAAGAAGTTTGTGTTTAGAAGGCAGAGAAATTTGCAACTTATATTAAGGAGGTAGGAAGGGATCAAGGGCATAACAGAATGAGCAACCAGGAAAGCATGTAAACTAAAGCCACCTCCCAAAAGTGATTGATTGTCACCCTGCTGTTTGCTGGTTTTCCTGTAGGCCCATGTCCAAGGTGCCAGCAGAAGATGTAAGAGTGGGGGTGTTTGCAATACCAGCTGCTCTGTTTAACAGTAGGATTAAATGCTGTTTCATTTCTATCAGGAAGCCAGGACTTGTTAAAAAGTCTGCTGAGAAGCCACACTACCATTAGCATTGCATCTCTAAACAGCCAGCTGATTTAGTCCCCAGAGATGGCTTTCATTTGAAAATCTCTGAAGTGCATTGTTATGCACAGAAGTTTCATCTTACATCCCATTCATTTTAAATCCAAGTATTTCACAGATGTATTTGGACACCTTCTACTCACTGCAGTCTTTCCCTACATAAGTCCACAGTTCAGATTGACTCATTCCATATTTCAGATGGTCCTGGCACCTTTTAGAGGGTCTCATCTCTGTTGTTGACTTACATATTGCTGAGGAACCATTACAACTTACAGAGCAGAGTTTGCTCAGTCACAAATTAAGTTAGGCAGTAGTGCTAGGGACAATTATCACCTCTGAGTACAGAACTAGTTGCAGTGGTTCTGGCACCTTAGATCCCTAACCCTTGGTTTCCCCAGCACCTACAGGATAAGCTATGAAGATGTTTGGAGAGTAGATCAGGGGACTGACCTGGATGAAAGTAATTTTGCACCATGGTTAATTTGTCCTGTGGAGCAATTTTGTGACATTATAAGAGGATGCACATCAGGAACAGTATGGGAGAAAAAGCCCTTAGGTCAGTATTCCTGTTAGAAACTCTTTATTGACAAACCAGAGTTGCCTTTTGTGCTCCTCACTCAGAGTGCTGATACACCAAGGAGAAAACAAAATGGGACTGCTAACATGCTGAAGATTAGGAATGTGAGCATGTAATGTCTCATCAGAGAAGAAAGGTTCCAAAATATGCCCAGGATTTGCCCAATTTAGGTCTTTACTTGTTGGTACCATCCTGTTTTTGTCGCTCTCATTTGTTGCCCAGCTTGGACTTTTCTGGAAGTTCAATTTCAAATAATTGGATAAGTCTTTCAATCACACTTTACAAATGGTGACACTTAAATGGATGTAAGTTTGGTTTGAGTGATTGTAATAAAACATGTCAGTACAGGTTACCATTTTAAATAAATGCATCTCTTAATTTTTGTGAGAGGTAACTGATTTATTGTTATACTGAGTTAAAACACCCCAACAATAACCTGCAGCAGAGGTTACTGTTAACTCTAATAGGATGGTGAGGCTGACTGGAGAAAGGGGTTTTCTTGAATTTGATTTTCCTTACTTGGTGAAAGCTCAAAAGTGCAAACCAGCTGCTGGGCAGCTTTCATGGCCCACACACACTGCTCCACTGACCTGCAGCTGACTGGTGAGGCAGGACATAACTGCCAGCAAATGAAGTAAAGACACTTCAGAGAAAAAGACCCAAATACGAGTGCACCCAGCAACAAATGCCTATTACTATTTTGTATTATTCTTTATCAGTCTATTTAGCTTTACAATGAGAAGGAGAGAGGGGAAAATAAATGACAGCACCACAAGGAACAGAGGAACATAATGGTCCATTTACCTTTTCTGCCTCAGTCCCCACTTCCAGCTGCTGCTTCTGTTTAATGCAGATCTGCCCCACTTTAGCCAGGAGCTCGTGTGGGTGAATGAAGACTCGTGAGCTCAGTAGGAAAGTGAAGATGTAAGTTCTCTGTGTAAGGAGAAAAAAGGAAGAAGAACAAATTGAAAAGCTGTAGCAAAACTATTATGTCTTCCTTGGAAAAACTAATCTGTAAACTATGAATGGAACTTTCTTTCATTTAAAATGTCTATAATTTTTCCTGTCTCCAGAGAATGCAGGGCCTTTCTAGCTCTGTTGAAAGGAAATGCTATAGGCTTCAAGGCTGTTAACTGTGGGGTTTTCCAATTATCAAATTATTTCCTTTTAAAATGCCAGACTCAGTGTGCCTAATTAGTCATCACTTACCAAAGCCACAAATGAAATGCATCTAATGAAGGGTGTTATGACTCTTTAGCACCACTATTTAATGCTGCTTTGTTTCTTTAAGAGTGATTGTTTCTCACCTAGCTGCAGAAAACTGCTTCATGTATATTCCAAACCACAGCTGTAATTTCTTCATGTGTGGGGATTTTCATTCCTTTCTCCCCACAATCACTGACAAAACTTTTCACTTAGTTTGGGGGCACGGGACAATAACTTAGTTTTAAGCTTGACTTATTTATTTGAGGCTTGTTTCAGAGTCTTTTGAATGTGAGCACTGCTAATAGATACCAACAATGATGATGTCTCATTAGAAATAGCCTCTCCATTTGTAACTTAAAAGCTGTGATGCATTGTATGGTACTCTGGACACGTATCCATTGTACCATATTCTGGATTGTTTAATTGAAGTGAGGGTGATTTTTTGTCCTAGTCTTGGTCTAGTCTCTGAAGCTGGGCTTCTGCACTGGACTGTAATTGCCTGACTAATGACAGTAGCATCTCATAAGTACTTCCATTTTTCCCTTAGGCTTTCAGGTAAAATTTGGATTGGGGAAATTATAGGGGATCTCCTTGACATTGTGTTTCAATTAACCTTTGTTATGTTTGAAATGTTCACTGTTACTTTTACCATGGTTTAGTAATGTGACTTTTCAGGACACAGCCAAGTGCATTTAAATAGTCAATGTGAGCTTGTACCACCTTGGGCTGGGCAAGTAAATTAAGACAGATAAAATCTTATGACCAGCTGTCTAAAATATGTCATCTCTACTATCTGCTACCAAATTCTGCTGCTTGCAGTCACTAAAACAAGCTTATAATTAAACAAGAATGGTATCTTTATGACCTCAAAGAGGTTATGTGGTTTCTCTCTAATCAGAGTAAAATGTGCTATTAATGAAAAATGTTTTCAATCCTCTAGTACTCAGTGTGCCCTATAATATAAATTTAGCACTAATCCCCAAATAGCAGGGAAAAAGGAATTTTTTTTTTAAACAAAATAAATAACACTAACTAAAAGTCACAGTGTTCTGGGAGCGGGTGAAAAGTATAATAGATAAACATATATCTAAACATACAACTCTGTCCTGAGCTTCTGAAGGAAGCTAACTAAAGTACAGAACGGAGTGTGATATAGCAGAGGCATTTAAAATGCTCTGATTTGAAGATCTTGTTAGTTCTGGGGTTCATGTGTTGCATTGGGAACAGCATTAATTCTGTACAATTAAAACCAGAGTTCAGTTATAGTCTTTGCCTTGTTTGCTGTTTATGGATGGAGGGAGAGAGGAGGTGACAGTAACTGGATGGACAGTTTGGGTCAGGCTCCTGAGTGCTCCCACTGATGCTACAGAAGATGCCCCTTGGGGCCATCTCACAGTGGAGCTCTGGGTGACCCTGAGCAGGTGGGCAGTGACAGGACATTGACAGCAAGGCCTCCCTCCTTAAGGGCATGGCTGCAAACATCCTCCACAAGTCTATGTCTGAAAATCTAAGAAATTAAACTTCTGTTTGATATTTCGTGTCTCTCCAGAACTTCAGTTTATTTCTACATTTACAGCGACAAAAACTCAAAGATCAATTTTATAAAAACCTGTGGTAGTGCATGTGATATGTAATGGGCACTAAAATTAGGCTGAAAAGCTAACCTGGTTCACTTGGTTGTGTAATGGGACAACATATCAGATCTTCTATTCCTGTGTGTACGAGAATGATCCCTAAACTGACATGTTCCCTACTCAGAATAAAAGCAACAAAAGGAACTGTGTTGGGTTGTGAGATTTGGGGTGTGTGTTTGTGTCTCTAACTATGCCTAGTTATCCTCTGTTACACTTTCTACCTATATCATGTGTTCATTGCTATCACTGTTGTCCCTGGACTTAAAACTGAGTCTGGACTATGTGGAACAGGAATTTAGCTGTTGGGTGAGTCAGCTGTCACTGGGTTGTGTGAAATTTTTTTTGCACTAAAGACTTGAAGCAGCTCTCGCTTTTTACTATATTTTGTATTTGAGAGATGAGATGGGTGGAGAAGAAAAAAAAAAAGGATGTGACATTCTGATCCCTTCCCCACATTCTTGCTTTGGGAGTTGAGCGGGCCTGACTGAAAGATGTCTGTGTGTGTCAGGAGCAGGGAACCACAACTTCAGCCACACTGCCCTGGCACTGACCTTTGCTCTGATAAGCTGGAACATGTTCTTTTAAGCAAATATGTAATTTTGCTTCTCACAGTAATTCTAGAGTTGGTCTCCTTGGTGGAACCGTGTGTGATGTGGCACAGGGTTTATCCAGAGTGACTCTGAGAAAGGGCCACTCACAGTGTCATTTCCCTGCTGTCACACAGCAAGAAAAGTGTCACATGACCTGTGCTTTTATTTGGTTTCTTTGATAATGTTTTATAGGATGTTCATAGAAGTTTTGAACTGGCAAAATGCAGGAAGATGCAGGCCAAGACAGTGTGTACTTTCCATTTGAGGCTTGCTGATGTCTCTCTGTAATCAGTAATAGCTGTACTGGACCCATGCAATGCTTTTTCAGACAACATCAAACCTTTGGGTTTTCAAAACAACTTATCATTCTTTCTGGAATCCATGTGCTCTATTTTTATTCTGGTTTTTTTCAAGTCATTTAACTGGAACTAGGTTCATTACTTTGGAAAAAAAAATGTTCCATTGATATCAATCAAGATATGCTGGTTTACACCCTACTGGTATCGAATTGAGGGTTTTTTGGATATTTTTATTATTGACACAGACAAGGAGTACAGTTAAAGCACAAATTAAAAATGACAGCAGTACTGACCCCCCCATTTCCTCTCTGCTAGTAGCCACTCCTTATCCAATAAAGAAATTTCAGACTGAACAAAGCCATGCATTTCAGCTTAGTGGTAGGTCTCAGGGGCTAGAACACAATTGTTTTGGATAGTAAAGATTTCATACTAATGTGAAATGCCTTACCTAGATCAAGGATTTATGTTATTTGCTGCATCTGCAGTACTGTACACAGGCTAAATGTTATAACAGTGTAAAAACCTACAGTTACTCAGGCCATCCTCTAGCCATGAAAAGGATGGTTTGGAGAAGGAAATTTAGCTCTGAAGCTAGCTAGCTAAAGAATAATTCAAAAATGCTTCCATAAGCTATAAGAGTGAAAGTTAAGCTCCATTTATCCTAAAAGTGACAGGTATTTGGGAGGAGAAGCAAAAAAAAAAAACCCTTTCTGCAGTTGGGAGAATGTAAGTAGACACAAAAGGGGCTTGTGCTTTGCAAGAGAATAAGAAGCCAGATTCCTTTAGTGCCTAAAGTTGTTGCTAGGAGATGAGCTGAATTATATTAAAAAAAAGAAGAGTGTGAGTGCACAAGACTAAAGAAGGAATTGTTACTCTCTGACCCAAGAATGCACTGATGACTTCTTGAGGAGGGGAAAAAAAATTAAATTTCTCTGTGTGCACTCACTGCTCATTCTGGAACTTTGTGTTTGTGAAATATTTTCTTCAAATATTTTCTTGCTTGGGCACAAGGGTTGCAGACTGGTACATTCCATTCCTAACCTCCTGAACTCCTCTGTCTCATGAGCATACATTTCCCTATGTGCAGAGCAAGTCCCCACACACAAACAAGACTCAAAAGAGCAGCACACTAATGCAGGCACTTATCTTTCCTGTCCTCCCTTGCCTGCCTCGTGCTCTGCCAACATGGCAAACACATTTTTGTTCTGCCTCTGTAACCAGCACAGAAAGATACTGCGTGTTTGCTTTCTCCCCCACTCCCTTTTTCTCGGTCCAGAAGGTTACTGTGATCAATGTGCACACAAGCAGCAATGCCTTCTGAGCATTGTGCTCAAATGTAGTGATCAGAAAACTTGGATGAGTGCTGTAACTTACAATTGTGTCACTCTGCAACTAAGGTAACCTCTGCTCTAATATTGCCACGAGCTTCCCTTGGTGATACCTTGCTGCCTTGCTTTGGATAAGTAGCCAGAGAGTTAAGACTAGGAGGTTTTGCTACTTCTCTCTTGAACGTACAGGACTGGCTACTCTTCTGCAGGATATCAGCTGAAATGGCTACCACTAAGGCTCTGTGGCAACTCCCCTAAAACCACAAATGAGCATGAAATGAAATATAAATGTGTAACTGAAGGGAAATAGAAACCTTGGGTTTGAAGAGAACTCATATACAGCTTCTTCTTTATGTTGTTCAGAGCTTGTTTATCTACTTATTTTTTAATTACTCCTTTCAGCTAAATTGGGTGATCTGCTTTAACTAAAGGTATCTGTTGTGCTGTAGAGGAGGTAAATTTGGTTTAATGCTGTTGTCCATCTCTCTTTCCCTGGAGTTACCCTTGACTGCTTCTGTTGGATGTTCAGCTGTGAGCTTGCTGTCTATTTAAACTGCAGCTTGCAGGGTGGGGTCCATGGCTGCTTGGTTTGTAATGCAGTCCTGCATTGGATATGAAGGGATTGCACCATGGAAACTAGCAGCATTCCAGAGTAAATTGTAGACCCCTTAAGTAATACTCACTTTATGGAACCATTTTCAGAGTAGCTGTATAACATTTGCAACATTTTATGTTGCAAGTTACAATAAGAGATGTACATTAGAAACTACTTAAAAACTTTGCTACATTCCCACAATCCAAGTAACAAGATTCCTGTATCACAGAAAAGACAAGGAATGACTCCTTGGATTAGCCTAAAGCTATTTATTCCACTGTTATACCACACCAGCTCTACCCACTAGTTTCTTCTGTGCATCTGTTCTACAATATGTATTTGGGGGTGTGGAATGGAGATTTAATGTCTAACAATGGTTATCCCTCTGAGTCTTAGAAAAGGATTTGGTACTGGCAGCACAATTGCATGTTAGCCATATTTAAATATAAGGTTTAGGATTACTTTTGGACTGGAACAGTAAACCATGCTTGTTTTGCTTTTTTAATCCTTTACTGATGATTGATGGCGATTCTGCACATTCCCACTGAACTCTCACATGGAGAGTCCCTTTTGGCGGATGATGATTGTGAGGATGTGTAATGTTATTTCTGGGACTTTGGAGGGACTTTATTGTGATTAAAATGAGACCACGATAAAAGGTTCTACACAAATTAGACTGAGAAATATACAAGATATAGCATGGCCCACTACAATAAACATTAAGTTTGACATACAAGTTAATAGTGACTGCAGCTTCCTGCTTCCTTGTTAGTTTTTTGAGGTGCTGGGATACTTCTGTAATAGCTGCTGCTCTTTCAGAGCTCAAAAAAAATATAAGTTATATAGACTCTCTGATCTTTGGACACTTGTTTCAATAGTGTCTTTTATTAATGGGCACAAAGAATAATTTTAAGTGATAAAGTGGTATCTTAATATTCTAGGTTCAAATTCTTACTGCATACCCTAGAGTTATATATAGGTAGTATTCACTTTGAGGACTGCACTGAGGATGATCAGCCAGTTGCAAAATCATTTTCAGGCTCAAGAACATACATTATTACAGCACTGGCCCATTAAAATGTCTTTAGAAAGACAGTATTTTAATTGAAGTCTATTTTGGGTTGTGATTTTTTTTTCTCTATGGCCTAACTAGGATATGCATGGAAAATTAAGGGAAGAAATACTAGAGCTGTTTTCAGGTCTGCTTCCCTAGGCAGGACCTGGTTAGTAGTTAATCTTGGCTGTATTAAAGCTAAAGCAGCTTAGAAGTATGAAAATTCTGTGGCTAATGCTGCTTTTAATTGGTTCTTAAGGCACCCATTTGAGTTCAAGATGGATTTATCTTTCTAACAAGTGCTCTCATCTAGAAACAGAGAATATTCCTATTGAGCAACATCTTTAGTGAATGAATATTGCCAGTACAATAAATGCATCTTTAGCCTACATCTCAATCTTGAATCAGACAGAGGTAGAATTTCATGAGAGAGCACCAATCCAGATACTAATGCAGTATGGGAGTTTAAAAAAAAAAACCTTTCAGTGGCTACTTACATCTGGGTAATAGTCCATGGTGGGCACCAGGCGCTCTATCAAGGCCTCCAGTGATCCAGAAACAAGGTTCCCATCCTGATAAACAGGGTCCACACATCTCTCTCCCATGTCTGGCTGCACTTGCCCGCTACAACTGGAACCAAGCATGCTGGAAAATATTGGCGTCTGGGGCATAGTTTCCTGCAGAAACAGCAAAGAAAGGGAGAGAGGGTTAAGCTTTCTTCCAGGATGTCTTATGTGTGGGTTTTACAGAGGCATACATTAAACACAATTACACATTTGACTGAAGGCAGCCTCAGCATTCAAGCTGAGTCCTGAATCCAAGCAGTCACACATCTGCAAGCTGGCTTTGGCATTTGAAATGCACTTTAAACTATGTCTCTAAGGCTGTAGATGCACAAGCTGTAAGAATTTTCCTCACTGCACTCTCTTTCTTCCTTCTTACCAGTTTTTCCCCAGTTCTTTATGCATAAAACTAGACAGAGATGAAAATATAGAACACTTTATGAATTTCCAAGATACTGAAGTGGTGCCTTACTGAGCAAACAAATAAATACTAAGCCTTAATGTTCCCATTTTTACTCATTTTGAAGTCAGATCTTTGGCCAAATATTTCACTTGTAATGATAAATCCTTCACCACTTCTGTAGCTAGATGTAATCCAGGTCTCAGCACAAGTGCATCTTCTGCATGTAGATGTCACTGCAAACAGCGGGGGATATCCTGTCTGGTCAATATTGCCGGGTTTTTATTTAACATGTACATGAAGCCAGGAACTGGGTGGAACTGTGACATATACTGTCATATACAAGTCTAATTTAAACAGTCTCTTTGGAGATCTTTGCTTAGGATACAAACCTGTTGTTGCAACACAAAAGCCACGTGAAGGTTTAGGGTTTGCAGCTCCCTGCCCATGGCCACTGTTGTATCACAGTACCGAAGCCTTTGAGTAAACTGTAGGGGGTTTCTTGTTTGTTTTAAATTGGCTACAGTTTATATCTATGCAGAAGGCTAAACAAAACATCCTGCTACTGTATGTAAAGGTTGAAAATGCTATTCAGCATCAAAACAGTTCCCCCTGGCTGCTGAAATAGTCAAGACGGTTTAGGAGATCAAGCGCAAAGAAGGCAGCATTAACTCTTGAGCTGCCATCTCACTGTCTCTGAAAGAGACAAGACATTGACATGGATGAAAAGCACTTATGTAGATGAAAAGGATTAGGTCATTATCGGCACCTTTAACCTGACAGCTGTTTCTAACTGCGCTCATCTCTTGCACTTAAGTCTTCTCCTGAGCAATTTTTTAATGCAAGGCATATTTTTCCTCTCAAACTCTCCAAAGTCAATCATTCATGTTTACAACTGGAATATAGAACACTTTTCTCCTCTTAGGCACTGATAAATGCTAGGTGTATTGTGAGGAAAAAATACCAGTATTAACAGAACTTGTTTATCAAAGTGACAGATTTACTTGTGTGAAGCTGATAAGTAGAACTGTTTCGTGGCTTTTACCAAAAGACCATTGCGTACATACGTGATAAGAGACATAAGGGAAGTGTAATGCCCTGTAAGATAAATATAGTAGCTGTTTAACAGCAACCAGGGAGACCACAATGAGGAATGGAGTCCAGTTTCAGAAGTTCAGGACACAGAATCCAATAAAATAGAACATTCAGGATCTAATGTCATATCAAAAGAAATGAAAAATGACAGTTCTGCACAAAAGTGCATTGAGGTTACTCAGAATTTTACAGATTTATCTGTTAGGCCCGAGCTTTGCAGCACATAACATCGAGGAACGGCTGAAGCTAACGGCTGTGCTATCTGTACTATGTAACTCGCCAGTAATTTGCTTTTTTTCCCTTTTAAGGTCCATAGCAATACAGCCCCAAGCTGCTTCTCAGGATGGTCTGGCTGTGATGAGCACTTCTAGCTAACAACTTGAAGTTGCACAGGGCTTTTAAGCGAAGATAACCATCCAACAAATCCCCACCGAAAGGATGCTTTAGCGGGAAACGTACCCCTTTTTGCCATCAAGCCTTTAAACTCCTTTAAGGCGTTGACTGTTGCATCAGTTTGGTTTTTAAAGACCCCATCTGGGGCGCAGGCTGTACCGCTCCCCGCCGCCCTGGCCGTCCTGCGGGGCTGGCTGCGGTGGCACCGCGCTCGGGGCCGGCGGTGGCACCGCGCTCGGGGCCGGCCGTGCCCGGGGAGGGCAGCGGGGCCACCCGGGCACGGCCGGGGAGGGCAGCGGGCACGGCCGGGGACAGCCGGGGACAGCCGGGCACGGCCGGGGAGGGCAGCGGGGACAGCCGGGCACGGCCGGGGGAGAGCCGGGCACGGCCGGGCGCGCTCCCCGCCGCCACCCCGCGGCCCCAGCCGCGCCGCCCGGGCGGGGAGCGCTGCGGCCCGGCCCCGCCGCACCTGCCGCCCCGGGAGCCGCCCGCCGGCCACCTCCGCGCGGCCGGGGCAGCTCCGCGCCGAACCCCCCCGTGCCTTCCGCGCTTACAGGGGCCCCGCTCGGCGGCACCCCGGCGCTCTGTCCCCCGGAGCCGCAGCTGGCGGCTGGCCCCGGCCCCAGCCCCGGCGCTTACCCTCATCTTCCCGGCGCGGCGCTCCCCCGGCGGCGCGGGCACCGCGCCCGCGGCTCTGACAGCTCCGAGCGCCCGCGCGCCGCTCCCGCCGCGCCTGACGTCACGGCCGCCGCGCCGCCCCGTTGGCTGAGCGGCGGCGGGGCCCGTTCAAACGGGGCCGCGCGGGGCGGGCGGGGGGAGCGCCCTTCCTCCTCCGAGCATTGCTCGTTCTGCTCGCTTTGCGGGCAGGCTCGGTTCCCTCTCCCCGCTGCTGTTTTTTGGCTGGTTGGTTTTTTCCCTTTTCTGAGTTTTTCCCCCCAGGTACGCGTTTTCTCCAGCCACCAGCCCGCCCGTCTTTCCGCGCTGCCCCCGCGGTGCGGGTGCGCGGGGAGCGCTCCCGCGGGCGGCCCGTCCGCGCTGCTGCGGAACCGCGGCCGCCCAGCCCTCCCCGCTGATAATTGCTGTCGTTCCTCTCTCGGTCGGAGTTGTTTCTCCCTTCGAGTTGCCTGAGCCAGTCCTCTGATAGCCCTGGGCTTGTCCCAAGCCGTAGGGCTGGTGCGGGACCTGCCCCTGTTGTGTCACACGCGGGCACGGGTCCTGTCTCGAATCTGCTCTCCGATGGAAAAGCTCCGAGGTGCATCGAGCCGCCCCACGGAGTCCCTCACCTGTACCCAGGAGCAGTTGAGGGCTGCCACCTTTTCAGCCTTCTCCCACACAAGCAAATCCTTCTCGTCCTGTTCTTTGTTTTACTTCTAGTGGGATGGTTTAGTGCTCGCTACGTTGTCTCCAGCCATTAATCGGATTTATTTTTGTTATTTAAATTATTTATTTAATTGCTGTGTTCGAATATGTAGCAGAAGGCTTCTCTAGTTTCCATGGTGATTAATGTAGGAAAAGCCTTTTTGGGAGTAGGTACGCCACTCTAGGTAGTGGGCACGACAAATGAATGTGGGCACGTGCACGCACTCAGGAGTGTAAGGAACAGATTCATGATTGCTCACAATTTGAGGACAAGCACAGTCATCCATCCTAAACACACATTAATTTTAGGATATGTAGCTACTCATCATCTTTACTGCTTGCTTAATAAATTCCTTTTTGGTTTCCAAATTCTAACAGTTCTGCTACAGAGAAAATTTTCCTTATTTAAAATGATTTTTTTTTTTTTTTAAACAACTACTAGAAAAGTCATGGTTTCTTCCCCCCTGCCAAGTTTGCTTTGCTGTTAGTCTCAATCTGTCTCTTAGCTGTACTCCCCAACCTTTAGAGTGTGCAGGTGCTGTAGCAGGTGTGATGCCTGTTTATGCTGAGGCTTTTCTCAGTCACAGCCCCCTGCCTGCCTTGGACACCGAGCAAGTTCCAGGCAGCAGTCCCAAGCTGGAATCCAGCGAGTGGTGTCTGACCTGCTGCACTACCACGTTAGGACCTTACTGTGTAATGGTCAGGTAAATGTAATGGTACCCCACAGGAGGATGAGGGACAAGGTTTGTTAAGTCTTGTTCAAAGATCTTGAAGTTCTTTATAAAAAGTTATCAAAAGCTGAAGGTAAGAATTTGTAGGCTATCACTGCATAACATTATAATATTTCTTTCTGAATGCTATGAATGTCTTTCAATACCTCATCTCGTATTTACGGCTAAGAGCAACACCAGCAAGCCTGCAAATAAGTATGCATGAAAAACAGGTATTGGATTTCACTCTGTTTCTGTGCTAATCTGTTTTCCAGCCTTACTCAAACATTTGCTGAGACTTTTAGAAGAATATGTCCATTAATCTTAGCAAAACATACCTAGTTAATTGAGCTCTAGTCACAGATTCAATCTGTTGTAAAAACAACCTCTGATCTTTTTGTTTGTTTGGGCTTTTGTTTGTTTTAGTGACATCACAAATTAGATCTGTCTTGTCACTGGAAGTAAGAAATGTAGGAATTAAGAAACATTCCAATAGAATGAAGGAAAACTATGCTAGCTGGCCATGCTCTCTCTTCTCTGAGACATGTATCTATTCTGTGCTGTTTTGCCATATTTCTCCATACACTAGTTCAGCAGAGTCTGTTTAGATTTTTTGTATGTATACGTAAAGGAGGATATGCGTGTAAATTTCCTGTTTGTATACATACCGAGGTGTGCGTATACTAATGTTGGGGTGGTGTGTTAGGATAAAAGTTCAGTAAAATATCTTTTCCTAGGATACTTGATGCTTGGTTTTGGGGACACTGTGTTGTGCAGTCTTTTTGTAAAGGTAGTTTTTACAAATCAGAGGAGAGCTGAAGGCCTAAGTTCAGCTTGTACAGCATATAGCAGATGAATCATGTTACCATTTTATTTCATTTCATTTTCCCTTCTGTAAAGTGTGGATGATGACCTTTAGCTATCTATGTTCCGAGTGTTGAAATCTGTTGATACAGAAACTCTCTGAGGTCTAATTGTTTTTGTAGTTATGTAAGTTCTGTTCCTCAGCAAATTGCTTGCGTTTTGAAGATGTTTCCATCAGGCATTGCCTCATGTTACTGGTGGGTGGACCCCAGAGCAAGTTTAATCAGCAGAGCCTGTACTCGTTCTGTAGCTTGCTTTTGAGGCGACACCGCTGCGGTTCACTTGAGCTGGTCAGAGCAGCATCTTGCTGCAGAGTGAGTCAGCAGCAGCCACGCCGTGACTGTCTCACCCTTCAAGGTTGCTTCAGCCTCTCTCACACTGGCTAACATCACCCTGACACGTTCCATTATCTTGTGATTAACTACCTGGATTGACACTTGCAGTATTTGGGTTCTATTCCTGCTTTTGCTGTGGACGCTTGACTGACAACATTTTTTTAATCCCACTGTGCCCTCAGTATTTATCTGTGAGATGCTGATAAGGTATTTTCATGCTGTTGCACTTACTTTGTACATTTTTATATTTGGGCAGTAAGCTTTTGCTTTATTGTTTTGGAATACAGTTTCCCACTACTGTTACATCTCGTCTTCAATGGAAAATTACTGGTCAATAGCTTGGTAAAAACAAGGAATTTTAGCAAAGAAAAATGGATGAAAATGAAGGAAAGATCAATTTGAGAGTGAAAATTATAAAGACAGTCAGGGAAGAAGAAATTTGAATTTTTTCTACTCGTCTTAGATAATAACATTTTGGAAACAACTTATTCAAATGTGCCTGTATCTTTAAAATGTAATTGTACTTAAGAAAAGTCAGTAATTACAAATGTCATTAATGCTGATCTGAGGCTATAAAGTCGATTATAAAAGGACTCTCCTAGAAAAGCTGTCCTTGGAGCTTTCATTGTCAAGCTATTCGAGTCACTCATTTGGTCACCTTCCACACAAGTCTGTTAATTATAAACATTTAGTTTCACTTAACAGAGTATGTCAACATGCTTTAAAGCCCCAGCACCTTCATTGAAAGAAACAAAGAGGGACAAAGCTACAGACATTGGCATTGAAAATGAACCTAATTGTATATGGCATTGTTCATAGTGTTGATTAAATGCCAGCACAAGGTCGAGGCTTCATCTGTCCATTCTCACCCTTTTATGCCCACACTGTAGGATGAATACAGCACATTGCTTAGGTCTTTGAAGCACTGCTGGGTTTATGCTCAGCCTTGTTTCTTACTTGGAGGAGCAATCTGAACTGTTCCCCGGAGCTCTTGCAAGTGGCCAGGGTATAGAGGGTGACTGTATGTGCATGTTACATCCCCTTCCACTGGTGCATTATACCCACAGAGCAGTATAGAAACCCTGCTGTATGTCCACCACCTTTACAGGTTACAGCAGAGAGTTCTGCTTCTTGCCATTGTGGAAGGCTTTAAGGCATATACAGCCAGATACTGTCATTTGGAATGCAAAAAAGAATGTATTAAAGCTGTATTAAAAATGTGTGTTCCATTCATGGGTTTTATGGATTGATTGCCTTGGTTGCAGACCGAACCCTTTTATCTGGACTTGAGATAAAGAATTTGTCCAGGGAATGCCATTAAACTCCACAACAATAGCCTTCAATAGGGCTTTTACGTGGACACGTGTTTTTATGGATCATTTGTAAGACTTCATAATTTAAGGAGAAGACTGTAGTTAGAGCTTCAAAGCCTCAGGAGGCTGTCTTCAAGGAACATTTGGGTTCTTGTTCATAGAGCTGCAAAACTGTTCAAGATTTCCTTGTTGTACACAGATTTTAAGATTTAAAAGCTGTTCTCAAACCAATTTTAGATGAATTTGAAGACTTCTAAATTTCAGAGATTCATGCTGCAGAATAACTTGATTGCACATTAATAACTTGGCAGCAGATGGGAGTGGGAGGAAAGAGCTTCAAATTGTGGTTCTGAACTGAGGAAAGCTTTGTGAGCTTGAAGCAAGGTTGAGCATGTTAGCCAGCAGTCTGTGGTTATTACTGCCCATGCCTTTGTCTCCCTCTCTCTGACCTGGGGCGTGAGGACTCTTTCCACATAGTAGTTTTGTCTGAGCCGATGGGTATTGTAGTTTAAAAATGGCATTTTCCATTTTGAAAATGTTTTGCTCAAGAGGTCCTGACCAGCTCTACTCCTTAGGTATCCAGCAATTTTAAGAGCAAACCAAGATAAAAATACAGGAGCAACTTAAGATGTGGTTTGTTGCTATGTCTGTTTTCAGTTCTGTCTGAAAGGGGAAAGTGCTAGTGAGAATTCTGTTCTGTATGTGTGGAGCAAACTGCCTTCTCACTGGCATAAGGGCAGCCCTGTGACACCACTGAGAATAATTGTTCGCTGGGCAGTGTGAAACAAATTTTTCCCTGATGCTCAGTCCTGTAGCTCCCCCTTGGACTGAAAGGAAAGGTCTTCCCCAGGATTTAGAGAGGACATGGTGCTAATCCCCAGGTATTTTTGTGCCTCTGCCAAAATAACAGATTTAACATAACCTGACATGAGTTGCCTGTGATACTGGTGTGTGGCTGTTAACTAACAACTGAGATTTTAATGGCTATTTTGGCACTGCTGCAAAAAAAATTTCACTAGTAGTCTGATTCCTGGTTTTCACAGATACTCTAGTCACAGAAATCTGTAGTTTTTAGGAATTATCTTGCCTGCTGATTAAGACTTAAGGTACATTCAGATGGGAAACCACCGAATCAATCAGCTTTGATTACATAAAATACAAATATAAAGGGTTGATACTTCTGCTTTGCTTCAAGGTTGTAACAAGAGATCCCTTAAAGGAGTCTGAGGACCTGAGCACATATAAAGGCAGAGGAGATTTAGTCAGGGAGTGAACTAAAGGAGAAAGATGTAGGCTGGGCCTGTTCTGCTTAAAGGAGCTGCTAGAACTTGTCATACATAAATGGCAATTTGTGTTTCAGGAGCTGAGGGAGCCTTCTCACTTTTTTTTAAGAAAAGGCACAAAACCCCCTATTTAACTGGTTTTTATGTTTGTGGTTCAGTCTGCCTTTGACTCCAGCAAGGAATAACAAAGGCATGTTACTGTAATATGCACTCTTTATATTCATTTTATCTCCAGCTTTTTAAGTTGATTGTTTAAAAACAATTGATATTCTTTTTTAAATTGGGCTCAAGTTTGGGTTCAAGATTAAAGAGTTCTGGACTTACCCTAGCTAGTGTGTCCTTTACTTGCATATTCATGCTTGCTGTGACACCAGCAATTCCAAGACTGTGCCACTGAGCACAAAGGGAAAATCAATTATGCCAAGGAGGAAGCATGTACATACATCAGCAATTGGTGCCCAGGGGAAGAAAAATCTGCATGTCTGCTGATGTCAATCTTCTTGATACGGTATTTTTGTAAGTGCATGTGGGTTGCTATTTCTTTTTAACTAGCTCAACAAAAAATAAGTTTATTTTTAGTGTTATGAGCTTCAGGGCATCACAATTAACAGATAAAATTGCCAGTTTGATTAGTCAACCTTCTGTTTGCTTTAGCAGAAACTATGACAGTGATATTGTTAGCATTCCCACAGGTATTTTGGAAGATTCATTACAATCAGTTATGGGATCCATTTTTTCTCTCCCAGTTTTCATTATCTTTGGCTCTACAGATTTTATTTTTAAGCTAATGGAGAGATGTTCTGGGCTGATGAGCCCATTTGCAGTAACTCACCTGCAGCTCTTTTAGTTTAAAAGCATTTCTATTAAACGTGTGATGTGTCTTCTCTTACCTGAATTACTGCAAGTAATTCAGTTCCTATGGACATCTATTTCTTGGACTCCTTTTGCTGATACTTAACAAGAAGTTCATCAGCAGTTTTTGGGGGAGTTTCATAGTAGTCTGAAGTCTATTCATTTTGCAGGACTCTTAACTGCTGTTGGTTTAATTCTAACGCCTTTATTTGGTATAGAATCAAGGTGTGGTAGTATTGACAATATCTTGAGGAAAACATCTCGCAAAGCATTGTGAAAATAGTTAAATATGGTATCATTTTAGCAAGAGGCTGCCATCAAATTAAGTATTAAAAATTAATTTTTAAGGCAGCATTTTGATGACTAACAAGAGCTAGTGAACAAATAGATGAGCTCCCAAGCTTAATTTAATCTATAAGCAGTTTTCTATCACCTATAGTGACTTTTAGCATAGTTTGGAAAGGCCTGACACTATCATATCACAACCTGTGTATTGAATTGGTGCTGGGTAGTACAGAACAGAGGCTTTTTTTTTCATATATATGTAAGTTTATCCTTTTTTACATATCCTAGAACACAGTCTCAGGCTATTCAAGCACAAACTATTGAATGTGAAGCTCTAAAGCAGAATGGTTCTATGTGGCCAAATTTGCATTGGGTTAAGCGGAGGACTGTTCTGCAGGTGAACAAACTCCCTGTTGTGGATATGTAACTGTAGAAAGTAAAAAGATAAAAACATTAAATTATCTGTGAGCTAGTGATATTAAGTGAACAATTACTTAATCTTCTGTTTGCTAAAGCATCTTGATATGTATCAGCCAAAAAATTCACGACTGAGGTACTTTGGCCCAAACCTTTATGAAAGTATCTTTATAAGGATATAAATGTAACTGTACTACAAATAAAAGATTTACTGTCTTCCTGGAGCTTTTATTTTCCCTGTGGTCTGTACTGGTCATGCCACAATTCAAATAGCTGATGATGAAAAAATAATGTGTTCATTGAACCTGTTTGCTTTGTCATTTAGGGCTGACACTCACCTGAAAGTTGGCAAAGACCATGGGATAAAAAGTTTCAATAATCTGTAGTTGTATATTTTTTTTAGGGGAAGGGTGAGCACTTAGATTTTTGTCATGAGGATATTGGATTTTTCACCCTTTTCTCTGCCTTTTTCACATTCATTGTGTCAGAATTAAAAATCATTTAGGGAGGGAGTTTTATTATTTTACTTAAATTTTACAATTGATATTCTTCTGCCTGCTTACCAGAGGAGGAATCAGCTGGTATTAAAAAAATATAGTGAATTTAAGAGCCACGTATGTTTTGTTGAGTCTGGATGTCAACCCTACAGCTGCTGCTGTGGCATGAAACAGATGTCATGTCAGCCAGCAACTTCAAAGGGGATTCCCTAGGCATGAGCATGTGGGAAACTTAAAACTGATCCTATTTCCCCTGGGGAAGCTTGTTCCTGCTGTTGCTCACTTGTGTTCCCCATGAGGCTCTGTCCTCAGGTCTGCAAAAGCTGTGCATAGTGTGGGCACAGCCTGCTTTAGCTCAGGTTTAGAGACTTGGGGTAAGGTTGTCTGTGGGTGGGTTTCTCTGTTTCCAGTTGTTTGTTTTGGGGGGTTGTTTGTTTGTTTTTGACTTCCTGGTTTCATTTGTGCAGGGACACCAAAGCTCCCTAAAATCCATGGTTACCTTAGTAAAAGACTTTTTTAGGCTAGATCTCAGAAGTCTGTGATCTCTGTAGGAGCTGGAAAGTGCTGTAGTGGTTGATGCTGTTTTCCCTGCATTTCCTACTTCCCTAACTACCTTTTTTTCTCCAGAGCTAGACAAGGTAGAAACAGATGCAGATTGTTGATATAGCTGAGGAGAGAAGCTGCAGAGATGTATGCTGGGTTTGTGGAATGAATAGCTGTCCCTAAGACACGGCTGCAGTAAATGTAATAAAGCACTAAGTGGTGTTCAGAAGGGTGGTCTCCACTTGCCCAGGAAAATATAGTCAACTCTGTTATTTACTTTTCTCTCTGTAAAGTCTTGAAACAAACAGATAGTGCTCTGCATACAAACTCTAAAATGTTATGTGAAGCTCATATACACACACATTGCATAAAAACTAAAATATGTAACAAATATTTCAATTATTTTGTATAATAAGAATGAAAACAATTTTAAAAAAATAAATTTCCTGCTCTCCTGTTGTCCCCTCCCCCCCCCCCCCCCCCCTTGGTGCTTCTGTGTATCTTGATAGTTACCTACTGTTTGACTGATATCTGAGTTGGAGGTTTAAAAGTAAAAGCTTTCCATGTCTTGGCAGATTTCCTGGCCAGTTTATTCATAATGCCTTTGACTTTCCTAATTATATGAGATTTTTGGCCAGGTAGTATTCTTACACTTCTTTACAATCTGCATACATGAAAAAAGCTTCAAAGTGCCTTTTCCCCAATGATTGTTAATTTGGGAATGTTCACTGAAAATCACATTTCTTTTCTTGTGTAGGAGACTAGCTCCCTATGAGTATTTTATAATTTCCTCTTTTCTCACTTGTGGCTCCCACAGAATATGTGCATGGCAAAGACAAGCTAGAAATCCTAAACTTACAAGACATCCCACTTAGGAGTTGGTTCAGACCTAATAATACTGAAGTAAAAAATACAGCTTGTTTCACATGAAGTGTTGTAAATGCATTAAGTTATTTAAACAGTTACCTTTGCAAATTCTTTAATAAAATCTAGCTCAATTTCAATAAGGGAGATCTAAAATGCTATGTTGTATGTTTACAGCATAAATGTTTTATAGATTTGCATATCACAACCGTTTTCTTCCTGAGATATTATATTCTATCATTTTACATTGTTCTAAGAATAATTAGGACCATAACATAAAACATTATATACAAAATTCTCCCATGATTACCCACCAGCCTGCATCAAATCCCTTTGATAAGAAGACTGATTAATTTCTTGTCATATTACACTTTGTGCATTTCAGAAAAGGGCGTGTATCACATAATAACTACTGCCATGTTCCTTATTGGATCTGCTGTTTCTTTGGTATAAAAATTCAGTGATGCTGGAGAAATTTGAGACTGGAGAGGCACTCAAGCGTTGGCATTTTAAACACCTGTGTTGCAAGTTGAGCAGTTTTGCTGCATGTCCTTGGTAGGTGAAGTTAAAACACCTACTCCCACTCACACCTATCTCTATTGCAGTAAAGATGGGTTTGTTCAAGTGGAGCAGTTGCTTCTAGAAATGGAATTGCAATTTTAAAGCAAAAAAGTGAAAGGCATTGAATATGCTAGTGCTTTTTATTGGTAGTTATTTTCTAAAGTAAATGAAAGTCTTGAATGGCCCTAGCACTGCATGATACATAATAATTAATATTAGCTATTAAATTAATTAACTTTTTGAAATGAATGTTCTATGAATTTGGTGAAATGGCGGCTTTGTTTTGCAGTTCCCAGTGAGTCTATTGAGCAAAATAATTTTTTTGTTATTGTTGCTAAAGCTTGTTTACTGCTACTAAAAATCTAGAGAACATTGTTTTATGTAATCACTTCATTTTTTATGGTTTGTAAAATACTGGCAGACTTAAACTGAGGTTGGTGAAGGAGGGCAACACAGGATTGCAACAAGGGAATCTGTAAATTACAATACAGAAACCAGGGCACAAACCATAAAAGATCAACTCTGGCCTGTTGTCTGCTACCCTTGTCAAAACTGTGAATAACTAGGCACTGAGCCTGAGTGCCAACCACTGTCTAACTTGGCACTGCCCACACACACAACTCTGGAGACAGCAAAGTAAGTCAAGGAAAACGGGTCTCAGATAAGAGTGCAAAAACCAAAGAAGTAGCCACATATATCTCCCTGTTCCTACTATTGTGATGATTTTCTGAGCTCCAATTTTCACAGAAACCACAAAATAAAGTAGAATTACAGCAATATAAGGCAACAGTGGAATGCTCACCCCATATTGTTTTCTGTAATGTAGCATAGACATCCAAGCAAAAATAGCTAATCCAACTGTAGAAGCAGTACTACTTGAAAGATTATTATTCCTTAATTAAAATGCTAGATTGTCAGGAAAATTTCCCAATGCATGGAAATAGCCTGCTTAGGCACCTTTTGATCTGAGCTGGTGTTTAGCTCTGTGCTGGCTGATGAAACTTTCAAGCTATGTGTTTTGCCTGGGTATTGACTTCTAGGGTGCTATGGTAAATGACAAGACGTTGGCATGGTTAGTTCTTTAAAAAGCCCTCCAAAAACCAATTTCATAAGGACTTTGGCTTCTAATTTTATCCTGAAAACATCAGAATTGCATTTGAAAGCAGTTTATAATCTCTCACAAGACCCTGCTTTGACATGTGTTTTGTTAATTGAACTTCTGAGGATGTGCAATTCCAATGTGTTTGTTTAAGGAAGCGGTGTGGCTTACCTGGTTCACATATTCACAGCTAAGCTAAACTCTCATCTTTATTCTGTGCAGCATTGCCATCTCTACTAAAACCTAATCCATTATTCATAACTGCTTCTAATTTTGGCCTAACTTTGAACTGGAGGTAATTGGAATGTCTCCAATTGTCTCATATGTTCACACATCAAAGAGCATCAATTCAGAAGTTAGCATTGTTCTGGTGGTATATGTATGTGTGTGCTTTAAAGAGTGAAGAAATATTGTTTGGTTAGTGATATGGAATATTCCACTTTCTTCTTTCAAAAATAAATGATAATAAATTTGTAATCCTAGGGAAGGGGTGCCATAGGTTACCATGTCCAATGCAGCAGATCTGAGTATTAGTACAAAACTTGTTAGAGGCAACAGAACTCATCTAAGTGACCCCAAGTAAAGGTTGACGTTCAGTGTTACTTAATCCTTCCTTTCCCTTTGGCACTGCTTGTGATCACAAGTCCCTATTTTCATTACTGAGCAAAATTCTTTTTATTATTACTATTTTTCCTTATTTTTCCTTCTTCTATATTGTATTGATACACTTGGTTGAAAGTTTGATTTTGCATATATTTTGTGTTTTAAATGCAGATAAAAATTACCTCACCAAGAGCAAAAATTCAAAGATTTTTCTGATTTTTTTTTTTTAACTCTGGATATGCTATCTCTGTAGAAGTCACCACACCTAGGAGCCCCACTGAATCAAGCACAGCCCTCCAAATGTTACAGCAGTGAAGTTATAGGTTGATACACATAGGAAGTACTTAGATTTATCTTGAAGTTGCCCGTTCGCTTTCATGCCAAGATCTCTGTACAGTTTAGAAGATAAGCAAAGTTTTTACAGACCAGAAGTGGTTGATATCTCTTCATTGGCAACAGATAAAAACAAGCAAAGTACCAGTTGATCCATGAGATTTGTCTGTCTTTTTCTTCTCATGAAAAAGTAACATTTTTTAGAAACAGCTAGCTGTCAGTACAGTCCTCAAACCTGAGCTAAGTAATCTGCTCACTTTTCTGATTCTTTGAGGAGCATTCCTGTACAGCTATGGCAAATGTCCCAGCATAATTTTTCCTATCTTTTTAGTGATAATTTGTGCTCAGTTTTCAGCTGCAAAGGACTAAAAGAACATTTCAAGCCCACACAAAGTCTGACAAGAGCTCGTGACTGTCTACAATTTGTAACAGCAGGCTGTATGTTCCCTGTTGCAGCAGGGAAGATGGTCAGGATTAGGTTTATTTAGTTTTGGGTTTTTTTAGTGTTATTAAAATACAGCTGATATCTACCAGAAAAAAAAAATTGAAAACCATCAATTTTTAAATTTTTTTTTTAGTTCTATGCTAGCAGAAGAAATAATTTGGTAAGATTATGAGAAAATAAGAGTGTAAGGGTGGATTGAAGATGCAGTTTACTTCTTAACATGTTGGTGAATAATGAGAGAAAAATCAGCCCAGGAAAGGCATCACTCACCTTGTAAGCTTTTAACCTTTCCCCAGAGGCCTGTCCTGCAAATCCCTTGAAGTCCCATGTTCAGCTACCAGCGTTTTTTGCTACCCATCTTTTCCTTCCCCTCCTCCAGCCATCTTCTTGCCCCTTCCCCCCACTTCCTATTAAAAGGAAAGCTGCTGAGAGCTCATAAGCAGCAGACTCATGCTTTCAATCAAAGGACAGAGCTGAATAGCCTTGCACTCAGAGCGGCTTCAGCGGATCTGGAGTCAGGGCCCCTTCATTAATGAGAAAGGAATCTGTTCACCTTCTGAAATCTTCCAGCACTCCCTCAAGCTGCCTGAGCCACACAACTTGCCTTTCTCATAAACTTCCCCACTGTGACCACAGTTCCATTTCTCTCATTCTCTCCTCCATCTCTTGAAAACTAAATATGCAAAGGTAATTTCCCTGCTCTTGCTGGGTCTGTGATCTTTCTTTGCTCATTAGAAGATGCCTTTTCAAATTAATTTCTTTCCCTGGACCCTAAACCCTTGGTTTCAAAGGAAAAAAAATAGTTGGGTTTAGAATTATGTGCAAGAAAACACAACATTTGCATCAGGCTTGCCAGACATCTGTGCAGTGCAGGTCCAAACCCTGGTTTTGATTCTTAGGCTCAGTGGTTTCCACTGGCAGTTTTTTCACTCAAACATCTTGTTTCAGTTCACACCAGCTGAGTTTTGTCTTGAGTTTATAGGGGCTACAACAAACCCTGGAAATTCAAATGCAGAGCTCAGCTCAAACAGCTGCTGTCCTTTGTTTTGGTCCAAACTATATTACCACCTGAGATGCTAAAATCATCCTTACCTCCTGAAAATTACCTCAGGTTTGGTGAAAACCTCATAAACCTAGCATGGTACCTGCTTGGTTTGGGAACATTTTATTAGCTTATTTATTGGCTCATTTTTAAACTAATTATATATCATAAATATGAATATGTACCACATCAGTAATGATGTCATTTCATTTCACATGTTTTCAGAAATAGAGAGGCATTCTTTGTCATTATTTAGCATTTATTTCTTTTTGCTGTGTCTGTATCTATGCTGTTCATAATGTGAAAGGCATAGTTACTGTCAATGGAGGAATAAAGGAGAATAAAGCAGTGATGAAGGGAAAAGCCATCATACATGGTTTCTGGGAGAGGCACAGAGCAAGTATCCAGTTGCTATTCTGTGGATGGTCTTAATACTTTGGTCTGGAGAAAAATGCGCTGGTATCACCCCTGCTATGATCCCATAGGTAAATATAAATTACTTTCCTTGTTACAGATGTGGGGGAAGATACATTTTATCTAGGAATGGAAGTTGGTAAGAAATGGGTGTTTTGTAGATGCAGTGTTGCTGAGCATTGGTTTAGGTTTTGATAGTGCCTTTGACATGAGGTAGTTTCAGTTCTCATTCTTATTTGGAAACAGTTATGCTCAAACTTCAGACTGAATAGCCAGATTCAGACTTCTTTTAGTCTTTAGATACATTCAACTTCAAGAGTTGTAATCTTCTATTAATGCATAACTGATAGTGAACATTTTTCTGTTAATCTCCTTGGTGGAACTATGCAGTATGACTTTTTCTACTAAGAAAGAGAAAACAGTTTTGATGGTTGAGTTCTGTTTGTTATTTTACATTGATGCCACACACAGCTTGAGAATATAGTGACTGACTGAGTCCGAAAATCTGAGCGAAAAGTACATAAAATTCTTGAATAAAAAAAGAGCTATCTTGTCAAAACAAGCCCTGTGCGATAAAGATTTCCATGGCAGAAAAGAACGAGGAGAGACTGTACAACTGGAATGCTGTCTATGGGATGTTAATTTCTGTGGGTGCTGATTGCTTGCTAATTTAAACAGATACTGTGAGTGCTTAGAACCAGGGTATGAAATGCTGGCAGTAGCTTTCTCTGCCTGAGAATCATGTAAAAGAATATTTTTTTATTAGAATTAGAGATGTAGCTCTAAGATTATGGGCAAAACCAGCTATGTTTCCCTCTGCTCCCCTTCCACTTGGTTATTGGGGCTTTTTTCATGCCTTAAGTAACTTAACTGAAAATGGACAATAACTGGGTTAGAACACAGTGTCAAGGGTAGCAGCAGTGCTGTAGCAGCGAGTTAAGCTGCTGATACATCCAAAAGCCATCACTGCAGCAAGTGGCTGTGATATGTGCCAAACAGTGTCAGCTTGCTGTGACTCAGCCACTGGCACAGCAGCAGACAGCAGCTGTTCCTGGTGCCAGCAGTGAATGTCCCCAAGGCTCCGTGGTTGTGCTCCTGCCCGTGCCTGCTCTTCAGCTGCTGGCTGGCAGTTCCTGCTGCAGGCTCTTCTCTCCTTGCCACCACCTCGAGGCAGAGAAGAGTGCTGCTGGCGTGTGCCATGCTCGGGCTGTGCCCTCTGAGTGCCCCTGTGCCCCAGCCCAGCGTGGCCTCTGGCCTCCCTCACCTGCCTGGGCAGCTCAGCCTCCCTGCCCTGCCCAGCCCCACGGCCCAGTGCTGCCCAGATGGCTCTGCCACCTCACAGTCCTGCCTGCCACTCTCTGCCCTTTGCAAAAATAAGAAATCAAAGTTTTAAGGTGTAAGACTCCTCCTC
Organism: Taeniopygia guttata; assembly: GCF_048771995.1. Taxonomy (NCBI): domain Eukaryota; kingdom Metazoa; phylum Chordata; class Aves; order Passeriformes; family Estrildidae; genus Taeniopygia; species Taeniopygia guttata. The sequence goes on along the minus strand of NC_133031.1, from coordinate 12,627,155 downwards.
TCTCGTTGCTTGGTGCTAGTACTGCTTCGACATGTGGCCAGTATTCGTGTGTACTTCAGAGAGGCCACTGAGACTCTGGGCTGGCTCTGCCAGCAGACTGTCCCGAGGGATTGGTGTGTGACTGAGGCTCTGGGCTGGCTCTGCCAGCAGACTGTCCCAAGGGATTGGTGTCCCTATGTTGCAGGAGCACCCTGGGACCCCACAGTGCCCAAGCCAGAGAGGGAGTCCTGCCTGCAGCCCCTGAGCTCTGGCACTGCCTGTGGGGAGCCTGGGGAAGGCAGAGGTGTGTGTCTGTCCTGGTCACACACTTGGTGAGCTGTGGGGAAGGCAGAGGTGTGTGACTGTCCTGGTCATGCACTTGGTGGGCTGTGGGGAAGGCAGAGGTGTGTGTCTGTCCTGGTCATGCACTTGGTGAGCTGTGGGCTGTAAGGACAGCCTGGCTGGCCCGCACCTTTCTCTTGCTTCTTCCTTGCCAAGGGCCATCTGAACATTTGACTTCCACTTTGCAACATTGCTTAGCCTCACCCCTCTGGAAACACAGGGACTGGTTGATTCCACGTGGTGCAATGAACTGCTTTTTTCAGGATTTTTCCAGTTAGGATCTCTAGGAAGAACAAAAACTCCTAGGCACAGCTGAAGCTCCTTGCAGTGATTAAAATTTGTGCATTGCAGTAACAGCGAATGGCATGAGAAATTTCAAGGACTGCTTGATTGTAAACTGCTCCCTGCAGATGTGCCCAGAAGAAGTTTATTTAAAACCTGTGTTCCTATTTCAGTTTTCTGAGAGGAGCATTCAGGCTCTATTAAATTCTGCCGAATAAAACATAAATTGAGTGTCATCTATCTTCTGTATTCTTATGATTTTAGAATTGATTGAAAACTTCTTTACTGTTACAGGGCCTGCTCTGAATGTTTCAGGTAGGCAAAGAGAGTGATCCTTTGAATTATTTAAGGCTGTGACACATCAGTTACCTGTTTACTTTTCTATTGCTACTAAATTTCAGAAAAGGCTAAGGGGGGCAAAACTGATCTTTGTTTATTCATACAAAACATCTCTGCAAGTCCCACTCTTGCCCCGCAGGAAGGACCATCCTTAAACCAATTTAATATTTGGGACTGTAAACCCAGACTCTTCTGTTTTGTTACTGCTGAGGTTAACAAGTCAAGGGTCATGGCATTAATCAGTGACTGTGGTGCAGAACAGAGTTGCTAAACTTGTGGTGAAATTTGAGCTTGCTGTCATGGGAACAGCGTGGGGAAGCGAGCATTTGGGAAGAGCCTCACCCTGCTGGGGGAGAGCTGGGTAAGGGTACCTCTGCCTGGAGCACTGATTACATCTGTGCATGTGGGCATGCTGCATATCATCTTTAAACATGGATTTTCCTCTATCCTTTAACAAGTGTGCTGGAGTCTGTTCCCTAAAAATTAATGTCCGTCATCATATACATGATTATTGGTCTGAGAGGTGAGAGAGTACCAGAGAGTAAGGGCAAACTCCACAACCCCTGAAAGTTCTGAGATGTTATCTTAATCCAGTGGTGACTGATGCCCTAAATTCTTTACTCAGTTCATAAGTTTTCATTAGCACAAACAACCCTTAAAGAAAGGAGCAGTATGTACAGCTTTTATAGTATAGCTTGGAGTCATGATACTGCAAAGTGCAGAGCAGATGTAATGCCTGTCAATTTTTTATATTTAATTACAAGAGGGGACTAATTCATGAAGATTCTCCCTTTCTTTCATGCACTCAGACAGCCTGACCTCATTTTTATAGTAATTTGTGACCAAAACAGGAAGATGCTACTTTTGTTAAGAAGTCTATCTAGATTAACAGGTTGTTATTTCCTTCTTTAAAATACACAAAGCAATTTTCACGGTGTTATTCCAGGCAGAGAGTGTTTTCTCCTGGGTATCACCAGTCTACAGGGAAAGTTATTGCACTTTAATATAATTTCTGAAATATTAATCACAGGGACAATAGTTTTGCAAGAGGTGAAGCTTTAGTTGTTTACAGTCTGTTAAGCTATTTATTTACTGTGTGTTCTCACTCCTCCCTTAAGACCTTCAGAAATGAAAAATACAAGGGGATAGCAGTTCCTTTTCTCATTTAAGTATGCAAATGTGGTTTTCAGAGCTCTTTTTCCTGTGGCAAAAGCAAGGTCAGAAGATAATATAATGTTTCTAAACTAGATTCTGGTTATAATTTGAAAGCATTTAGTACTGTTGCCTGGTTTTAGTCCTAAATATGTATGGATGCCTCATGGCACAAGGCAGAGAAACCTGGCAATTGCTTTAATTTGTCCCCAGTCCCTGCCCATAGACCTGGGCACACTGCAGAGGTCTGGTAATACCTCACCCCAGCTAAGTGTGTTTCCTGCAGCTTTGCTGTCTTAGCTTGCCCAAGAAGAATAATGCATCATTATTCTTCTTCTCATTTCAAGTGTTCATCAAAGCCAGTGATAGATGTTGTCCAGCTCTGTGTTTGCAGACACCAGCAGGTGAAATAAAGCTACCCTCAGTGCAGTAGGGCTATTCTAATTTACTTTCAAACATCCAGTTTGGCTAAAAGGGCTGCATGGATTACTGAGATTTACAGTACCAGTTCTAGCATTCAGTTACTCTGTCTTGTAAGGAAGGCTATTACTTGAATAAAAAAAAAGAGCAAGATGCATTTCTGTTATTGGTTGGTGGCAAAAGCAGTAATGGGATGCCTATTGCTGATTACAAACATGTGCAGTCCCTGAATACAAATTAAATTTTGGGCAGACTATTTCTAGATGGTATTTTCCTAACTTCTTGCCTTTTGGTGGATAAATTGTATTGCTTTTGTGGATTATATTTATTTGAAAACTGATTTCTCATTAACAAAATTAAAACATATCAGAAAAATCAGACTTATTTTCAGTCTTCTATTTTTCGCTGTCAGTTTCCCAAACTATTTCCTTCCTCAAGGGATTTAAATATATCAACTTATAAGTATAGAGATAGGCAGTTTCTCTCCTCCTGTTTCTTTTGTTTTTAAGGGATTTCTTTTTTCTCAATGCCTGTAAGGCTGGAGCCCTGGAGATTTGAAGCATCTTTCATCCTCCAAAATGTCAGCAGTTTCAAAGAAGTGAGTTCCTGTACACTTCTTTTGACATGCTCTGTAATACTTTTCAAACTTGGCTTGGGAGCTCTTTCTCTGCAGATGAGAGGCAGTATGGGTAGGAGACACGTTTATACCTCAGACTCTGGATAAAACAATCACCAGGGAGAGGAAAGCACCCTGACACAAGCCAGCTGTGTGCAGTCCAAATGACTGACAAAAATTTTGCATCTTCACCTTCTTCCTTCTGAAGTTTGCCAGGTATCAAACTCATAGAGCTGAGAGCCAGCTTTAGGATGTCTTGGCTTTCTGTTCCTCCAGTGGGAAGACACATTAGAAACCATCAAACAAAACCAGCAGTGTCAAGTCCATTTCTGTCAGTCTGTGATCTACACAGAGCAAGAACTCTGAGCCTTCAGCTAATGTTTCTTCTTTCTGGGTTACAAAGTACCAGGTGGCAGAGCTGGAGATTGGCTTAGGCTTGTGTGCAGGACTCCAGTGCATCTTGTGGTCAGACCAGAAGATGATGGGGAGTGAAGGGAAGTGGGCAATGGAAACAAAATCCCCTTCCTGCTAATCAGAGCCAGCAGTGGTAATGAAGAGGCCAGCAATTGATAGGACAGGAGAGGAATGTAATTACTGCTGCCAAAGGCAGCTGGGCCACATATTGGATTAGCATGGAGAAGGGATCAAGGCAGGGCACATGTACCTGCTGGGGCAACAGCAGGAGGGGTGGATGAGCTGGGAAAGTAGTGCATATAAGGAGGGTAATGCAGAAAAAAGGGTGAAGAAGTAGGAACACAGAAGTGGGCCAAGGTCTATTTGACACTAAAGCTACTTAAAACTTCTGAAAAGTTGTTTTCATATATATGTTTAAGAGAAAAAAGACATCTAAGACTTTCTTCTATATAAAATGTTTTCTCTTGATATGTTTTTTCTACTTCCATGGAAATAAAACAAGCATCTAGATGCAGTGTCCTGACATGCTAAACTGGAATGAAATACACAGTTCTTGTTCTGCTTCATTTTGCTTTATCCTTCAAGGATACAACAATTGAATTTGGAAGCTCTTCTTTAGTGAGATCCTGAGGTTTCCAGGTTACCACAGTGTGACATTTTCTGCCATGGGTGTTACCAAGACAGATGTGCTCCAGCTTCTCTGCTGCAAATAGGAATGTTTATTTTACTTATGGGATACTAATTGCTGAGCTGTCCTGTTTTGCAAAGCTGTGTGAAGATAAGGAAAAGGAGGGAACATTTAGAAGAAAGGCAAATTCAAACCATAGGTTTGGTGCTGTCAGAGGGAGTGGGTGTTACATGTGGGAGGTAAAGGTGTAGGTACAAGGAGTGACATTTACTGAACTTATTGCTCAGGCTCCTTGTAGTTCAGCTGTGCCTACTGATGGTATTTGTAAAGCAGCCCACGTGTGAAAGAGGAAAAACTGACCTAGTACTGAACAAAGGTTAGGAAAAAAAAGTAGAAATCTCCAGCTTTCATTCTGTCTAAATCTAAAAATACATTTGGCAATTCACAGTAGTCCTTTTTGTCTTTGGAACAATCAAATCTGTCACATTCAAAACCTATATCAACACAGAGCATGTATTATATTAGAAGCATTTAATGTCAGTGAGTAAAGCCTGTTGAAAACATAAGAACAGGTGTAGGGGTCTTTAGCTGTTAACTGCTACGATTACATGGATGCCATATGGCTCAGCTGTGCTGTTCTCTGAACTGAATCTTCAGCTGTCCTGCATGAGTGAAACGTCTAAAACTAAACACGGCATGGGAGACAATTGATACAAGATTTGCTGCACAGACAGCAAGCCAATCTATTCTTTATTTACTCTTTAAAATTTTGATAGAGAAAATTAGCTAGGCAGCACTTTGACCATGTTGTTATTTACTCCAGTGAAAGAAATGGAAATACTTGGTGGGTTATTTTTATGCCATTAAGCTCCCAAAGGCTAACTACTGTGAAGGAGATAATGTAATATGTAGTTGTCAAGTTTGGGATTAATGTATTAGGATGCATAGTTAGTAAAAATCAGCACTTGTCACATCTGGGCAAGTCCCATGAGCTATAACCATCTTGAACATCTCTATTGTTCCAGTTGTTTTCAATTTTGTTTCCTACTCTGCTGAATTTCCCAGGAGATGTGATGGGTCAGCAGCAGGCCAAAGATGGGCTTCAGACCTAATCTAATCAATATTGTGACAAACATAATGAAAGAGACTATGTCACCTTGGAATCCCAATAGGTTTTATCAGCTTTGCTCCTAATGGGATGTGACAGCAAGGCTGATCTGTGTCTCCTTAGGACACAACAGAAGTTGTGCAAGGGCTGGTGCAAGGATGGCTGCGTGACAAAGGGTAAAGTCCCTAACAATTGCAGCTAAAAGTTGAAACTAGAGGTCCTTACAAGTTAAAGCATTAAATAGCTATTTTAATGACCTTCCTTTTCAAATGAACCATTCAGGCATTCATTATATTTTCAGTTCCTCTAACGTGTCATCTGCGTTACAAACCAGTAACTTGTTCTGTTTCAAAGGGATGTTCTCTGAAGGTGGTTTTACAAATTAGAAAGCAGTGGTTACTGTCTGTATACGTATTCCAAGCACAGCACTTTCACTCCAGTTCTCTGTAGTCGTTATTTTATAGTTAACTGCCCCTTTTTGCAGTCACATACAATAAGATCATTTGTCCCACCGAGTGTGACTTTTGCATGAGGATGAAGTCAATGATTATTTTTTTCCTGGGATTTCCTCCCTTAGCAATTCTTTACCATAAGTGCTATGCTACCTTTTGTAGACTTCATTGATGCATTCTTGTGTGCAATCTCAAATTTTAGTGTCCTCCTAGTTTTGGAACAGCAGCTTTGTTAAAAATTGTTTTTGTGATAACTTCATTTTCTGTCATCAGGATTGTACATATTACCAAAACTGACAAGTTTGCACCCTTAATTCTTATGATTCCTCTTTCTCTGCCCAGCTAGGTTCAACTACTCACCTCATCTGTTGCCTTTATAGTTTCTCTTTTCTTAAGTGTTGGCCCCATACTGTGATGCTTTCTAAAAAGTTATTCTCAAGGCATTTACTTGCTTTGTCTCTTTAAATTTTCCCCTCAAGATGAATGGCAATTACTGTCAAAATGTTCTCATGCATAGAAATCCTGTGACATGTAGATCTCTTGAATATCTGGAAAGCTGCAGAGATATTATCAAAGTAACTATCAGTGTTGGACAAAAGTTCTTGATTATTATTTCATCTCATTGGGGAACTAACCTTTAAAGTTTCCTATGAAAATTCACCAAATTATTCCCTACACATTTGATTTTTTTTAATATGAAAACATAGGTTTTATCCTTTAATGCAAGACAGAGTTGTTTCTCAATCTCATTTTCAATTATTAAAATTTTCTATATGAGGATTTCCATAAATTGCCTTGATATGTAAATAGTGGGGCAAAGCTGCCTTATACTTTTTATTAATCCTGCAATTACATTCTGTAAAGCCTTTTTACTTTCCTTAATATGAAACTAAACCCTCTTCTCACCTACTCCTTTACATAAGCAATGGACTAAGAATTATGGACATGACAGCTAAATCCAGCTTTTAAATCCCAGGCACAGTAGCTGTGTGCTGTTGCTGCTCAATGTTTCTTTCTAATAAGCTGTACGCAGTGCAATATCTTATTAGTTAATTTGAAAATCGTTTCTCAAGGGATTGCACGACTTATGTACATCAGGTCCCTACCAATCCACTTAAAGCTTTAATGCACCAGAGAAACTTAGCCCAGAATTGAATCTTATTTGTTGCACTAGAAACCTTTACTTCACTGTAAAGTACATGAGAGTATTTTTGATGTAGAAGTTAAAATGAAAACATCCCTTTGCAATTTTTTGAAAATAAAACCTAATTTTTTGATCTTAGGGAAAATATTTTTATTCTGTTGCATAAGGTAACAGAAGGTCCATGTTGCAAGGCAAATGTCCTGTTACTCTTGAAATTTCAGTGTTGCTGCTTAACTTGGAAAAAGAGGGACTGAGAGAAATCTTTAGGGAAAAGTACCCATTCTTTGCTGCAAATGTGAAACTTGATTATTGATGTTCTGGAAAGCATCACTTGAGTTTGGGATGGGTTGACTCCAAAAGACATTCAAACATCCCTGCAAGGAACTTTGATTCTGTACTTATGATGAGGCGTGCTGCACCACTTTAAACCTGCCTAGACAATACCGAAACCATCTCACTTGGTGAGATGTTGAATATTCATTCAAGTCTGTGTTTCTGCCTCTCCCCTTCAGAGAACAAGAAAGTTCACGGTACCACAGTAACATGAAATATTAACCTCTTTTTCCATTTCTCAGCACCACCACTGCATAAAGCTACCACCACGTAATCCTCCTTCTGGGTGGTATTCATTACAAGTGATCTAATCGTGACCTAATGCACAGAATATCAGTGAATTTATAACCCGCATCACAACTTTGAACTTGCAGCATAACATTCAATCGCTTTCCCACGCACGGCTGAGCTCTCCATAGGCAGCACAGAGCTCCAGCGGAGCGAGGAGCAGGCAGAGGAGCCCACGGCGCTGTGCAGACCCACCTGTCTGTCCAGGAGCATGTCCGCTGCCGGCCCGGAGCCCGTCCCCGCCCGGTGCCGCCGCTGCTGCGGGAAGCGGGACCCGCCGCGCTCCGGCACCGCGTGTGCGCAGCGAGCCCGCCCGGCTGCTCCCCGCTGCCATTATAGCCGGGAAAGCCCCAGGGCGGCGGGAGGGGCTCCCCGAGAGGAAATTCTGAGTCTCAGCCCTCCATTGCGTAGGTGTCATGTGCTGGGCACTGGCTGGGAACTTCCACCCCTGCCGTCCCACAGCCCCAGTGAAACCGGGGCGGCTCCGCGGTTCCCTCTGCCTTTGGGCTGATAGGAATTGCCATGGCAGTGAAGCGCGGTGTGCAGATGTTGTGAAGGAAAGGAAGCAGATTTTGGGCCTTACTAACTGGATGATTTCTTATATAATTGCTACTAAAGTTACTAAAAAATTCCTGTTCTGGTGTAGTGTGACTTAATTTGTTGTTTTCTGGGGGTTTCTGTTGGTTCGGGTTTTTTAGCAGTTTTGTTTTGCTTTTCTTTTTATTATAAAATTCCTACCAAGCTGCCTAGAAACTGTTTGCAATGTATTCTAATGGAAATCTGACAGCTGGGAACTAACACTCTAGAGTCAAACTTGTTGGCTTTATTTTTTTTAAATCAATTTTTGTTTGATCATTCTTTGAACTTGAGTTTTGTATACTAATGTCCAATGCATACTAGAAATTCTTCAGAAGCTCACTTAAATCATATAGGAAGAGCTGTAGATGCGTTCTGTTTGGAGACCTGAATCACTAATAATGAGAAATTAGAGATTCTCTCCATTCCATGGATGTCTACAGTGTATATATTTCACTATTTACTGATTTGCCTCTTCCAAACAGAGGCAAATCAAAAAATAGTGAAAGCAATATTCTGTGTAGGTAATTTAGTTTGTAGTTACTGAAGACTTCATGTTAGTGGTGAGGTGGGTTTTGTTCTGTGTAAAGGTATAGAAATTCTAATGAAGATGTAGAAATAAGTTTCTGGGGAAACAGAACAGTTGGTAAAGAATGAGGAAGAAAGCAGAGGTGATGGCAAAAGACAATGACATAACTTTATGGAAATGGAACTGACATTTCTATACAGGAAATGTGAAGGAACAGTTTAGAATGGGAAGGTAAGAAGAAAGGGATGTGATTTTACACTAGTAGCGTATTTTGGAAGAGGTTAGGAGAATACACTCAATTTAGGCTTGCAGAGGATGAGGTTTCTGCAACAGACACTAGTGATGGATAAGAATGGTTTGACTTTACCAAGTGAGGTGTGTTTTAGATGAGATCTGAGAAGTGGATGGCTGAGGAGCACAGAATGAGTCCTATAAGCAGAGATTTGTCTGAAGCGACAGAAAGGAAGGATGAGAGGACAGGGGAGTGTGTTTTGACAGCAGCTATCAACAATATGGAATTTTAGAATGAACTGTTAGTGCAGTGTGCTTGCCTGCATTTCCTAGTGCACAGTTTAGCTTCAGATATTTCCAAGAGGCATTCTTCTGCTCTTTAATGTCTGAACTAAATTTTATTCAAGTCTAAAGACTGCTCAATGTGATTTCTGAACAATATAAATCTCTAACTATAAATTATCCTGCACTGGTGCTTTTAAATAAGAAAAAAACCTTTTATGTAACACTCATATAAAGTAAAATAATACTTACTTTGCATTTCTTTACAGCAGCTTTGCACAGTGGTTCTGCCATCCAGCCTTTCCCAGTGGGTGGACTTCCAGCTATTTCACTCTATGATTTTTGTCATGTGTCTTGCCTCCTTCCCCTTAAAATGAGGGGTGCAATGGATTACTATTAGAACACACTGCTAATTTGCACTGAAAATGCATTGCAGCATCAGAATAAAATTTGACATACATATTTTCAGAGAGAGGAGTATCACAAGAAGGAAATAGGACAAATTATGGTATACAAAAAAGGGGAAAAGGCAGAATTTTAAATACTAGAGTGCCAAGAGAAAGACAATATAGGAAGAGTTGGAAGGGTTAAACCACCCCAACTAAAATCCACCAGCTATTTTTTAAGTCACAACTTTTTAATAGTAACAGAATTTTTAAAATTGTCATTAAGAAGTTATTTTTAGCAAAATACCAATATTTATATTGCTAAATTGACTAGTCATTAAACTGTTTCACAAAAAGCTTGGAATTGGGAATTTTATTCCTTAGTGCAGTTGCGATCATAGAAGAAGATGAAATCTTTTTTTCCTTCTTGAAAAGTACTATCACAGCATAAAGAAAAATGACAGCAAAATCATATCTCATCAGGATGATGGATAAATCCTTAACTATATATGTTTAAATGTGACATAAAAATAATGAATATGGAGAAACTGGCAGCTACTCTGTTGACACCTAAGGTAGAATGGATTGAAGAGAATCCAGGTTTGAGCTGTTCAAAGACACAGTGCAGTTATTGTAAACACAGAGATTCACTACAGAACAATTTGAAAATCACCTTGTAGATTTTTAAAAGTATCTGCATTTTTTTCCTCTTTTTCTTTCTACAGCAAAGTCACTGTTTCTACATTACTAAGCTGAACTTTATGTTGTGATTAATACTGCTGATTTGGGTGCAGTTTGACATTTCAGGCTTTTGTTTTCTTTTTTTCTGCATATGAAATTAAACTGGAGCTGTGAGCATCCTGGCTGGCACCAGCCACATGGGGCTGTTACAGATGAAGCTCTTTGACTTCAGCCATGGCACTAACCTGAGCTGTTCTCTGAGCAGATATTTCTTTAGCACTGAGACCTATACCTTTTACAAATCTGAATTACTTGCTGGAATTAAATATAGAGGGAACTTGACAGACAAGCAGATTAAGCGCACAAAACTCACTTCCCTTGAAAATGAGACTAAAATATGACATTTATTTGCCCAAAAGTACAGCATGTGTCTAAATGTATAAATATTTATACCACGTAGGTGTCATTTATGAGCATGATTATGGCTTTATGACCATAAGGTATTAAGGAGTAATTTTCATATACTTGTACCTTCAAGTCTGAATTATCCAGTGTTTCAATATTATCAATGAATTTTGTTTTCAATTAGTACTTGATCAAACACTTAGCTTAAACCAACTTTTAAATAACTTTTAGGGACCTTGTGTTCTGAATTGAACTCTAAGTTAATTTTAATTAAAAATAAAAGTTTACAAAGCAAAATCTTATTTTACTTTGAAAAATCTTATATTTTCATCATCAAAACAGAAGAAAAGATAGGAAGTAAGCAAGAAATATAAAAAATTCAATTTTGAGTTGGATGTACATTTTTCTGTTACTTTCATGTGCTGCAAGCTTTTTATGTGTTGATAGTATTGTTGAAGAAATGCCGCTCCCCTTCCTACAGGAACTGAAATGAAAATGTTGGGGTTTTTCTGGTTTTGTGTTTGTTTGTGGTTCTTTTTAAACCATACATGTATACCAGATTCAGGAGAGTTATGAGGATGAACATGGCTTTTCTATGAATATTAGGAAACCTCTGGCAGGCCTTCCAAGCTCTGCTGCAGATGCCATTTGAACCTAAAGCAGGAGTTGTGACTAGTTGTGGCTTTTAGTAAACATGGTTACCAGGAGGCCACTACATTTATGTAGCTTCTACATCAAGACTGGGTTTTTTCTAGTAAAGTAGTCTATGTGCTTTAAATGTGCTTATTTAAAGCTAATGCTTTAATGCTAAAAGCATTCTAAGGCAAAGTTTGTCTTGCTTTCCAACACAAGCAGGATGTGCTTTCAGTTGTGCTAGGCACAGGGATGGATGCAATCAATGCTTATTCTCTGTCCTCGTTCAGCTTCTTGCTATATCACACTTGATTTGGAGGGAGGTGGATGTGCCCATATAGGGTTAAAGTAGGCTGTGACTTCAAAACACTGCAGGCTGGCAAGTTCCCCTTTTTTGTAAAGAGAGCAGCTTCCTGCTAGCACTGATACTGCAGAATGTCTGCAGAGTGGAAATCCCCACCCCTCTCGGAATGTTGCATAGTGGAACCTAGGCAAGTGTAAAAACATAATGGTGTGTTTATTTTTGGCAAAGTGGGAAACTACTGTGGGAGTAAAAAAGTTCTCATGGGGTCTTTTCATCATTCACACAGTTATTTGTACACAATGATGTGGAGGGGAAGAGAAAAAAGCTAATAACATCCCATAGAAACCACAGAATTTGAGGACATTTTTGCAAAACTTGGTATTAGGGGATATAACACTTAGGTCTCTTCTGCATATTCCTTGTTGAGATATTATGATAATAGTAATGATGCCCCAAAGTTGCTTTTTTCACTGTTTGAGAGCTGTTTATTGGTGAACTCAAGTGTTTTTTTCCTAATGCAAAAACCCTTCTATGCTTCAGGCTTTGCATTAGAAGCACTACATTTCCCCCAAAAGCTGTAAGAACAAAAGATGGGTCTCATGTGGTTAGATTGTAGTTCATAGTTCTAATTTTGTAAAAACACACATAGGCTTCTTTTGCCATTGGAAGTCACTGACTTTGGAAGGATTCGCTTGTTTTGCCTCCATTTTGATAAGGAAAGGTTGGCTTTAAATGTTTAGCAATGACGTAAATTTCTGAATGTTACTGCTGCAGTTTAGTTTTGCTGTGCATTATGTTGAAGCTTTGGCAAGGCTGCAGCAACACATGAATATGGATTTAATATTTTTTTTATCTGAATAGTGGCTGTATTTTGACTTGCACGTCATTATAGTGCTAAAAATTATCTTGGTGTCTTCTCTTGCTTGGCATTGGTTTGTTACTATCATTTGTCAGGGCCATTGATTCTGAGCTAGAACAAGGGACTTACAGGATTTTAATTATTTTTTACCAAGAGGGAGAAGGCGCTTGTCACAAGAAAGTACCAAGTGGCGTTGTCTGATACAAGATGGGCAGTAATCTGGCCTTGGAAAGGTAGTTATTAATACTATTACTCTAGAAGGGGATTTGCAAGGGTTGTGGGAATTAAGCATTATTTCATGTTGAAACTTTTATTTTTAATATATTTTTAACTTGGAATAGTTAAAACTGAAAAAGAATAGTCATGGTTTTTGAATACAAGGGAATTTTAAATTTTTTAATTTAATATCATTTAGCAAGTAGTGAAAATTTTGAGGAACTAGTTCTTGGGTGAATAAAACTGTCTTTCCTTTCAGTTTTATTTTAAGTAGGAAAGAGGAAACACTCTAGAAAAAAACCCAGAATATAATTTCGTGATGTCTGATTTGTGGCTTTCTGAAGATTATCTTTGATTGCTCAATGCAACTTGTTTAAGAGAGTGCTGGTGAGAAAGAGAAACTGCTTGAAATCATCCTCCCTATTTAAAAAAAATGCCTTTTTTTTTTTTTTTCTGACAATGACATTAGAATGGAAACCAGATTTCATTATGTTTGTCAGTTAAACTTTGAAAATACTACAAATGTGGAAATGTGTCAGGAAAACATGTCGATTATGACAGATACAATATTTTTTTTTTCTTTTAAAATGGATATAAATTTCCCCTTGGCTATCCCTGGTACTACGAGCATAGGTTAATGTCTAGCAGAGGAAGTGAACATTGGTAATTGCTCACAGGAGTGTAAGAGCACATCTTCCCTGTGCTGCAGGTGCCCCTGGCTGTGCTGCTCTGGGTCCTGCCCGCGTACGGTGCAGGTCAATGCTGTCAGAGGCACTTGCTGAGCTATGGAAGTGGTGCAGAGCATTAGCCCAGGGCTTTACACCACAGCGTGGGACTTGGGTTGTAGAGCTAATTGCAGCATTCAGACCCTTTAAAAGTGGACAAAACATACTGGGCAAAACTCACTTCCATGGTTAATTTATGGGCACGTGAAAGATGGATGGTGCTTTTTTGGATGGTGCCTTGGAAAGCGACCCTGGGATGCTGTGTTTTAACCCCAGGCTTTATTTATAGCTTGTTTCATGCAAAAAGCTGCTCTTGGACTTCAAACACTTGTTCCTCCCTGTGGCACCTGTGCAATTATGTGCTCAAATTTTAAAAGCATGAAGAGGCACTGAGAGAAATAAAATGTTTTCTTCCACAGTGGTTTTCCTGTGAACTCTTTTCTTTTGTTGTTAAGCAGGCACTGCAGATTAAGTGATTTCCATTGCTTTTTCTGCAATTTGTTGTTCTTGTCATACTGATCTAGATGGTGTTAAATGTTTCTCTTACTTTTTAATGCTTCTTAGAAGTACTACATGTAAAATAAATATGCAGACCACATGATCCTATCTCTGCCAGGACTCATCGGGCAAGAGCCAAGCATGGCCATTTGTGGAAACCTTGCAGGGTGGCAGTAAAGGTTTTGGTCACCTGATTTTTGCCCTTGTTGGCACCACTGCAAAGACTACAATCACATGTTCTTCAGGTGTAACAGATGGCACAAAGTTGGTCCTTTACTAAGAAATGCAATGTTTTGCTACCTGTAATAATTATGGAACAGCTTGGCATGTGTGAACTCTTGACAGTTTAGCTGTATTACATTACTATAAATCTGATTAAAATCTATTAATCTTGGGAGTGTCTGAAGACACAATCTGGGACCACGTCCATTTGCTGGTTCTGCTGCAGATTCCTTTGTGAGATGTATTTTATCTCTCTTGTTCCTAGTTCGATAAATGGCTGTACCAGCTTTGATTCTTCTTACTTTTCTGCAGCATGGAAGTGGAAGATGGAAAATATATTTTTCTATTTCTTAATCATTTCCATCCATGACCAATCACCTCCAACCATAAGCACTTTTATTTCAGTATTAAAAACTGGAAAATGACAACTATTTGTCAGGGCTATCCAATGCCTTACTCTTTCATCTTGTGGAACTCTTGGTGATGCCTAATAACAAACTCAAATTACTTGTACTAAGTCTGCTCCATTTTTTTTTGTTTGTTTTGTTTTTTGTTGAAAAGTATTTCAATTTGCAAGTCAGAAGGGGAACTTCTGACTGTACAACTGTTGTACACTTTTCAGGAAGCAAACTATTTACTGGGGTTTTCCTTGCTTAAGCAGATTACTTGGCATGGGCTCAATGTTTGCAAGTCTTAAGCTGAATTTTCCTTGTCCTATCTTCATTCCTGGGTCCTATAACCACTTTTAATTTTTTTTTTTTTTTAACACAAATATGTGTGGTCACATCACAAAGGAACATTAATTTCTTCTTAAAAAATGTCATGTGGTGATTCACTTGGTATTTGCATTAATGATGAACAATTATTTGTCTCTTAATAAAAACTGAAAAGTTACCTATCATGGAGAAGAGTCGGTAGTTTAATCATGTTTTGGGGGTTGTGTTTTGCTTTATTTATATTCAGGTGATTCTCTATAGCTTCACTGTTCAGTGAAAGCTCAGTGTATGAGCTGGTGCTTTCAGCTGTTCTCTGTGGCCACAGCCTTGTCTTTTCTGGTGTCCCAGAATAGAATGAGGATCCTCCTAAGAGTGTGATGCCTCAGGCTGCCACCTCATGTGACCAAAGCAGAAGCTGTGGAAAAAGCAACTGTCCCTTATTCTGAAAAGAAATACTCAGCAACTAAAGAAAAAAAAAAAATCCAGGTTGGAAAGCACCAGCAATTTCCCACATAAATCTTCAGCATTTTTGTTGTTTACAGACAACTCCAAACCCATTGATCTCAAAATGGTTTTTACAGTCACTATATGAAAATTGTTATTAAAGGTGTTTGAAAGTGATAGTGTGCAAGAATGTGAACAGGTTTGAGAAGCAGGCCTTATTCCAAGAAAAGAGACAATATCAAAGAGGGTGCCAGAATACTTCTGGGAAGAAGAGGTTGCTGGTGTTGCAGCCAGGATGTGTTTCATTGGTTTGAAGTGAAAAGGAGCCAGAGAAAAACTTGAATTTTGCACACATTATGAAGCCACAAAAGCAGGACATACATTAAGAGTTTTAAATCCTCTGTTAATAAAATATTGCTTTTATGGTAACATAGGCCACAAAGTAAGAGTGGGATCTTCAGGATCTGGGCTGAGGGCCAACAGACAGTGAACTCTGCTTCTAGCCTGAATCACGATGTAGTTGTCTCAGTGACTCATTTTTCTGGTAGATACAAAGGGGTACTCTATGGATGATTGAATGGAAGAAAAAATAAAGTTTGCTCTGACAAATGAGACTGGGAAAAAAAAACCAAAACATGCCACAACCTGATTGCCATTCTACACACTCTAAAGAAAACCTCAGCTCAGGCAGTAGATTGTTACCTTGTGGCTACGTGCCATGTACAGGAGAGAGCACAAGTCTCATTCATCGGGATAAGATGGCATAACAAAAAGCAAGGCATGTAACGCCAAAATACTAAAGGGCTGATATTTTTTTTATATCCTTCGTTTATTGAGAATTTGTTTGAGCATGCTGTATATGTATATACTTGGCATTTCTTTGTCATGTAATTCTGGTAGAAGAATTCCCTGCCTCTTACACTTTGTTTCTGGATGAAGTTTTCTTTGCTGTCTCCTTTGGGTTGTTTCAGTCTCCCACACTGCACTGTGGTGCTTTTATCTATTTATTTATTTCGAACCATGAGTATATTAGACTGTGCTCTATTGTATTGGTAGCAAAATATCACACAAGGTGAAAAACTAGAGAGAATTAAAAATTCCCTGTTCCATCTTACACCCCAGATCAGGCTGGATAAAAGAGTGGGATAAGTACTGGACACTAATGCTGTGCTGATCATAGCCTGCAAATTATGAGAACTGTGTCACATGCCATGGCCTCGTTGATAATGTGTTGCTGATTCAAGGCTTTGAAAAGTTACCAATTCCTACTCTTTCTTTTGTTTTAATCAATGGCTTGCTTTTAAATTAGTTTCATGAAAGGTTTTTTTCCCTATCTTGTCTACAGTGTAATGGATACTGTCACAAACTACTATAAACATCTCAGGGACTTTTTCGACAAATAGAATGAAACAATTTAGAAAAGTTATCTAAAGAAAAGCCAAAAAAACAACAGTAACATTTCCTTCAATTAACTCTGCATCTCTCTACCCTCCTTGTTTCATAACCAGTGAGACAGATTGATTTTGTGCTGAGATTTCCTCACAAAAGAAATGCTTTGTTCCAGTTTACAATTTGAAAAACTACCAGTGTATATTTATGTTTCTTAGAAAAACTCATTAGCACTACACCCTCGCTGTGACGAAAAAAACATGACCAAGAAAGACACCTTTGGTAATTCCACAAATGAGACAGTCATCATCACAAAGAGACACAGGAAAAAAAAAGGAAATCACTATTGCATTGAACATTATTAAGACCTGTGTTTCCAGGTTTCTCCTCTATTTTAGCAATTACTTTATGCACCTACTTGTAGTTCTTTGTATTTAGCTTTTCTCACTATGCAAGGTGATATCTTCTTGGGGTTTTTTGGTTGCTAGGTTGGGTTGTTTTTAATTTGGTTTTGGGGTGGATTATTTGCCTTTTTTTTTTTTTTTATATCTGGGCATTTTTCCCCCCTTTCCCTCCTTACATAGGAGGTCCAAGTCAAGCATGATGAGCGCATGGGTACCCAGGAATGGTTTCTCCGAGAGCAGCAGCACAAGGAAAAGGCTCACCAGGGCATGGTTGGGTGCTGGTGTGCTCTCTGCCACCCTGTGTGGTGCCTCCATGCAGATAATGCCCTTCCTGCTCTTCCATCCTTCTGTTTTATAGTTGATCTCAAGAGACTCAGCCTCAATCTGACAGACACGGTGAAGTTCAGAGGTGGCCAGGCACCCTGAAGGTGTCATTGAGCTTGCTTAGCAGAGCGTAATATCCACTCTGTCATACACTCATCTGCGCTTCAAGAGTGCAAAAGTGTGACATGCCGATCTGATCAGCAGTAAAGGTGGGAAAAACCATTTCTCTCCCATTAGGTTATTTTAGGCCTTTATTTTCATCAATCCATATGCTGGTTTATGACAGAAGTGTGTGTTTCTTTACAGTATAACAGAATATTTGGAGTCGGATTTGCTCACACTGCTTCAAAAAGCCAGTTTAGCTGAAATTAAACTTAATCGGCTAATTTTGATGGTCACAATGACCTGGCCACCAAAGATGCATTGTCCAACTGATTTATTAATGGATGAGCTGGTGTACCAAGTGTATAACGTAGTTCTGGCTACTGCTGTAGTTCCTAGAGTGTATCAGGCCTAAAGCATATAGAAATGCCAATTTTCAACAATAAACTGCAGAGTCATCATTAGTCATGTTTGATGTTCAAGATAGTGACAATATATGAGATTCTCAGCTGAAACAATTCTTAATTCTGTTAAAATCACCACACTGGCTGGAGATGAGGCTAGTGCCATACAAGATGATGCAGGTCCAGTCTGAGAGCACTGGAAGAGCTCTGCTGTGCTGCTGAGGCCACAGAGGGACAGATGGTGCAGGCCAGGTGCCATCTCCTTCTAACGCCTCTGCTCTGCACATTGCGGGTGGCAGCTGCCAACACCCAACTGCCTGAGAAACTATTGGTCCTGCTCACACAGATTTAGGCTACTGTTACCCCACCCTTGGATCATATCACCATATTTACCCATCCTTTCATTTGCGGGGGTTCCCTTTTGCTCTGATGTGCTGAAGCAAAGACTTTGTGCAAATGTTTTGTTCCTGAAATCAATGCTTACAATTTGTGAGGCATCTTTTGTCTTAGGACTCTAAAACATGCTACAAACAGTAATAAATTCATCTTTCCTGGGAGAGCTGGACTTCATTTGATTATTTTTGAGCAACTAAGTTTGTTGGCTAGGGGATGCTGAATTGCTTAAAATAAGGTAGTTAAAAATAATACTTTTCCTTCATAGATAAGGAAGGATTCAGAAAACTTAAAGAGTGCCACTAACTTTGCTTTTCAAAGAAAGGATTGTTCTTGTGGTCATTCTGTTCAGTGATTTTTGTCTGATGCTGTTCTGAGTCGATGGCAAAGTCAGGCAAACCATCCAGCCCTCACAACATCCAGGGCTGTGACCCACTCAGCTCATTTATTGGTACAAAACCTCCAAAGAAACCCATAGCAATATTGTCTTTCTTTGACCTTTCATCACTCCTTTGTTGATACATGG